>NC_142620.1:28281737-28588410 GCF_059453375.1 Lepisosteus platostomus
TTCTGAGCCAGTCAGTTACACTGTGATTCCAAGGGTTGAGAAAACGCGTTTATTTCGGGCTGAAAAACACGTTTTGAAAAGTGTTCTGTTCCTGCCCTATAACTTACATGTTGTTGACCAAAGTTGCCAAAACGTGTTTATTTGTGCTGAAAAACACGTTTTGACAACTTCTGCACACTGGGGTTAAGGGCTGACTCAGTGGGCTCTTCTGAGCCAGTCAGTTACACTGTGATTCCAAGGGTTGAGAAAACGCGTTTATTTCGGGCTGAAAAACACGTTTTGAAAAGTGTTCTGTTCCTGCCCTATAACTTACATGTTGTTGACCAAAGTTGCCAAAACGTGTTTATTTGTGCTGAAAAACACGTTTTGACAACTTCTGCACACTGGGGTTAAGGGCTGACTCAGTGGGCTCTTCTGAGCCAGTCAGTTACACTGTGATTCCAGGAGTTGAGAAAACGCGTTTATTTCGGGCTGAAAAACACGTTTTGAAAAGTGTTCTGTTCCTGCCCTATAACTTACATGTTGGTGACCAAAGTTGCCAAAACGTGTTTATTTGTGCTGAAAAACACGTTTTGACAACTTCTGCACACTGGGGTTAAGGGCTGACTCAGTGGGCTCTTCTGAGCCAGTCAGTTACACTGTGATTCCAGGAGTTGAGAAAACGCGTTTATTTCGGGCTGAAAAACACGTTTTGAAAAGTGTTCTGTTCCTGCCCTATAACTTACATGTTGGTGACCAAAGTTGCCAAAACGTGTTTATTTGTGCTGAAAAACACGTTTTGACAACTTCTGCACACTGGGGTTAAGGGCTGACTCAGTGGGCTCTTCTGAGCCAGTCAGTTACACTGTGATTCCAGGAGTTGAGAAAACGCGTTTATTTCGGGCTGAAAAACACGTTTTGAAAAGTGTTCTGTTCCTGCCCTATAACTTACATGTTGGTGACCAAAGTTGCCAAAACGTGTTTATTTGTGCTGAAAAACACGTTTTGACAACTTCTGCACACTGGGGTTAAGGGCTGAATCAGTGGGCTCTTCTGAGCCAGTCAGTTACACTGTGATTCCAAGAGTTGAGAAAACGCGTTTATTTCGGGCTGAAAAACACGTTTTGAAAAGTGTTCTGTTCCTGCCCTATAACTTACATGTTGTTGACCAAAGTTGCCAAAACGTGTTTATTTGTGCTGAAAAACACGTTTTGACAACTTCTGCACACTGGGGTTAAGGGCTGACTCATTGGGCTCTTCTGAGCCAGTCAGTTACACTGTGATTCCAAGGGTTGAGAAAACGCGTTTATTTCGGGCTGAAAAACACGTTTTGAAAAGTGTTCTGTTCCTGCCCTATAACTTACATGTTGTTGACCAAAGTTGCCAAAACGTGTTTATTTGTGCTGAAAAACACGTTTTGACAACTTCTGCACACTGGGGTTAAGGGCTGACTCAGTGGGCTCTTCTGAGCCAGTCAGTTACACTGTGATTCCAAGGGTTGAGAAAACGCGTTTATTTCGGGCTGAAAAACACGTTTTGAAAAGTGTTCTGTTCCTGCCCTATAACTTACATGTTGTTGACCAAAGTTGCCAAAACGTGTTTATTTGTGCTGAAAAACACGTTTTGACAACTTCTGCACACTGGGGTTAAGGGCTGACTCAGTGGGCTCTTCTGAGCCAGTCAGTTACACTGTGATTCCAAGTGTTGAGAAAACGCGTTTATTTCGGGCTGAAAAACACGTTTTGAAAAGTGTTCTGTTCCTGCCCTATAACTTACATGTTGTTGACCAAAGTTGCCAAAACGTGTTTATTTGTGCTGAAAAACACGTTTTGACAACTTCTGCACACTGGGGTTAAGGGCTGACTCAGTGGGCTCTTCTGAGCCAGTCAGTTACACTGTGATTCCAGGAGTTGAGAAAACGCGTTTATTTCGGGCTGAAAAACACGTTTTGAAAAGTGTTCTGTTCCTGCCCTATAACTTACATGTTGGTGACCAAAGTTGCCAAAACGTGTTTATTTGTGCTGAAAAACACGTTTTGACAACTTCTGCACACTGGGGTTAAGGGCTGACTCAGTGGGCTCTTCTGAGCCAGTCAGTTACACTGTGATTCCAAGGGTTGAGAAAACGCGTTTATTTCGGGCTGAAAAACACGTTTTGAAAAGTGTTCTGTTCCTGCCCTATAACTTACATGTTGTTGACCAAAGTTGCCAAAACGTGTTTATTTGTGCTGAAAAACACGTTTTGACAACTTCTGCACACTGGGGTTAAGGGCTGACTCAGTGGGCTCTTCTGAGCCAGTCAGTTACACTGTGATTCCAAGGGTTGAGAAAACGCGTTTATTTCGGGCTGAAAAACACGTTTTGAAAAGTGTTCTGTTCCTGCCCTATAACTTACATGTTGTTGACCAAAGTTGCCAAAACGTGTTTATTTGTGCTGAAAAACACGTTTTGACAACTTCTGCACACTGGGGTTAAGGGCTGACTCAGTGGGCTCTTCTGAGCCAGTCAGTTACACTGTGATTCCAAGGGTTGAGAAAACGCGTTTATTTCGGGCTGAAAAACACGTTTTGAAAAGTGTTCTGTTCCTGCCCTATAACTTACATGTTGTTGACCAAAGTTGCCAAAACGTGTTTATTTGTGCTGAAAAACACGTTTTGACAACTTCTGCACACTGGGGTTAAGGGCTGACTCAGTGGGCTCTTCTGAGCCAGTCAGTTACACTGTGATTCCAAGAGTTGAGAAAACGCGTTTATTTCGGGCTGAAAAACACGTTTTGAAAAGTGTTCTGTTCCTGCCCTATAACTTACATGTTGTTGACCAAAGTTGCCAAAACGTGTTTATTTGTGCTGAAAAACACGTTTTGACAACTTCTGCACACTGGGGTTAAGGGCTGACTCAGTGGGCTCTTCTGAGCCAGTCAGTTACACTGTGATTCCAGGAGTTGAGAAAACGCGTTTATTTCGGGCTGAAAAACACGTTTTGAAAAGTGTTCTGTTCCTGCCCTATAACTTACATGTTGGTGACCAAAGTTGCCAAAACGTGTTTATTTGTGCTGAAAAACACGTTTTGACAACTTCTGCACACTGGGGTTAAGGGCTGACTCAGTGGGCTCTTCTGAGCCAGTCAGTTACACTGTGATTCCAAGGGTTGAGAAAACGCGTTTATTTCGGGCTGAAAAACACGTTTTGAAAAGTGTTCTGTTCCTGCCCTATAACTTACATGTTGTTGACCAAAGTTGCCAAAACGTGTTTATTTGTGCTGAAAAACACGTTTTGACAACTTCTGCACACTGGGGTTAAGGGCTGACTCAGTGGGCTCTTCTGAGCCAGTCAGTTACACTGTGATTCCAGGAGTTGAGAAAACGCGTTTATTTCGGGCTGAAAAACACGTTTTGAAAAGTGTTCTGTTCCTGCCCTATAACTTACATGTTGTTGACCAAAGTTGCCAAAACGTGTTTATTTGTGCTGAAAAACACGTTTTGACAACTTCTGCACACTGGGGTTAAGGGCTGACTCAGTGGGCTCTTCTGAGCCAGTCAGTTATACTGTGATTCCAGGAGTTGAGAAAACGCGTTTATTTCGGGCTGAAAAACACGTTTTGAAAAGTGTTCTGTTCCTGCCCTATAACTTACATGTTGGTGACCAAAGTTGCCAAAACGTGTTTATTTGTGCTGAAAAACACGTTTTGACAACTTCTGCACACTGGGGTTAAGGGCTGACTCAGTGGGCTCTTCTGAGCCAGTCAGTTACACTGTGATTCCAAGGGTTGAGAAAACGCGTTTATTTCGGGCTGAAAAACACGTTTTGAAAAGTGTTCTGTTCCTGCCCTATAACTTACATGTTGTTGACCAAAGTTGCCAAAACGTGTTTATTTGTGCTGAAAAACACGTTTTGACAACTTCTGCACACTGGGGTTAAGGGCTGACTCAGTGGGCTCTTCTGAGCCAGTCAGTTACACTGTGATTCCAAGGGTTGAGAAAACGCGTTTATTTCGGGCTGAAAAACACGTTTTGAAAAGTGTTCTGTTCCTGCCCTATAACTTACATGTTGGTGACCAAAGTTGCCAAAACGTGTTTATTTGTGCTGAAAAACACGTTTTGACAACTTCTGCACACTGGGGTTAAGGGCTGACTCAGTGGGCTCTTCTGAGCCAGTCAGTTACACTGTGATTCCAAGGGTTGAGAAAACGCGTTTATTTCGGGCTGAAAAACACGTTTTGAAAAGTGTTCTGTTCCTGCCCTATAACTTACATGTTGTTGACCAAAGTTGCCAAACGTGTTTATTTGTGCTGAAAAACACGTTTTGACAACTTCTGCACACTGGGGTTAAGGGCTGACTCAGTGGGCTCTTCTGAGCCAGTCAGTTACACTGTGATTCCAAGGGTTGAGAAAACGCGTTTATTTCGGGCTGAAAAACACGTTTTGAAAAGTGTTCTGTTCCTGCCCTATAACTTACATGTTGTTGACCAAAGTTGCCAAAACGTGTTTATTTGTGCTGAAAAACACGTTTTGACAACTTCTGCACACTGGGGTTAAGGGCTGACTCAGTGGGCTCTTCTGAGCCAGTCAGTTACACTGTGATTCCAGGAGTTGAGAAAACGCGTTTATTTCGGGCTGAAAAACACGTTTTGAAAAGTGTTCTGTTCCTGCCCTATAACTTACATGTTGGTGACCAAAGTTGCCAAAACGTGTTTATTTGTGCTTAAAAACACGTTTTGACAACTTCTGCACACTGGGGTTAAGGGCTGACTCAGTGGGCTCTTCTGAGCCAGTCAGTTACACTGTGATTCAAAGGGTTGAGAAAACGCGTTTATTTCGGGCTGAAAAACACGTTTTGAAAAGTTTTCTGTTCCTGCCCTATAACTTACATGTTGGTGACCAAAGTTGCCAAAACGTGTTTCTTTGTGCTGAAAAACACGTTTTGACAACTTCTGCACACTGGGGTTAAGGGATGACTCAGTGGGCTCTTCTGAGCCAGTCAGTTACACTGTGATTCCAAGGGTTGAGAAAACGCGTTTATTTCGGGCTGAAAAACACGTTTTGAAAAGTGTTCTGTTCCTGCCCTATAACTTACATGTTGTTGACCAAAGTTGCCAAAACGTGTTTATTTGGGCTGAAAAACACGTTTTGACAACTTCTGCACACTGGGGTTAAGGGCTGACTCAGTGGGCTCTTCTGAGCCAGTCAGTTACACTGTGATTCCAGGAGTTGAGAAAACGCGTTTATTTCGGGCTGAAAAACACGTTTTGAAAAGTGTTCTGTTCCTGCCCTATAACTTACATGTTGTTGACCAAAGTTGCCAAAACGTGTTTATTTGTGCTGAAAAACACGTTTTGACAACTTCTGCACACTGGGGTTAAGGGCTGACTCAGTGGGCTCTTCTGAGCCAGTCAGTTACACTGTGATTCCAGGAGTTGAGAAAACGCGTTTATTTCGGGCTGAAAAACACGTTTTGAAAAGTGTTCTGTTCCTGCCCTATAACTTACATGTTGGTGACCAAAGTTGCCAAGACGTGTTTATTTGTGCTTAAAAACACGTTTTGACAACTTTTGCACACTGGGGTTAAGGGCTGACTCAGTGGGCTCTTCTGAGCCAGTCAGTTACACTGTGATTCCAAGGGTTGAGAAAACGCGTTTATTTCGGGCTGAAAAACACGTTTTGAAAAGTGTTCTGTTCCTGCCCTATAACTTACATGTTGGTGACCAAAGTTGCCAAAACGTGTTTATTTGTGCTGAAAAACACGTTTTGACAACTTCTGCACACTGGGGTTAAGGGCTGACTCAGTGGGCTCTTCTGAGCCAGTCAGTTACACTGTGATTCCAAGGGTTGAGAAAACGCGTTTATTTCGGGCTGAAAAACACGTTTTGAAAAGTGTTCTGTTCCTGCCCTATAACTTACATGTTGTTGACCAAAGTTGCCAAAACGTGTTTATTTGTGCTGAAAAACACGTTTTGACAACTCCTGCACACTGGGGTTAAGGGCTGACTCAGTGGGCTCTTCTGAGCCAGTCAGTTACACTGTGATTCCAAGAGTTGAGAAAACGCGTTTATTTCGGGCTGAAAAACACGTTTTGAAAAGTGTTCTGTTCCTGCCCTATAACTTACATGTTGTTGACCAAAGTTGCCAAAACGTGTTTATTTGTGCTGAAAAACACGTTTTGACAACTTCTGCACACTGGGGTTAAGGGCTGACTCAGTGGGCTCTTCTGAGCCAGTCAGTTACACTGTGATTCCAGGAGTTGAGAAAACGCGTTTATTTCGGGCTGAAAAACACGTTTTGAAAAGTGTTCTGTTCCTGCCCTATAACTTACATGTTGGTGACCAAAGTTGCCAAAACGTGTTTATTTGTGCTGAAAAACACGTTTTGACAACTTCTGCACACTGGGGTTAAGGGCTGAATCAGTGGGCTCTTCTGAGCCAGTCAGTTACACTGTGATTCCAAGAGTTGAGAAAACGCGTTTATTTCGGGCTGAAAAACACGTTTTGAAAAGTGTTCTGTTCCTGCCCTATAACTTACATGTTGTTGACCAAAGTTGCCAAAACGTGTTTATTTGTGCTGAAAAACACGTTTTGACAACTTCTGCACACTGGGGTTAAGGGCTGACTCAGTGGGCTCTTCTGAGCCAGTCAGTTACACTGTGATTCCAAGGGTTGAGAAAACGCGTTTATTTCGGGCTGAAAAACACGTTTTGAAAAGTGTTCTGTTCCTGCCCTATAACTTACATGTTGTTGACCAAAGTTGCCAAAACGTGTTTATTTGTGCTGAAAAACACGTTTTGACAACTTCTGCACACTGGGGTTAAGGGCTGACTCAGTGGGCTCTTCTGAGCCAGTCAGTTACACTGTGATTCCAGGAGTTGAGAAAACGCGTTTATTTCGGGCTGAAAAACACGTTTTGAAAAGTGTTCTGTTCCTGCCCTATAACTTACATGTTGGTGACCAAAGTTGCCAAAACGTGTTTATTTGTGCTTAAAAACACGTTTTGACAACTTCTGCACACTGGGGTTAAGGGCTGACTCAGTGGGCTCTTCTGAGCCAGTCAGTTACACTGTGATTCAAAGGGTTGAGAAAACGCGTTTATTTCGGGCTGAAAAACACGTTTTGAAAAGTTTTCTGTTCCTGCCCTATAACTTACATGTTGGTGACCAAAGTTGCCAAAACGTGTTTCTTTGTGCTGAAAAACACGTTTTGACAACTTCTGCACACTGGGGTTAAGGGATGACTCAGTGGGCTCTTCTGAGCCAGTCAGTTACACTGTGATTCCAAGGGTTGAGAAAACGCGTTTATTTCGGGCTGAAAAACACGTTTTGAAAAGTGTTCTGTTCCTGCCCTATAACTTACATGTTGTTGACCAAAGTTGCCAAAACGTGTTTATTTGGGCTGAAAAACACGTTTTGACAACTTCTGCACACTGGGGTTAAGGGCTGACTCAGTGGGCTCTTCTGAGCCAGTCAGTTACACTGTGATTCCAGGAGTTGAGAAAACGCGTTTATTTCGGGCTGAAAAACACGTTTTGAAAAGTGTTCTGTTCCTGCCCTATAACTTACATGTTGTTGACCAAAGTTGCCAAAACGTGTTTATTTGTGCTGAAAAACACGTTTTGACAACTTCTGCACACTGGGGTTAAGGGCTGACTCAGTGGGCTCTTCTGAGCCAGTCAGTTACACTGTGATTCCAGGAGTTGAGAAAACGCGTTTATTTCGGGCTGAAAAACACGTTTTGAAAAGTGTTCTGTTCCTGCCCTATAACTTACATGTTGGTGACCAAAGTTGCCAAGACGTGTTTATTTGTGCTTAAAAACACGTTTTGACAACTTTTGCACACTGGGGTTAAGGGCTGACTCAGTGGGCTCTTCTGAGCCAGTCAGTTACACTGTGATTCCAAGGGTTGAGAAAACGCGTTTATTTCGGGCTGAAAAACACGTTTTGAAAAGTGTTCTGTTCCTGCCCTATAACTTACATGTTGGTGACCAAAGTTGCCAAAACGTGTTTATTTGTGCTGAAAAACACGTTTTGACAACTTCTGCACACTGGGGTTAAGGGCTGACTCAGTGGGCTCTTCTGAGCCAGTCAGTTACACTGTGATTCCAAGGGTTGAGAAAACGCGTTTATTTCGGGCTGAAAAACACGTTTTGAAAAGTGTTCTGTTCCTGCCCTATAACTTACATGTTGTTGACCAAAGTTGCCAAAACGTGTTTATTTGTGCTGAAAAACACGTTTTGACAACTTCTGCACACTGGGGTTAAGGGCTGACTCAGTGGGCTCTTCTGAGCCAGTCAGTTACACTGTGATTCCAGGAGTTGAGAAAACGCGTTTATTTCGGGCTGAAAAACACGTTTTGAAAAGTGTTCTGTTCCTGCCCTATAACTTACATGTTGTTGACCAAAGTTGCCAAAACGTGTTTATTTGTGCTGAAAAACACGTTTTGACAACTTCTGCACACTGGGGTTAAGGGCTGACACAGTGGGCTCTTCTGAGCCAGTCAGTTACACTGTGATTCCAGGAGTTGAGAAAACGCGTTTATTTCGGGCTGAAAAACACGTTTTGAAAAGTGTTCTGTTCCTGCCCTATAACTTACATGTTGGTGACCAAAGTTGCCAAAACGTGTTTATTTGTGCTGAAAAACACGTTTTGACAACTTCTGCACACTGGGGTTCAGGGCTGACTCAGTGGGCTCTTCTGAGCCAGTCAGTTACACTGTGATTCCAAGGGTTGAGAAAACGCGTTTATTTCGGGCTGAAAAACACGTTTTGAAAAGTGTTCTGTTCCTGCCCTATAACTTACATGTTGGTGACCAAAGTTGCCAAAACGTGTTTATTTGTGCTGAAAAACACGTTTTGACAACTTCTGCACACTGGGGTTAAGGGCTGACTCAGTGGGCTCTTCTGAGCCAGTCAGTTACACTGTGATTCCAAGGGTTGAGAAAACGCGTTTATTTCGGGCTGAAAAACACGTTTTGAAAAGTGTTCTGTTCCTGCCCTATAACTTACATGTTGTTGACCAAAGTTGCCAAAACGTGTTTATTTGTGCTGAAAAACACGTTTTGACAACTTCTGCACACTGGGGTTAAGGGCTGACTCAGTGGGCTCTTCTGAGCCAGTCAGTTACACTGTGATTCCAGGAGTTGAGAAAACGCGTTTATTTCGGGCTGAAAAACACGTTTTGAAAAGTGTTCTGTTCCTGCCCTATAACTTACATGTTGTTGACCAAAGTTGCCAAAACGTGTTTATTTGTGCTGAAAAACACGTTTTGACAACTTCTGCACACTGGGGTTAAGGGCTGACTCAGTGGGCTCTTCTGAGCCAGTCAGTTACACTGTGATTCCAAGGGTTGAGAAAACGCGTTTATTTCGGGCTGAAAAACACGTTTTGAAAAGTGTTCTGTTCCTGCCCTATAACTTACATGTTGTTGACCAAAGTTGCCAAAACGTGTTTATTTGTGCTGAAAAACACGTTTTGACAACTTCTGCACACTGGGGTTAAGGGCTGACTCAGTGGGCTCTTCTGAGCCAGTCAGTTACACTGTGATTCCAGGAGTTGAGAAAACGCGTTTATTTCGGGCTGAAAAACACGTTTTGAAAAGTGTTCTGTTCCTGCCCTATAACTTACATGTTGGTGACCAAAGTTGCCAAAACGTGTTTATTTGTGCTGAAAAACACGTTTTGACAACTTCTGCACACTGGGGTTAAGGGCTGAATCAGTGGGCTCTTCTGAGCCAGTCAGTTACACTGTGATTCCAAGAGTTGAGAAAACGCGTTTATTTCGGGCTGAAAAACACGTTTTGAAAAGTGTTCTGTTCCTGCCCTATAACTTACATGTTGTTGACCAAAGTTGCCAAAACGTGTTTATTTGTGCTGAAAAACACGTTTTGACAACTTCTGCACACTGGGGTTAAGGGCTGACTCAGTGGGCTCTTCTGAGCCAGTCAGTTACACTGTGATTCCAAGGGTTGAGAAAACGCGTTTATTTCGGGCTGAAAAACACGTTTTGAAAAGTGTTCTGTTCCTGCCCTATAACTTACATGTTGTTGACCAAAGTTGCCAAAACGTGTTTATTTGTGCTGAAAAACACGTTTTGACAACTTCTGCACACTGGGGTTAAGGGCTGACTCAGTGGGCTCTTCTGAGCCAGTCAGTTACACTGTGATTCCAGGAGTTGAGAAAACGCGTTTATTTCGGGCTGAAAAACACGTTTTGAAAAGTGTTCTGTTCCTGCCCTATAACTTACATGTTGTTGACCAAAGTTGCCAAAACGTGTTTATTTGTGCTGAAAAACACGTTTTGACAACTTCTGCACACTGGGGTTAAGGGCTGACTCAGTGGGCTCTTCTGAGCCAGTCAGTTACACTGTGATTCCAGGAGTTGAGAAAACGCGTTTATTTCGGGCTGAAAAACACGTTTTGAAAAGTGTTCTGTTCCTGCCCTATAACTTACATGTTGGTGACCAAAGTTGCCAAAACGTGTTTATTTGTGCTTAAAAACACGTTTTGACAACTTCTGCACACTGGGGTTAAGGGCTGACTCAGTGGGCTCTTCTGAGCCAGTCAGTTACACTGTGATTCCAAGGGTTGAGAAAACGCGTTTATTTCGGGCTGAAAAACACGTTTTGAAAAGTGTTCTGTTCCTGCCCTATAACTTACATGTTGGTGACCAAAGTTGCCAAAACGTGTTTATTTGTGCTGAAAAACACGTTTTGACAACTTCTGCACACTGGGGTTAAGGGCTGACTCAGTGGGCTCTTCTGAGCCAGTCAGTTACACTGTGATTCCAAGGGTTGAGAAAACGCGTTTATTTCGGGCTGAAAAACACGTTTTGAAAAGTGTTCTGTTCCTGCCCTATAACTTACATGTTGGTGACCAAAGTTGCCAAAACGTGTTTATTTGTGCTGAAAAACACGTTTTGACAACTTCTGCACACTGGGGTTAAGGGCTGACTCAGTGGGCTCTTCTGAGCCAGTCAGTTACACTGTGATTCCAAGGGTTGAGAAAACGCGTTTATTTCGGGCTGAAAAACACGTTTTGAAAAGTGTTCTGTTCCTGCCCTATAACTTACATGTTGTTGACCAAAGTTGCCAAAACGTGTTTATTTGTGCTGAAAAACACGTTTTGACAACTTCTGCACACTGGGGTTAAGGGCTGACTCAGTGGGCTCTTCTGAGCCAGTCAGTTACACTGTGATTCCAAGGGTTGAGAAAACGCGTTTATTTCGGGCTGAAAAACACGTTTTGAAAAGTGTTCTGTTCCTGCCCTATAACTTACATGTTGTTGACCAAAGTTGCCAAAACGTGTTTATTTGTGCTGAAAAACACGTTTTGACAACTTCTGCACACTGGGGTTAAGGGCTGACTCAGTGGGCTCTTCTGAGCCAGTCAGTTACACTGTGATTCCAGGAGTTGAGAAAACGCGTTTATTTCGGGCTGAAAAACACGTTTTGAAAAGTGTTCTGTTCCTGCCCTATAACTTACATGTTGGTGACCAAAGTTGCCAAAACGTGTTTATTTGTGCTGAAAAACACGTTTTGACAACTTCTGCACACTGGGGTTAAGGGCTGAATCAGTGGGCTCTTCTGAGCCAGTCAGTTACACTGTGATTCCAAGGGTTGAGAAAACGCGTTTATTTCGGGCTGAAAAACACGTTTTGAAAAGTGTTCTGTTCCTGCCCTATAACTTACATGTTGTTGACCAAAGTTGCCAAAACGTGTTTATTTGTGCTGAAAAACACGTTTTGACAACTTCTGCACACTGGGGTTAAGGGCTGACTCAGTGGGCTCTTCTGAACCAGTCAGTTACACTGTGATTCCAAGAGTTGAGAAAACGCGTTTATTTCGGGCTGAAAAACACGTTTTGAAAAGTGTTCTGTTCCTGCCCTATAACTTACATGTTGTTGACCAAAGTTGCCAAAACGTGTTTATTTATGCTGAAAAACACGTTTTGACAACTTCTGCACACTGGGGTTAAGGGCTGACTCAGTGGGCTCTTCTGAGCCAGTCAGTTACACTGTGATTCCAGGAGTTGAGAAAACGCGTTTATTTCGGGCTGAAAAACACGTTTTGAAAAGTGTTCTGTTCCTGCCCTATAACTTACATGTTGTTGACCAAAGTTGCCAAAACGTGTTTATTTGTGCTGAAAAACACGTTTTGACAACTTCTGCACACTGGGGTTAAGGGCTGACTCAGTGGGCTCTTCTGAGCCAGTCAGTTACACTGTGATTCCAAGGGTTGAGAAAACGCGTTTATTTCGGGCTGAAAAACACGTTTTGAAAAGTGTTCTGTTCCTGCCCTATAACTTACATGTTGTTGACCAAAGTTGCCAAAACGTGTTTATTTGTGCTGAAAAACACGTTTTGACAACTTCTGCACACTGGGGTTAAGGGCTGACTCAGTGGGCTCTTCTGAGCCAGTCAGTTACACTGTGATTCCAGGAGTTGAGAAAACGCGTTTATTTCGGGCTGAAAAACACGTTTTGAAAAGTGTTCTGTTCCTGCCCTATAACTTACATGTTGGTGACCAAAGTTGCCAAAACGTGTTTATTTGTGCTGAAAAACACGTTTTGACAACTTCTGCACACTGGGGTTAAGGGCTGAATCAGTGGGCTCTTCTGAGCCAGTCAGTTACACTGTGATTCCAAGAGTTGAGAAAAGGCGTTTATTTCGGGCTGAAAAACACGTTTTGAAAAGTGTTCTGTTCCTGACCTATAACTTACATGTTGTTGACCAAAGTTGCCAAAACGTGTTTATTTGTGCTGAAAAACACGTTTTGACAACTTCTGCACACTGGGGTTAAGGGCTGACTCAGTGGGCTCTTCTGAGCCAGTCAGTTACACTGTGATTCCAAGGGTTGAGAAAACGCGTTTATTTCGGGCTGAAAAACACGTTTTGAAAAGTGTTCTGTTCCTGCCCTATAACTTACATGTTGGTGACCAAAGTTGCCAAGACGTGTTTATTTGTGCTTAAAAACACGTTTTGACAACTTTTGCACACTGGGGTTAAGGGCTGACTCAGTGGGCTCTTCTGAGCCAGTCAGTTACACTGTGATTCCAAGGGTTGAGAAAACGCGTTTATTTCGGGCTGAAAAACACGTTTTGAAAAGTGTTCTGTTCCTGCCCTATAACTTACATGTTGGTGACCAAAGTTGCCAAAACGTGTTTATTTGTGCTGAAAAACACGTTTTGACAACTTCTGCACACTGGGGTTAAGGGCTGACTCAGTGGGCTCTTCTGAGCCAGTCAGTTACACTGTGATTCCAAGGGTTGAGAAAACGCGTTTATTTCGGGCTGAAAAACACGTTTTGAAAAGTGTTCTGTTCCTGCCCTATAACTTACATGTTGTTGACCAAAGTTGCCAAAACGTGTTTATTTGTGCTGAAAAACACGTTTTGACAACTCCTGCACACTGGGGTTAAGGGCTGACTCAGTGGGCTCTTCTGAGCCAGTCAGTTACACTGTGATTCCAAGAGTTGAGAAAGCGCGTTTATTTCGGGCTGAAAAACACGTTTTGAAAAGTGTTCTGTTCCTGCCCTATAACTTACATGTTGTTGACCAAAGTTGCCAAAACGTGTTTATTTGTGCTGAAAAACACGTTTTGACAACTTCTGCACACTGGGGTTAAGGGCTGACTCAGTGGGCTCTTCTGAGCCAGTCAGTTACACTGTGATTCCAGGAGTTGAGAAAACGCGTTTATTTCGGGCTGAAAAACACGTTTTGAAAAGTGTTCTGTTCCTGCCCTATAACTTACATGTTGGTGACCAAAGTTGCCAAAACGTGTTTATTTGTGCTGAAAAACACGTTTTGACAACTTCTGCACACTGGGGTTAAGGGCTGAATCAGTGGGCTCTTCTGAGCCAGTCAGTTACACTGTGATTCCAAGAGTTGAGAAAACGCGTTTATTTCGGGCTGAAAAACACGTTTTGAAAAGTGTTCTGTTCCTGCCCTATAACTTACATGTTGTTGACCAAAGTTGCCAAAACGTGTTTATTTGTGCTGAAAAACACGTTTTGACAACTTCTGCACACTGGGGTTAAGGGCTGACTCAGTGGGCTCTTCTGAGCCAGTCAGTTACACTGTGATTCCAAGAGTTGAGAAAACGCGTTTATTTCGGGCTGAAAAACACGTTTTGAAAAGTGTTCTGTTCCTGCCCTATAACTTACATGTTGTTGACCAAAGTTGCCAAAACGTGTTTATTTGTGCTGAAAAACACGTTTTGACAACTTCTGCACACTGGGGTTAAGGGCTGACTCAGTGGGCTCTTCTGAGCCAGTCAGTTACACTGTGATTCCAGGAGTTGAGAAAACGCGTTTATTTCGGGCTGAAAAACACGTTTTGAAAAGTGTTCTGTTCCTGCCCTATAACTTACATGTTGTTGACCAAAGTTGCCAAAACGTGTTTATTTGTGCTGAAAAACACGTTTTGACAACTTCTGCACACTGGGGTTAAGGGCTGACTCAGTGGGCTCTTCTGAGCCAGTCAGTTACACTGTGATTCCAAGGGTTGAGAAAACGCGTTTATTTCGGGCTGAAAAACACGTTTTGAAAAGTGTTCTGTTCCTGCCCTATAACTTACATGTTGTTGACCAAAGTTGCCAAAACGTGTTTATTTGTGCTGAAAAACACGTTTTGACAACTTCTGCACACTGGGGTTAAGGGCTGACTCAGTGGGCTCTTCTGAGCCAGTCAGTTACACTGTGATTCCAGGAGTTGAGAAAACGCGTTTATTTCGGGCTGAAAAACACGTTTTGAAAAGTGTTCTGTTCCTGCCCTATAACTTACATGTTGTTGACCAAAGTTGCCAAAACGTGTTTATTTGTGCTGAAAAACACGTTTTGACAACTTCTGCACACTGGGGTTAAGGGCTGACTCAGTGGGCTCTTCTGAGCCAGTCAGTTACACTGTGATTCCAGGAGTTGAGAAAACGCGTTTATTTCGGGCTGAAAAACACGTTTTGAAAAGTGTTCTGTTCCTGCCCTATAACTTACATGTTGGTGACCAAAGTTGCCAAAACGTGTTTATTTGTGCTTAAAAACACGTTTTGACAACTTCTGCACACTGGGGTTAAGGGCTGACTCAGTGGGCTCTTCTGAGCCAGTCAGTTACACTGTGATTCCAAGGGTTGAGAAAACGCGTTTATTTCGGGCTGAAAAACACGTTTTGAAAAGTGTTCTGTTCCTGCCCTATAACTTACATGTTGGTGACCAAAGTTGCCAAAACGTGTTTATTTGTGCTGAAAAACACGTTTTGACAACTTCTGCACACTGGGGTTAAGGGCTGACTCAGTGGGCTCTTCTGAGCCAGTCAGTTACACTGTGATTCCAAGGGTTGAGAAAACGCGTTTATTTCGGGCTGAAAAACACGTTTTGAAAAGTGTTCTGTTCCTGCCCTATAACTTACATGTTGGTGACCAAAGTTGCCAAAACGTGTTTATTTGTGCTGAAAAACACGTTTTGACAACTTCTGCACACTGGGGTTAAGGGCTGACTCAGTGGGCTCTTCTGAGCCAGTCAGTTACACTGTGATTCCAAGGGTTGAGAAAACGCGTTTATTTCGGGCTGAAAAACACGTTTTGAAAAGTGTTCTGTTCCTGCCCTATAACTTACATGTTGTTGACCAAAGTTGCCAAAACGTGTTTATTTGTGCTGAAAAACACGTTTTGACAACTTCTGCACACTGGGGTTAAGGGCTGACTCAGTGGGCTCTTCTGAGCCAGTCAGTTACACTGTGATTCCAAGGGTTGAGAAAACGCGTTTATTTCGGGCTGAAAAACACGTTTTGAAAAGTGTTCTGTTCCTGCCCTATAACTTACATGTTGTTGACCAAAGTTGCCAAAACGTGTTTATTTGTGCTGAAAAACACGTTTTGACAACTTCTGCACACTGGGGTTAAGGGCTGACTCAGTGGGCTCTTCTGATCCAGTCAGTTACACTGTGATTCCAGGAGTTGAGAAAACGCGTTTATTTCGGGCTGAAAAACACGTTTTGAAAAGTGTTCTGTTCCTGCCCTATAACTTACATGTTGGTGACCAAAGTTGCCAAAACGTGTTTATTTGTGCTGAAAAACACGTTTTGACAACTTCTGCACACTGGGGTTAAGGGCTGAATCAGTGGGCTCTTCTGAGCCAGTCAGTTACACTGTGATTCCAAGGGTTGAGAAAACGCGTTTATTTCGGGCTGAAAAACACGTTTTGAAAAGTGTTCTGTTCCTGCCCTATAACTTACATGTTGTTGACCAAAGTTGCCAAAACGTGTTTATTTGTGCTGAAAAACACGTTTTGACAACTTCTGCACACTGGGGTTAAGGGCTGACTCAGTGGGCTCTTCTGAGCCAGTCAGTTACACTGTGATTCCAAGGGTTGAGAAAACGCGTTTATTTCGGGCTGAAAAACACGTTTTGAAAAGTGTTCTGTTCCTGCCCTATAACTTACATGTTGTTGACCAAAGTTGCCAAAACGTGTTTATTTGTGCTGAAAAACACGTTTTGACAACTTCTGCACACTGGGGTTAAGGGCTGACTCAGTGGGCTCTTCTGAGCCAGTCAGTTACACTGTGATTCCAAGGGTTGAGAAAACGCGTTTATTTCGGGCTGAAAAACACGTTTTGAAAAGTGTTCTGTTCCTGCCCTATAACTTACATGTTGGTGACCAAAGTTGCCAAAACGTGTTTATTTGTGCTGAAAAACACGTTTTGACAACTTCTGCACACTGGGGTTAAGGGCTGACTCAGTGGGCTCTTCTGAGCCAGTCAGTTACACTGTGATTCCAAGGGTTGAGAAAACGCGTTTATTTCGGGCTGAAAAACACGTTTTGAAAAGTGTTCTGTTCCTGCCCTATAACTTACATGTTGTTGACCAAAGTTGCCAAAACGTGTTTATTTGTGCTGAAAAACACGTTTTGACAACTTCTGCACACTGGGGTTAAGGGCTGACTCAGTGGGCTCTTCTGAGCCAGTCAGTTACACTGTGATTCCAAGGGTTGAGAAAACGCGTTTATTTCGGGCTGAAAAACACGTTTTGAAAAGTGTTCTGTTCCTGCCCTATAACTTACATGTTGTTGACCAAAGTTGCCAAAACGTGTTTATTTGTGCTGAAAAACACGTTTTGACAACTTCTGCACACTGGGGTTAAGGGCTGACTCAGTGGGCTCTTCTGATCCAGTCAGTTACACTGTGATTCCAGGAGTTGAGAAAACGCGTTTATTTCGGGCTGAAAAACACGTTTTGAAAAGTGTTCTGTTCCTGCCCTATAACTTACATGTTGGTGACCAAAGTTGCCAAAACGTGTTTATTTGTGCTGAAAAACACGTTTTGACAACTTCTGCACACTGGGGTTAAGGGCTGAATCAGTGGGCTCTTCTGAGCCAGTCAGTTACACTGTGATTCCAAGGGTTGAGAAAACGCGTTTATTTCGGGCTGAAAAACACGTTTTGAAAAGTGTTCTGTTCCTGCCCTATAACTTACATGTTGTTGACCAAAGTTGCCAAAACGTGTTTATTTGTGCTGAAAAACACGTTTTGACAACTTCTGCACACTGGGGTTAAGGGCTGACTCAGTGGGCTCTTCTGAACCAGTCAGTTACACTGTGATTCCAAGAGTTGAGAAAACGCGTTTATTTCGGGCTGAAAAACACGTTTTGAAAAGTGTTCTGTTCCTGCCCTATAACTTACATGTTGTTGACCAAAGTTGCCAAAACGTGTTTATTTATGCTGAAAAACACGTTTTGACAACTTCTGCACACTGGGGTTAAGGGCTGACTCAGTGGGCTCTTCTGAGCCAGTCAGTTACACTGTGATTCCAGGAGTTGAGAAAACGCGTTTATTTCGGGCTGAAAAACACGTTTTGAAAAGTGTTCTGTTCCTGCCCTATAACTTACATGTTGTTGACCAAAGTTGCCAAAACGTGTTTATTTGTGCTGAAAAACACGTTTTGACAACTTCTGCACACTGGGGTTAAGGGCTGACTCAGTGGGCTCTTCTGAGCCAGTCAGTTACACTGTGATTCCAAGGGTTGAGAAAACGCGTTTATTTCGGGCTGAAAAACACGTTTTGAAAAGTGTTCTGTTCCTGCCCTATAACTTACATGTTGTTGACCAAAGTTGCCAAAACGTGTTTATTTGTGCTGAAAAACACGTTTTGACAACTTCTGCACACTGGGGTTAAGGGCTGACTCAGTGGGCTCTTCTGAGCCAGTCAGTTACACTGTGATTCCAGGAGTTGAGAAAACGCGTTTATTTCGGGCTGAAAAACACGTTTTGAAAAGTGTTCTGTTCCTGCCCTATAACTTACATGTTGGTGACCAAAGTTGCCAAAACGTGTTTATTTGTGCTGAAAAACACGTTTTGACAACTTCTGCACACTGGGGTTAAGGGCTGAATCAGTGGGCTCTTCTGAGCCAGTCAGTTACACTGTGATTCCAAGAGTTGAGAAAACGCATTTATTTCGGGCTGAAAAACACGTTTTGAAAAGTGTTCTGTTCCTGCCCTATAACTTACATGTTGTTGACCAAAGTTGCCAAAACGTGTTTATTTGTGCTGAAAAACACGTTTTGACAACTTCTGCACACTGGGGTTAAGGGCTGACTCAGTGGGCTCTTCTGAGCCAGTCAGTTACACTGTGATTCCAAGGGTTGAGAAAACGCGTTTATTTCGGGCTGAAAAACACGTTTTGAAAAGTGTTCTGTTCCTGCCCTATAACTTACATGTTGGTGACCAAAGTTGCCAAGACGTGTTTATTTGTGCTTAAAAACACGTTTTGACAACTTTTGCACACTGGGGTTAAGGGCTGACTCAGTGGGCTCTTCTGAGCCAGTCAGTTACACTGTGATTCCAAGGGTTGAGAAAACGCGTTTATTTCGGGCTGAAAAACACGTTTTGAAAAGTGTTCTGTTCCTGCCCTATAACTTACATGTTGGTGACCAAAGTTGCCAAAACGTGTTTATTTGTGCTGAAAAACACGTTTTGACAACTTCTGCACACTGGGGTTAAGGGCTGACTCAGTGGGCTCTTCTGAGCCAGTCAGTTACACTGTGATTCCAAGGGTTGAGAAAACGCGTTTATTTCGGGCTGAAAAACACGTTTTGAAAAGTGTTCTGTTCCTGCCCTATAACTTACATGTTGTTGACCAAAGTTGCCAAAACGTGTTTATTTGTGCTGAAAAACACGTTTTGACAACTTCTGCACACTGGGGTTAAGGGCTGACTCAGTGGGCTCTTCTGAGCCAGTCAGTTACACTGTGATTCCAGGAGTTGAGAAAACGCGTTTATTTCGGGCTGAAAAACACGTTTTGAAAAGTGTTCTGTTCCTGCCCTATAACTTACATGTTGGTGACCAAAGTTGCCAAAACGTGTTTATTTGTGCTGAAAAACACGTTTTGACAACTTCTGCACACTGGGGTTAAGGGCTGAATCAGTGGGCTCTTCTGAGCCAGTCAGTTACACTGTGATTCCAAGAGTTGAGAAAACGCGTTTATTTCGGGCTGAAAAACACGTTTTGAAAAGTGTTCTGTTCCTGCCCTATAACTTACATGTTGTTGACCAAAGTTGCCAAAACGTGTTTATTTGTGCTGAAAAACACGTTTTGACAACTTCTGCACACTGGGGTTAAGGGCTGACTCAGTGGGCTCTTCTGAGCCAGTCAGTTACACTGTGATTCCAAGAGTTGAGAAAACGCGTTTATTTCGGGCTGAAAAACACGTTTTGAAAAGTGTTCTGTTCCTGCCCTATAACTTACATGTTGTTGACCAAAGTTGCCAAAACGTGTTTATTTGTGCTGAAAAACACGTTTTGACAACTTCTGCACACTGGGGTTAAGGGCTGACTCAGTGGGCTCTTCTGAGCCAGTCAGTTACACTGTGATTCCAGGAGTTGAGAAAACGCGTTTATTTCGGGCTGAAAAACACGTTTTGAAAAGTGTTCTGTTCCTGCCCTATAACTTACATGTTGGTGACCAAAGTTGCCAAAACGTGTTTATTTGTGCTGAAAAACACGTTTTGACAACTTCTGCACACTGGGGTTAAGGGCTGAATCAGTGGGCTCTTCTGAGCCAGTCAGTTACACTGTGATTCCAAGAGTTGAGAAAACGCGTTTCTTTCGGGCTGAAAAACACGTTTTGAAAAGTGTTCTGTTCCTGCCCTATAACTTACATGTTGTTGACCAAAGTTGCCAAAACGTGTTTATTTGTGCTGAAAAACACGTTTTGACAACTTCTGCACACTGGGGTTAAGGGCTGACTCATTGGGCTCTTCTGAGCCAGTCAGTTACACTGTGATTCCAAGGGTTGAGAAAACGCGTTTATTTCGGGCTGAAAAACACGTTTTGAAAAGTGTTCTGTTCCTGCCCTATAACTTACATGTTGTTGACCAAAGTTGCCAAAACGTGTTTATTTGTGCTGAAAAACACGTTTTGACAACTTCTGCACACTGGGGTTAAGGGCTGACTCAGTGGGCTCTTCTGAGCCAGTCAGTTACACTGTGATTCCAAGGGTTGAGAAAACGCGTTTATTTCGGGCTGAAAAACACGTTTTGAAAAGTGTTCTGTTCCTGCCCTATAACTTACATGTTGGTGACCAAAGTTGCCAAAACGTGTTTATTTGTGCTGAAAAACACGTTTTGACAACTTCTGCACACTGGGGTTAAGGGCTGACTCAGTGGGCTCTTCTGAGCCAGTCAGTTACACTGTGATTCCAAGGGTTGAGAAAACGCGTTTATTTCGGGCTGAAAAACACGTTTTGAAAAGTGTTCTGTTCCTGCCCTATAACTTACATGTTGTTGACCAAAGTTGCCAAAACGTGTTTATTTGTGCTGAAAAACACGTTTTGACAACTTCTGCACACTGGGGTTAAGGGCTGACTCAGTGGGCTCTTCTGAGCCAGTCAGTTACACTGTGATTCCAGGAGTTGAGAAAACGCGTTTATTTCGGGCTGAAAAACACGTTTTGAAAAGTGTTCTGTTCCTGCCCTATAACTTACATGTTGTTGACCAAAGTTGCCAAAACGTGTTTATTTGTGCTGAAAAACACGTTTTGACAACTTCTGCACACTGGGGTTAAGGGCTGACTCAGTGGGCTCTTCTGAGCCAGTCAGTTACACTGTGATTCCAAGGGTTGAGAAAACGCGTTTATTTCGGGCTGAAAAACACGTTTTGAAAAGTGTTCTGTTCCTGCCCTATAACTTACATGTTGGTGACCAAAGTTGCCAAAACGTGTTTATTTGTGCTGAAAAACACGTTTTGACAACTTCTGCACACTGGGGTTAAGGGCTGACTCAGTGGGCTCTTCTGAGCCAGTCAGTTACACTGTGATTCCAAGGGTTGAGAAAACGCGTTTATTTCGGGCTGAAAAACACGTTTTGAAAAGTGTTCTGTTCCTGCCCTATAACTTACATGTTGGTGACCAAAGTTGCCAAGACGTGTTTATTTGTGCTTAAAAACACGTTTTGACAACTTTTGCACACTGGGGTTAAGGGCTGACTCAGTGGGCTCTTCTGAGCCAGTCAGTTACACTGTGATTCCAAGGGTTGAGAAAACGCGTTTATTTCGGGCTGAAAAACACGTTTTGAAAAGTGTTCTGTTCCTGCCCTATAACTTACATGTTGGTGACCAAAGTTGCCAAAACGTGTTTATTTGTGCTGAAAAACACGTTTTGACAACTTCTGCACACTGGGGTTAAGGGCTGACTCAGTGGGCTCTTCTGAGCCAGTCAGTTACACTGTGATTCCAAGGGTTGAGAAAACGCGTTTATTTCGGGCTGAAAAACACGTTTTGAAAAGTGTTCTGTTCCTGCCCTATAACTTACATGTTGTTGACCAAAGTTGCCAAAACGTGTTTATTTGTGCTGAAAAACACGTTTTGACAACTCCTGCACACTGGGGTTAAGGGCTGACTCAGTGGGCTCTTCTGAGCCAGTCAGTTACACTGTGATTCCAAGAGTTGAGAAAACGCGTTTATTTCGGGCTGAAAAACACGTTTTGAAAAGTGTTCTGTTCCTGCCCTATAACTTACATGTTGTTGACCAAAGTTGCCAAAACGTGTTTATTTGTGCTGAAAAACACGTTTTGACAACTTCTGCACACTGGGGTTAAGGGCTGACTCAGTGGGCTCTTCTGAGCCAGTCAGTTACACTGTGATTCCAGGAGTTGAGAAAACGCGTTTATTTCGGGCTGAAAAACACGTTTTGAAAAGTGTTCTGTTCCTGCCCTATAACTTACATGTTGGTGACCAAAGTTGCCAAAACGTGTTTATTTGTGCTGAAAAACACGTTTTGACAACTTCTGCACACTGGGGTTAAGGGCTGAATCAGTGGGCTCTTCTGAGCCAGTCAGTTACACTGTGATTCCAAGAGTTGAGAAAACGCGTTTATTTCGGGCTGAAAAACACGTTTTGAAAAGTGTTCTGTTCCTGCCCTATAACTTACATGTTGTTGACCAAAGTTGCCAAAACGTGTTTATTTGTGCTGAAAAACACGTTTTGACAACTTCTGCACACTGGGGTTAAGGGCTGACTCAGTGGGCTCTTCTGAGCCAGTCAGTTACACTGTGATTCCAAGAGTTGAGAAAACGCGTTTATTTCGGGCTGAAAAACACGTTTTGAAAAGTGTTCTGTTCCTGCCCTATAACTTACATGTTGTTGACCAAAGTTGCCAAAACGTGTTTATTTGTGCTGAAAAACACGTTTTGACAACTTCTGCACACTGGGGTTAAGGGCTGACTCAGTGGGCTCTTCTGAGCCAGTCAGTTACACTGTGATTCCAGGAGTTGAGAAAACGCGTTTATTTCGGGCTGAAAAACACGTTTTGAAAAGTGTTCTGTTCCTGCCCTATAACTTACATGTTGTTGACCAAAGTTGCCAAAACGTGTTTATTTGTGCTGAAAAACACGTTTTGACAACTTCTGCACACTGGGGTTAAGGGCTGACTCAGTGGGCTCTTCTGAGCCAGTCAGTTACACTGTGATTCCAAGGGTTGAGAAAACGCGTTTATTTCGGGCTGAAAAACACGTTTTGAAAAGTGTTCTGTTCCTGCCCTATAACTTACATGTTGTTGACCAAAGTTGCCAAAACGTGTTTATTTGTGCTGAAAAACACGTTTTGACAACTTCTGCACACTGGGGTTAAGGGCTGACTCAGTGGGCTCTTCTGAGCCAGTCAGTTACACTGTGATTCCAGGAGTTGAGAAAACGCGTTTATTTCGGGCTGAAAAACACGTTTTGAAAAGTGTTCTGTTCCTGCCCTATAACTTACATGTTGGTGACCAAAGTTGCCAAAACGTGTTTATTTGTGCTGAAAAACACGTTTTGACAACTTCTGCACACTGGGGTTAAGGGCTGAATCAGTGGGCTCTTCTGAGCCAGTCAGTTACACTGTGATTCCAAGAGTTGAGAAAACGCGTTTATTTCGGGCTGAAAAACACGTTTTGAAAAGTGTTCTGTTCCTGCCCTATAACTTACATGTTGTTGACCAAAGTTGCCAAAACGTGTTTATTTGTGCTGAAAAACACGTTTTGACAACTTCTGCACACTGGGGTTAAGGGCTGACTCAGTGGGCTCTTCTGAGCCAGTCAGTTACACTGTGATTCCAAGAGTTGAGAAAACGCGTTTATTTCGGGCTGAAAAACACGTTTTGAAAAGTGTTCTGTTCCTGCCCTATAACTTACATGTTGTTGACCAAAGTTGCCAAAACGTGTTTATTTGTGCTGAAAAACACGTTTTGACAACTTCTGCACACTGGGGTTAAGGGCTGACTCAGTGGGCTCTTCTGAGCCAGTCAGTTACACTGTGATTCCAGGAGTTGAGAAAACGCGTTTATTTCGGGCTGAAAAACACGTTTTGAAAAGTGTTCTGTTCCTGCCCTATAACTTACATGTTGTTGACCAAAGTTGCCAAAACGTGTTTATTTGTGCTGAAAAACACGTTTTGACAACTTCTGCACACTGGGGTTAAGGGCTGACTCAGTGGGCTCTTCTGAGCCAGTCAGTTACACTGTGATTCCAAGGGTTGAGAAAACGCGTTTATTTCGGGCTGAAAAACACGTTTTGAAAAGTGTTCTGTTCCTGCCCTATAACTTACATGTTGTTGACCAAAGTTGCCAAAACGTGTTTATTTGTGCTGAAAAACACGTTTTGACAACTTCTGCACACTGGGGTTAAGGGCTGACTCAGTGGGCTCTTCTGAGCCAGTCAGTTACACTGTGATTCCAGGAGTTGAGAAAACGCGTTTATTTCGGGCTGAAAAACACGTTTTGAAAAGTGTTCTGTTCCTGCCCTATAACTTACATGTTGGTGACCAAAGTTGCCAAAACGTGTTTATTTGTGCTGAAAAACACGTTTTGACAACTTCTGCACACTGGGGTTAAGGGCTGAATCAGTGGGCTCTTCTGAGCCAGTCAGTTACACTGTGATTCCAAGGGTTGAGAAAACGCGTTTATTTCGGGCTGAAAAACACGTTTTGAAAAGTGTTCTGTTCCTGCCCTATAACTTACATGTTGTTGACCAAAGTTGCCAAAACGTGTTTATTTGTGCTGAAAAACACGTTTTGACAACTTCTGCACACTGGGGTTAAGGGCTGACTCAGTGGGCTCTTCTGAGCCAGTCAGTTACACTGTGATTCCAAGGGTTGAGAAAACGCGTTTATTTCGGGCTGAAAAACACGTTTTGAAAAGTGTTCTGTTCCTGCCCTATAACTTACATGTTGTTGACCAAAGTTGCCAAAACGTGTTTATTTGTGCTGAAAAACACGTTTTGACAACTTCTGCACACTGGGGTTAAGGGCTGACTCAGTGGGCTCTTCTGAGCCAGTCAGTTACACTGTGATTCCAAGGGTTGAGAAAACGCGTTTATTTCGGGCTGAAAAACACGTTTTGAAAAGTGTTCTGTTCCTGCCCTATAACTTACATGTTGGTGACCAAAGTTGCCAAAACGTGTTTATTTGTGCTGAAAAACACGTTTTGACAACTTCTGCACACTGGGGTTAAGGGCTGACTCAGTGGGCTCTTCTGAGCCAGTCAGTTACACTGTGATTCCAAGGGTTGAGAAAACGCGTTTATTTCGGGCTGAAAAACACGTTTTGAAAAGTGTTCTGTTCCTGCCCTATAACTTACATGTTGTTGACCAAAGTTGCCAAAACGTGTTTATTTGTGCTGAAAAACACGTTTTGACAACTTCTGCACACTGGGGTTAAGGGCTGACTCAGTGGGCTCTTCTGAGCCAGTCAGTTACACTGTGATTCCAAGGGTTGAGAAAACGCGTTTATTTCGGGCTGAAAAACACGTTTTGAAAAGTGTTCTGTTCCTGCCCTATAACTTACATGTTGTTGACCAAAGTTGCCAAAACGTGTTTATTTGTGCTGAAAAACACGTTTTGACAACTTCTGCACACTGGGGTTAAGGGCTGACTCAGTGGGCTCTTCTGATCCAGTCAGTTACACTGTGATTCCAGGAGTTGAGAAAACGCGTTTATTTCGGGCTGAAAAACACGTTTTGAAAAGTGTTCTGTTCCTGCCCTATAACTTACATGTTGGTGACCAAAGTTGCCAAAACGTGTTTATTTGTGCTGAAAAACACGTTTTGACAACTTCTGCACACTGGGGTTAAGGGCTGAATCAGTGGGCTCTTCTGAGCCAGTCAGTTACACTGTGATTCCAAGGGTTGAGAAAACGCGTTTATTTCGGGCTGAAAAACACGTTTTGAAAAGTGTTCTGTTCCTGCCCTATAACTTACATGTTGTTGACCAAAGTTGCCAAAACGTGTTTATTTGTGCTGAAAAACACGTTTTGACAACTTCTGCACACTGGGGTTAAGGGCTGACTCAGTGGGCTCTTCTGAACCAGTCAGTTACACTGTGATTCCAAGAGTTGAGAAAACGCGTTTATTTCGGGCTGAAAAACACGTTTTGAAAAGTGTTCTGTTCCTGCCCTATAACTTACATGTTGTTGACCAAAGTTGCCAAAACGTGTTTATTTATGCTGAAAAACACGTTTTGACAACTTCTGCACACTGGGGTTAAGGGCTGACTCAGTGGGCTCTTCTGAGCCAGTCAGTTACACTGTGATTCCAGGAGTTGAGAAAACGCGTTTATTTCGGGCTGAAAAACACGTTTTGAAAAGTGTTCTGTTCCTGCCCTATAACTTACATGTTGTTGACCAAAGTTGCCAAAACGTGTTTATTTGTGCTGAAAAACACGTTTTGACAACTTCTGCACACTGGGGTTAAGGGCTGACTCAGTGGGCTCTTCTGAGCCAGTCAGTTACACTGTGATTCCAAGGGTTGAGAAAACGCGTTTATTTCGGGCTGAAAAACACGTTTTGAAAAGTGTTCTGTTCCTGCCCTATAACTTACATGTTGTTGACCAAAGTTGCCAAAACGTGTTTATTTGTGCTGAAAAACACGTTTTGACAACTTCTGCACACTGGGGTTAAGGGCTGACTCAGTGGGCTCTTCTGAGCCAGTCAGTTACACTGTGATTCCAGGAGTTGAGAAAACGCGTTTATTTCGGGCTGAAAAACACGTTTTGAAAAGTGTTCTGTTCCTGCCCTATAACTTACATGTTGGTGACCAAAGTTGCCAAAACGTGTTTATTTGTGCTGAAAAACACGTTTTGACAACTTCTGCACACTGGGGTTAAGGGCTGAATCAGTGGGCTCTTCTGAGCCAGTCAGTTACACTGTGATTCCAAGAGTTGAGAAAACGCGTTTATTTCGGGCTGAAAAACACGTTTTGAAAAGTGTTCTGTTCCTGCCCTATAACTTACATGTTGTTGACCAAAGTTGCCAAAACGTGTTTATTTGTGCTGAAAAACACGTTTTGACAACTTCTGCACACTGGGGTTAAGGGCTGACTCAGTGGGCTCTTCTGAGCCAGTCAGTTACACTGTGATTCCAAGGGTTGAGAAAACGCGTTTATTTCGGGCTGAAAAACACGTTTTGAAAAGTGTTCTGTTCCTGCCCTATAACTTACATGTTGGTGACCAAAGTTGCCAAGACGTGTTTATTTGTGCTTAAAAACACGTTTTGACAACTTTTGCACACTGGGGTTAAGGGCTGACTCAGTGGGCTCTTCTGAGCCAGTCAGTTACACTGTGATTCCAAGGGTTGAGAAAACGCGTTTATTTCGGGCTGAAAAACACGTTTTGAAAAGTGTTCTGTTCCTGCCCTATAACTTACATGTTGGTGACCAAAGTTGCCAAAACGTGTTTATTTGTGCTGAAAAACACGTTTTGACAACTTCTGCACACTGGGGTTAAGGGCTGACTCAGTGGGCTCTTCTGAGCCAGTCAGTTACACTGTGATTCCAAGGGTTGAGAAAACGCGTTTATTTCGGGCTGAAAAACACGTTTTGAAAAGTGTTCTGTTCCTGCCCTATAACTTACATGTTGTTGACCAAAGTTGCCAAAACGTGTTTATTTGTGCTGAAAAACACGTTTTGACAACTTCTGCACACTGGGGTTAAGGGCTGACTCAGTGGGCTCTTCTGAGCCAGTCAGTTACACTGTGATTCCAGGAGTTGAGAAAACGCGTTTATTTCGGGCTGAAAAACACGTTTTGAAAAGTGTTCTGTTCCTGCCCTATAACTTACATGTTGGTGACCAAAGTTGCCAAAACGTGTTTATTTGTGCTGAAAAACACGTTTTGACAACTTCTGCACACTGGGGTTAAGGGCTGAATCAGTGGGCTCTTCTGAGCCAGTCAGTTACACTGTGATTCCAAGAGTTGAGAAAACGCGTTTATTTCGGGCTGAAAAACACGTTTTGAAAAGTGTTCTGTTCCTGCCCTATAACTTACATGTTGTTGACCAAAGTTGCCAAAACGTGTTTATTTGTGCTGAAAAACACGTTTTGACAACTTCTGCACACTGGGGTTAAGGGCTGACTCAGTGGGCTCTTCTGAGCCAGTCAGTTACACTGTGATTCCAAGAGTTGAGAAAACGCGTTTATTTCGGGCTGAAAAACACGTTTTGAAAAGTGTTCTGTTCCTGCCCTATAACTTACATGTTGTTGACCAAAGTTGCCAAAACGTGTTTATTTGTGCTGAAAAACACGTTTTGACAACTTCTGCACACTGGGGTTAAGGGCTGACTCAGTGGGCTCTTCTGAGCCAGTCAGTTACACTGTGATTCCAGGAGTTGAGAAAACGCGTTTATTTCGGGCTGAAAAACACGTTTTGAAAAGTGTTCTGTTCCTGCCCTATAACTTACATGTTGGTGACCAAAGTTGCCAAAACGTGTTTATTTGTGCTGAAAAACACGTTTTGACAACTTCTGCACACTGGGGTTAAGGGCTGAATCAGTGGGCTCTTCTGAGCCAGTCAGTTACACTGTGATTCCAAGAGTTGAGAAAACGCGTTTCTTTCGGGCTGAAAAACACGTTTTGAAAAGTGTTCTGTTCCTGCCCTATAACTTACATGTTGTTGACCAAAGTTGCCAAAACGTGTTTATTTGTGCTGAAAAACACGTTTTGACAACTTCTGCACACTGGGGTTAAGGGCTGACTCATTGGGCTCTTCTGAGCCAGTCAGTTACACTGTGATTCCAAGGGTTGAGAAAACGCGTTTATTTCGGGCTGAAAAACACGTTTTGAAAAGTGTTCTGTTCCTGCCCTATAACTTACATGTTGTTGACCAAAGTTGCCAAAACGTGTTTATTTGTGCTGAAAAACACGTTTTGACAACTTCTGCACACTGGGGTTAAGGGCTGACTCAGTGGGCTCTTCTGAGCCAGTCAGTTACACTGTGATTCCAAGGGTTGAGAAAACGCGTTTATTTCGGGCTGAAAAACACGTTTTGAAAAGTGTTCTGTTCCTGCCCTATAACTTACATGTTGGTGACCAAAGTTGCCAAAACGTGTTTATTTGTGCTGAAAAACACGTTTTGACAACTTCTGCACACTGGGGTTAAGGGCTGACTCAGTGGGCTCTTCTGAGCCAGTCAGTTACACTGTGATTCCAAGGGTTGAGAAAACGCGTTTATTTCGGGCTGAAAAACACGTTTTGAAAAGTGTTCTGTTCCTGCCCTATAACTTACATGTTGTTGACCAAAGTTGCCAAAACGTGTTTATTTGTGCTGAAAAACACGTTTTGACAACTTCTGCACACTGGGGTTAAGGGCTGACTCAGTGGGCTCTTCTGAGCCAGTCAGTTACACTGTGATTCCAGGAGTTGAGAAAACGCGTTTATTTCGGGCTGAAAAACACGTTTTGAAAAGTGTTCTGTTCCTGCCCTATAACTTACATGTTGTTGACCAAAGTTGCCAAAACGTGTTTATTTGTGCTGAAAAACACGTTTTGACAACTTCTGCACACTGGGGTTAAGGGCTGACTCAGTGGGCTCTTCTGAGCCAGTCAGTTACACTGTGATTCCAAGAGTTGAGAAAACGCGTTTATTTCGGGCTGAAAAACACGTTTTGAAAAGTGTTCTGTTCCTGCCCTATAACTTACATGTTGGTGACCAAAGTTGCCAAGACGTGTTTATTTGTGCTTAAAAACACGTTTTGACAACTTTTGCACACTGGGGTTAAGGGCTGACTCAGTGGGCTCTTCTGAGCCAGTCAGTTACACTGTGATTCCAAGGGTTGAGAAAACGCGTTTATTTCGGGCTGAAAAACACGTTTTGAAAAGTGTTCTGTTCCTGCCCTATAACTTACATGTTGGTGACCAAAGTTGCCAAAACGTGTTTATTTGTGCTGAAAAACACGTTTTGACAACTTCTGCACACTGGGGTTAAGGGCTGACTCAGTGGGCTCTTCTGAGCCAGTCAGTTACACTGTGATTCCAAGGGTTGAGAAAACGCGTTTATTTCGGGCTGAAAAACACGTTTTGAAAAGTGTTCTGTTCCTGCCCTATAACTTACATGTTGGTGACCAAAGTTGCCAAGACGTGTTTATTTGTGCTTAAAAACACGTTTTGACAACTTTTGCACACTGGGGTTAAGGGCTGACTCAGTGGGCTCTTCTGAGCCAGTCAGTTACACTGTGATTCCAAGGGTTGAGAAAACGCGTTTATTTCGGGCTGAAAAACACGTTTTGAAAAGTGTTCTGTTCCTGCCCTATAACTTACATGTTGTTGACCAAAGTTGCCAAAACGTGTTTATTTGTGCTGAAAAACACGTTTTGACAACTTCTGCACACTGGGGTTAAGGGCTGACTCAGTGGGCTCTTCTGAGCCAGTCAGTTACACTGTGATTCCAGGAGTTGAGAAAACGCGTTTATTTCGGGCTGAAAAACACGTTTTGAAAAGTGTTCTGTTCCTGCCCTATAACTTACATGTTGTTGACCAAAGTTGCCAAAACGTGTTTATTTGTGCTGAAAAACACGTTTTGACAACTTCTGCACACTGGGGTTAAGGGCTGACTCAGTGGGCTCTTCTGAGCCAGTCAGTTACACTGTGATTCCAAGAGTTGAGAAAACGCGTTTATTTCGGGCTGAAAAACACGTTTTGAAAAGTGTTCTGTTCCTGCCCTATAACTTACATGTTGGTGACCAAAGTTGCCAAGACGTGTTTATTTGTGCTTAAAAACACGTTTTGACAACTTTTGCACACTGGGGTTAAGGGCTGACTCAGTGGGCTCTTCTGAGCCAGTCAGTTACACTGTGATTCCAAGGGTTGAGAAAACGCGTTTATTTCGGGCTGAAAAACACGTTTTGAAAAGTGTTCTGTTCCTGCCCTATAACTTACATGTTGGTGACCAAAGTTGCCAAAACGTGTTTATTTGTGCTGAAAAACACGTTTTGACAACTTCTGCACACTGGGGTTAAGGGCTGACTCAGTGGGCTCTTCTGAGCCAGTCAGTTACACTGTGATTCCAAGGGTTGAGAAAACGCGTTTATTTCGGGCTGAAAAACACGTTTTGAAAAGTGTTCTGTTCCTGCCCTATAACTTACATGTTGGTGACCAAAGTTGCCAAGACGTGTTTATTTGTGCTTAAAAACACGTTTTGACAACTTTTGCACACTGGGGTTAAGGGCTGACTCAGTGGGCTCTTCTGAGCCAGTCAGTTACACTGTGATTCCAAGGGTTGAGAAAACGCGTTTATTTCGGGCTGAAAAACACGTTTTGAAAAGTGTTCTGTTCCTGCCCTATAACTTACATGTTGGTGACCAAAGTTGCCAAAACGTGTTTATTTGTGCTGAAAAACACGTTTTGACAACTTCTGCACACTGGGGTTAAGGGCTGACTCAGTGGGCTCTTCTGAGCCAGTCAGTTACACTGTGATTCCAAGGGTTGAGAAAACGCGTTTATTTCGGGCTGAAAAACACGTTTTGAAAAGTGTTCTGTTCCTGCCCTATAACTTACATGTTGTTGACCAAAGTTGCCAAAACGTGTTTATTTGTGCTGAAAAACACGTTTTGACAACTCCTGCACACTGGGGTTAAGGGCTGACTCAGTGGGCTCTTCTGAGCCAGTCAGTTACACTGTGATTCCAAGAGTTGAGAAAACGCGTTTATTTCGGGCTGAAAAACACGTTTTGAAAAGTGTTCTGTTCCTGCCCTATAACTTACATGTTGTTGACCAAAGTTGCCAAAACGTGTTTATTTGTGCTGAAAAACACGTTTTGACAACTTCTGCACACTGGGGTTAAGGGCTGACTCAGTGGGCTCTTCTGAGCCAGTCAGTTACACTGTGATTCCAGGAGTTGAGAAAACGCGTTTATTTCGGGCTGAAAAACACGTTTTGAAAAGTGTTCTGTTCCTGCCCTATAACTTACATGTTGGTGACCAAAGTTGCCAAAACGTGTTTATTTGTGCTGAAAAACACGTTTTGACAACTTCTGCACACTGGGGTTAAGGGCTGAATCAGTGGGCTCTTCTGAGCCAGTCAGTTACACTGTGATTCCAAGAGTTGAGAAAACGCGTTTATTTCGGGCTGAAAAACACGTTTTGAAAAGTGTTCTGTTCCTGCCCTATAACTTACATGTTGTTGACCAAAGTTGCCAAAACGTGTTTATTTGTGCTGAAAAACACGTTTTGACAACTTCTGCACACTGGGGTTAAGGGCTGACTCAGTGGGCTCTTCTGAGCCAGTCAGTTACACTGTGATTCCAGGAGTTGAGAAAACGCGTTTATTTCGGGCTGAAAAACACGTTTTGAAAAGTGTTCTGTTCCTGCCCTATAACTTACATGTTGTTGACCAAAGTTGCCAAAACGTGTTTATTTGTGCTGAAAAACACGTTTTGACAACTTCTGCACACTGGGGTTAAGGGCTGACTCAGTGGGCTCTTCTGAGCCAGTCAGTTACACTGTGATTCCAAGGGTTGAGAAAACGCGTTTATTTCGGGCTGAAAAACACGTTTTGAAAAGTGTTCTGTTCCTGCCCTATAACTTACATGTTGTTGACCAAAGTTGCCAAAACGTGTTTATTTGTGCTGAAAAACACGTTTTGACAACTTCTGCACACTGGGGTTAAGGGCTGACTCAGTGGGCTCTTCTGAGCCAGTCAGTTACACTGTGATTCCAGGAGTTGAGAAAACGCGTTTATTTCGGGCTGAAAAACACGTTTTGAAAAGTGTTCTGTTCCTGCCCTATAACTTACATGTTGTTGACCAAAGTTGCCAAAACGTGTTTATTTGTGCTGAAAAACACGTTTTGACAACTTCTGCACACTGGGGTTAAGGGCTGACTCAGTGGGCTCTTCTGAGCCAGTCAGTTACACTGTGATTCCAAGGGTTGAGAAAACGCGTTTATTTCGGGCTGAAAAACACGTTTTGAAAAGTGTTCTGTTCCTGCCCTATAACTTACATGTTGTTGACCAAAGTTGCCAAAACGTGTTTATTTGTGCTGAAAAACACGTTTTGACAACTTCTGCACACTGGGGTTAAGGGCTGACTCAGTGGGCTCTTCTGAGCCAGTCAGTTACACTGTGATTCCAGGAGTTGAGAAAACGCGTTTATTTCGGGCTGAAAAACACGTTTTGAAAAGTGTTCTGTTCCTGCCCTATAACTTACATGTTGTTGACCAAAGTTGCCAAAACGTGTTTATTTGTGCTGAAAAACACGTTTTGACAACTTCTGCACACTGGGGTTAAGGGCTGACTCAGTGGGCTCTTCTGAGCCAGTCAGTTACACTGTGATTCCAAGAGTTGAGAAAACGCGTTTATTTCGGGCTGAAAAACACGTTTTGAAAAGTGTTCTGTTCCTGCCCTATAACTTACATGTTGTTGACCAAAGTTGCCAAAACGTGTTTATTTGTGCTGAAAAACACGTTTTGACAACTTCTGCACACTGGGGTTAAGGGCTGACTCAGTGGGCTCTTCTGAGCCAGTCAGTTACACTGTGATTCCAGGAGTTGAGAAAACGCGTTTATTTCGGGCTGAAAAACACGTTTTGAAAAGTGTTCTGTTCCTGCCCTATAACTTACATGTTGTTGACCAAAGTTGCCAAAACGTGTTTATTTGTGCTGAAAAACACGTTTTGACAACTTCTGCACACTGGGGTTAAGGGCTGACTCAGTGGGCTCTTCTGAGCCAGTCAGTTACACTGTGATTCCAAGGGTTGAGAAAACGCGTTTATTTCGGGCTGAAAAACACGTTTTGAAAAGTGTTCTGTTCCTGCCCTATAACTTACATGTTGTTGACCAAAGTTGCCAAAACGTGTTTATTTGTGCTGAAAAACACGTTTTGACAACTTCTGCACACTGGGGTTAAGGGCTGACTCAGTGGGCTCTTCTGAGCCAGTCAGTTACACTGTGATTCCAGGAGTTGAGAAAACGCGTTTATTTCGGGCTGAAAAACACGTTTTGAAAAGTGTTCTGTTCCTGCCCTATAACTTACATGTTGTTGACCAAAGTTGCCAAAACGTGTTTATTTGTGCTGAAAAACACGTTTTGACAACTTCTGCACACTGGGGTTAAGGGCTGACTCAGTGGGCTCTTCTGAGCCAGTCAGTTACACTGTGATTCCAGGAGTTGAGAAAACGCGTTTATTTCGGGCTGAAAAACACGTTTTGAAAAGTGTTCTGTTCCTGCCCTATAACTTACATGTTGGTGACCAAAGTTGCCAAAACGTGTTTATTTGTGCTTAAAAACACGTTTTGACAACTTCTGCACACTGGGGTTAAGGGCTGACTCAGTGGGCTCTTCTGAGCCAGTCAGTTACACTGTGATTCCAAGGGTTGAGAAAACGCGTTTATTTCGGGCTGAAAAACACGTTTTGAAAAGTGTTCTGTTCCTGCCCTATAACTTACATGTTGGTGACCAAAGTTGCCAAAACGTGTTTATTTGTGCTGAAAAACACGTTTTGACAACTTCTGCACACTGGGGTTAAGGGCTGACTCAGTGGGCTCTTCTGAGCCAGTCAGTTACACTGTGATTCCAAGGGTTGAGAAAACGCGTTTATTTCGGGCTGAAAAACACGTTTTGAAAAGTGTTCTGTTCCTGCCCTATAACTTACATGTTGTTGACCAAAGTTGCCAAAACGTGTTTATTTGTGCTGAAAAACACGTTTTGACAACTTCTGCACACTGGGGTTAAGGGCTGACTCAGTGGGCTCTTCTGAGCCAGTCAGTTACACTGTGATTCCAAGAGTTGAGAAAACGCGTTTATTTCGGGCTGAAAAACACGTTTTGAAAAGTGTTCTGTTCCTGCCCTATAACTTACATGTTGTTGACCAAAGTTGCCAAAACGTGTTTATTTGTGCTGAAAAACACGTTTTGACAACTTCTGCACACTGGGGTTAAGGGCTGACTCAGTGGGCTCTTCTGATCCAGTCAGTTACACTGTGATTCCAGGAGTTGAGAAAACGCGTTTATTTCGGGCTGAAAAACACGTTTTGAAAAGTGTTCTGTTCCTGCCCTATAACTTACATGTTGGTGACCAAAGTTGCCAAAACGTGTTTATTTGTGCTGAAAAACACGTTTTGACAACTTCTGCACACTGGGGTTAAGGGCTGAATCAGTGGGCTCTTCTGAGCCAGTCAGTTACACTGTGATTCCAAGGGTTGAGAAAACGCGTTTATTTCGGGCTGAAAAACACGTTTTGAAAAGTGTTCTGTTCCTGCCCTATAACTTACATGTTGTTGACCAAAGTTGCCAAAACGTGTTTATTTGTGCTGAAAAACACGTTTTGACAACTTCTGCACACTGGGGTTAAGGGCTGACTCAGTGGGCTCTTCTGAACCAGTCAGTTACACTGTGATTCCAAGAGTTGAGAAAACGCGTTTATTTCGGGCTGAAAAACACGTTTTGAAAAGTGTTCTGTTCCTGCCCTATAACTTACATGTTGTTGACCAAAGTTGCCAAAACGTGTTTATTTATGCTGAAAAACACGTTTTGACAACTTCTGCACACTGGGGTTAAGGGCTGACTCAGTGGGCTCTTCTGAGCCAGTCAGTTACACTGTGATTCCAGGAGTTGAGAAAACGCGTTTATTTCGGGCTGAAAAACACGTTTTGAAAAGTGTTCTGTTCCTGCCCTATAACTTACATGTTGTTGACCAAAGTTGCCAAAACGTGTTTATTTGTGCTGAAAAACACGTTTTGACAACTTCTGCACACTGGGGTTAAGGGCTGACTCAGTGGGCTCTTCTGAGCCAGTCAGTTACACTGTGATTCCAAGGGTTGAGAAAACGCGTTTATTTCGGGCTGAAAAACACGTTTTGAAAAGTGTTCTGTTCCTGCCCTATAACTTACATGTTGTTGACCAAAGTTGCCAAAACGTGTTTATTTGTGCTGAAAAACACGTTTTGACAACTTCTGCACACTGGAGTTAAGGGCTGACTCAGTGGGCTCTTCTGAGCCAGTCAGTTACACTGTGATTCCAGGAGTTGAGAAAACGCGTTTATTTCGGGCTGAAAAACACGTTTTGAAAAGTGTTCTGTTCCTGCCCTATAACTTACATGTTGGTGACCAAAGTTGCCAAAACGTGTTTATTTGTGCTGAAAAACACGTTTTGACAACTTCTGCACACTGGGGTTAAGGGCTGAATCAGTGGGCTCTTCTGAGCCAGTCAGTTACACTGTGATTCCAAGAGTTGAGAAAACGCGTTTATTTCGGGCTGAAAAACACGTTTTGAAAAGTGTTCTGTTCCTGCCCTATAACTTACATGTTGTTGACCAAAGTTGCCAAAACGTGTTTATTTGTGCTGAAAAACACGTTTTGACAACTTCTGCACACTGGGGTTAAGGGCTGACTCAGTGGGCTCTTCTGAGCCAGTCAGTTACACTGTGATTCCAAGGGTTGAGAAAACGCGTTTATTTCGGGCTGAAAAACACGTTTTGAAAAGTGTTCTGTTCCTGCCCTATAACTTACATGTTGGTGACCAAAGTTGCCAAGACGTGTTTATTTGTGCTTAAAAACACGTTTTGACAACTTTTGCACACTGGGGTTAAGGGCTGACTCAGTGGGCTCTTCTGAGCCAGTCAGTTACACTGTGATTCCAAGGGTTGAGAAAACGCGTTTATTTCGGGCTGAAAAACACGTTTTGAAAAGTGTTCTGTTCCTGCCCTATAACTTACATGTTGGTGACCAAAGTTGCCAAAACGTGTTTATTTGTGCTGAAAAACACGTTTTGACAACTTCTGCACACTGGGGTTAAGGGCTGACTCAGTGGGCTCTTCTGAGCCAGTCAGTTACACTGTGATTCCAAGGGTTGAGAAAACGCGTTTATTTCGGGCTGAAAAACACGTTTTGAAAAGTGTTCTGTTCCTGCCCTATAACTTACATGTTGTTGACCAAAGTTGCCAAAACGTGTTTATTTGTGCTGAAAAACACGTTTTGACAACTTCTGCACACTGGGGTTAAGGGCTGACTCAGTGGGCTCTTCTGAGCCAGTCAGTTACACTGTGATTCCAGGAGTTGAGAAAACGCGTTTATTTCGGGCTGAAAAACACGTTTTGAAAAGTGTTCTGTTCCTGCCCTATAACTTACATGTTGGTGACCAAAGTTGCCAAAACGTGTTTATTTGTGCTGAAAAACACGTTTTGACAACTTCTGCACACTGGGGTTAAGGGCTGAATCAGTGGGCTCTTCTGAGCCAGTCAGTTACACTGTGATTCCAAGAGTTGAGAAAACGCGTTTATTTCGGGCTGAAAAACACGTTTTGAAAAGTGTTCTGTTCCTGCCCTATAACTTACATGTTGTTGACCAAAGTTGCCAAAACGTGTTTATTTGTGCTGAAAAACACGTTTTGACAACTTCTGCACACTGGGGTTAAGGGCTGACTCAGTGGGCTCTTCTGAGCCAGTCAGTTACACTGTGATTCCAAGAGTTGAGAAAACGCGTTTATTTCGGGCTGAAAAACACGTTTTGAAAAGTGTTCTGTTCCTGCCCTATAACTTACATGTTGTTGACCAAAGTTGCCAAAACGTGTTTATTTGTGCTGAAAAACACGTTTTGACAACTTCTGCACACTGGGGTTAAGGGCTGACTCAGTGGGCTCTTCTGAGCCAGTCAGTTACACTGTGATTCCAGGAGTTGAGAAAACGCGTTTATTTCGGGCTGAAAAACACGTTTTGAAAAGTGTTCTGTTCCTGCCCTATAACTTACATGTTGGTGACCAAAGTTGCCAAAACGTGTTTATTTGTGCTGAAAAACACGTTTTGACAACTTCTGCACACTGGGGTTAAGGGCTGAATCAGTGGGCTCTTCTGAGCCAGTCAGTTACACTGTGATTCCAAGAGTTGAGAAAACGCGTTTCTTTCGGGCTGAAAAACACGTTTTGAAAAGTGTTCTGTTCCTGCCCTATAACTTACATGTTGTTGACCAAAGTTGCCAAAACGTGTTTATTTGTGCTGAAAAACACGTTTTGACAACTTCTGCACACTGGGGTTAAGGGCTGACTCATTGGGCTCTTCTGAGCCAGTCAGTTACACTGTGATTCCAAGGGTTGAGAAAACGCGTTTATTTCGGGCTGAAAAACACGTTTTGAAAAGTGTTCTGTTCCTGCCCTATAACTTACATGTTGTTGACCAAAGTTGCCAAAACGTGTTTATTTGTGCTGAAAAACACGTTTTGACAACTTCTGCACACTGGGGTTAAGGGCTGACTCAGTGGGCTCTTCTGAGCCAGTCAGTTACACTGTGATTCCAAGGGTTGAGAAAACGCGTTTATTTCGGGCTGAAAAACACGTTTTGAAAAGTGTTCTGTTCCTGCCCTATAACTTACATGTTGGTGACCAAAGTTGCCAAAACGTGTTTATTTGTGCTGAAAAACACGTTTTGACAACTTCTGCACACTGGGGTTAAGGGCTGACTCAGTGGGCTCTTCTGAGCCAGTCAGTTACACTGTGATTCCAAGGGTTGAGAAAACGCGTTTATTTCGGGCTGAAAAACACGTTTTGAAAAGTGTTCTGTTCCTGCCCTATAACTTACATGTTGTTGACCAAAGTTGCCAAAACGTGTTTATTTGTGCTGAAAAACACGTTTTGACAACTTCTGCACACTGGGGTTAAGGGCTGACTCAGTGGGCTCTTCTGAGCCAGTCAGTTACACTGTGATTCCAGGAGTTGAGAAAACGCGTTTATTTCGGGCTGAAAAACACGTTTTGAAAAGTGTTCTGTTCCTGCCCTATAACTTACATGTTGTTGACCAAAGTTGCCAAAACGTGTTTATTTGTGCTGAAAAACACGTTTTGACAACTTCTGCACACTGGGGTTAAGGGCTGACTCAGTGGGCTCTTCTGAGCCAGTCAGTTACACTGTGATTCCAAGAGTTGAGAAAACGCGTTTATTTCGGGCTGAAAAACACGTTTTGAAAAGTGTTCTGTTCCTGCCCTATAACTTACATGTTGGTGACCAAAGTTGCCAAGACGTGTTTATTTGTGCTTAAAAACACGTTTTGACAACTTTTGCACACTGGGGTTAAGGGCTGACTCAGTGGGCTCTTCTGAGCCAGTCAGTTACACTGTGATTCCAAGGGTTGAGAAAACGCGTTTATTTCGGGCTGAAAAACACGTTTTGAAAAGTGTTCTGTTCCTGCCCTATAACTTACATGTTGGTGACCAAAGTTGCCAAAACGTGTTTATTTGTGCTGAAAAACACGTTTTGACAACTTCTGCACACTGGGGTTAAGGGCTGACTCAGTGGGCTCTTCTGAGCCAGTCAGTTACACTGTGATTCCAAGGGTTGAGAAAACGCGTTTATTTCGGGCTGAAAAACACGTTTTGAAAAGTGTTCTGTTCCTGCCCTATAACTTACATGTTGGTGACCAAAGTTGCCAAGACGTGTTTATTTGTGCTTAAAAACACGTTTTGACAACTTTTGCACACTGGGGTTAAGGGCTGACTCAGTGGGCTCTTCTGAGCCAGTCAGTTACACTGTGATTCCAAGGGTTGAGAAAACGCGTTTATTTCGGGCTGAAAAACACGTTTTGAAAAGTGTTCTGTTCCTGCCCTATAACTTACATGTTGGTGACCAAAGTTGCCAAAACGTGTTTATTTGTGCTGAAAAACACGTTTTGACAACTTCTGCACACTGGGGTTAAGGGCTGACTCAGTGGGCTCTTCTGAGCCAGTCAGTTACACTGTGATTCCAAGGGTTGAGAAAACGCGTTTATTTCGGGCTGAAAAACACGTTTTGAAAAGTGTTCTGTTCCTGCCCTATAACTTACATGTTGTTGACCAAAGTTGCCAAAACGTGTTTATTTGTGCTGAAAAACACGTTTTGACAACTCCTGCACACTGGGGTTAAGGGCTGACTCAGTGGGCTCTTCTGAGCCAGTCAGTTACACTGTGATTCCAAGAGTTGAGAAAACGCGTTTATTTCGGGCTGAAAAACACGTTTTGAAAAGTGTTCTGTTCCTGCCCTATAACTTACATGTTGTTGACCAAAGTTGCCAAAACGTGTTTATTTGTGCTGAAAAACACGTTTTGACAACTTCTGCACACTGGGGTTAAGGGCTGACTCAGTGGGCTCTTCTGAGCCAGTCAGTTACACTGTGATTCCAGGAGTTGAGAAAACGCGTTTATTTCGGGCTGAAAAACACGTTTTGAAAAGTGTTCTGTTCCTGCCCTATAACTTACATGTTGGTGACCAAAGTTGCCAAAACGTGTTTATTTGTGCTGAAAAACACGTTTTGACAACTTCTGCACACTGGGGTTAAGGGCTGAATCAGTGGGCTCTTCTGAGCCAGTCAGTTACACTGTGATTCCAAGAGTTGAGAAAACGCGTTTATTTCGGGCTGAAAAACACGTTTTGAAAAGTGTTCTGTTCCTGCCCTATAACTTACATGTTGTTGACCAAAGTTGCCAAAACGTGTTTATTTGTGCTGAAAAACACGTTTTGACAACTTCTGCACACTGGGGTTAAGGGCTGACTCAGTGGGCTCTTCTGAGCCAGTCAGTTACACTGTGATTCCAAGAGTTGAGAAAACGCGTTTATTTCGGGCTGAAAAACACGTTTTGAAAAGTGTTCTGTTCCTGCCCTATAACTTACATGTTGTTGACCAAAGTTGCCAAAACGTGTTTATTTGTGCTGAAAAACACGTTTTGACAACTTCTGCACACTGGGGTTAAGGGCTGACTCAGTGGGCTCTTCTGAGCCAGTCAGTTACACTGTGATTCCAGGAGTTGAGAAAACGCGTTTATTTCGGGCTGAAAAACACGTTTTGAAAAGTGTTCTGTTCCTGCCCTATAACTTACATGTTGTTGACCAAAGTTGCCAAAACGTGTTTATTTGTGCTGAAAAACACGTTTTGACAACTTCTGCACACTGGGGTTAAGGGCTGACTCAGTGGGCTCTTCTGAGCCAGTCAGTTACACTGTGATTCCAAGGGTTGAGAAAACGCGTTTATTTCGGGCTGAAAAACACGTTTTGAAAAGTGTTCTGTTCCTGCCCTATAACTTACATGTTGTTGACCAAAGTTGCCAAAACGTGTTTATTTGTGCTGAAAAACACGTTTTGACAACTTCTGCACACTGGGGTTAAGGGCTGACTCAGTGGGCTCTTCTGAGCCAGTCAGTTACACTGTGATTCCAGGAGTTGAGAAAACGCGTTTATTTCGGGCTGAAAAACACGTTTTGAAAAGTGTTCTGTTCCTGCCCTATAACTTACATGTTGTTGACCAAAGTTGCCAAAACGTGTTTATTTGTGCTGAAAAACACGTTTTGACAACTTCTGCACACTGGGGTTAAGGGCTGACTCAGTGGGCTCTTCTGAGCCAGTCAGTTACACTGTGATTCCAGGAGTTGAGAAAACGCGTTTATTTCGGGCTGAAAAACACGTTTTGAAAAGTGTTCTGTTCCTGCCCTATAACTTACATGTTGGTGACCAAAGTTGCCAAAACGTGTTTATTTGTGCTTAAAAACACGTTTTGACAACTTCTGCACACTGGGGTTAAGGGCTGACTCAGTGGGCTCTTCTGAGCCAGTCAGTTACACTGTGATTCCAAGGGTTGAGAAAACGCGTTTATTTCGGGCTGAAAAACACGTTTTGAAAAGTGTTCTGTTCCTGCCCTATAACTTACATGTTGGTGACCAAAGTTGCCAAAACGTGTTTATTTGTGCTGAAAAACACGTTTTGACAACTTCTGCACACTGGGGTTAAGGGCTGACTCAGTGGGCTCTTCTGAGCCAGTCAGTTACACTGTGATTCCAAGGGTTGAGAAAACGCGTTTATTTCGGGCTGAAAAACACGTTTTGAAAAGTGTTCTGTTCCTGCCCTATAACTTACATGTTGGTGACCAAAGTTGCCAAAACGTGTTTATTTGTGCTGAAAAACACGTTTTGACAACTTCTGCACACTGGGGTTAAGGGCTGACTCAGTGGGCTCTTCTGAGCCAGTCAGTTACACTGTGATTCCAAGGGTTGAGAAAACGCGTTTATTTCGGGCTGAAAAACACGTTTTGAAAAGTGTTCTGTTCCTGCCCTATAACTTACATGTTGTTGACCAAAGTTGCCAAAACGTGTTTATTTGTGCTGAAAAACACGTTTTGACAACTTCTGCACACTGGGGTTAAGGGCTGACTCAGTGGGCTCTTCTGAGCCAGTCAGTTACACTGTGATTCCAAGGGTTGAGAAAACGCGTTTATTTCGGGCTGAAAAACACGTTTTGAAAAGTGTTCTGTTCCTGCCCTATAACTTACATGTTGTTGACCAAAGTTGCCAAAACGTGTTTATTTGTGCTGAAAAACACGTTTTGACAACTTCTGCACACTGGGGTTAAGGGCTGACTCAGTGGGCTCTTCTGATCCAGTCAGTTACACTGTGATTCCAGGAGTTGAGAAAACGCGTTTATTTCGGGCTGAAAAACACGTTTTGAAAAGTGTTCTGTTCCTGCCCTATAACTTACATGTTGGTGACCAAAGTTGCCAAAACGTGTTTATTTGTGCTGAAAAACACGTTTTGACAACTTCTGCACACTGGGGTTAAGGGCTGAATCAGTGGGCTCTTCTGAGCCAGTCAGTTACACTGTGATTCCAAGGGTTGAGAAAACGCGTTTATTTCGGGCTGAAAAACACGTTTTGAAAAGTGTTCTGTTCCTGCCCTATAACTTACATGTTGTTGACCAAAGTTGCCAAAACGTGTTTATTTGTGCTGAAAAACACGTTTTGACAACTTCTGCACACTGGGGTTAAGGGCTGACTCAGTGGGCTCTTCTGAACCAGTCAGTTACACTGTGATTCCAAGAGTTGAGAAAACGCGTTTATTTCGGGCTGAAAAACACGTTTTGAAAAGTGTTCTGTTCCTGCCCTATAACTTACATGTTGTTGACCAAAGTTGCCAAAACGTGTTTATTTATGCTGAAAAACACGTTTTGACAACTTCTGCACACTGGGGTTAAGGGCTGACTCAGTGGGCTCTTCTGAGCCAGTCAGTTACACTGTGATTCCAGGAGTTGAGAAAACGCGTTTATTTCGGGCTGAAAAACACGTTTTGAAAAGTGTTCTGTTCCTGCCCTATAACTTACATGTTGTTGACCAAAGTTGCCAAAACGTGTTTATTTGTGCTGAAAAACACGTTTTGACAACTTCTGCACACTGGGGTTAAGGGCTGACTCAGTGGGCTCTTCTGAGCCAGTCAGTTACACTGTGATTCCAAGGGTTGAGAAAACGCGTTTATTTCGGGCTGAAAAACACGTTTTGAAAAGTGTTCTGTTCCTGCCCTATAACTTACATGTTGTTGACCAAAGTTGCCAAAACGTGTTTATTTGTGCTGAAAAACACGTTTTGACAACTTCTGCACACTGGGGTTAAGGGCTGACTCAGTGGGCTCTTCTGAGCCAGTCAGTTACACTGTGATTCCAGGAGTTGAGAAAACGCGTTTATTTCGGGCTGAAAAACACGTTTTGAAAAGTGTTCTGTTCCTGCCCTATAACTTACATGTTGGTGACCAAAGTTGCCAAAACGTGTTTATTTGTGCTGAAAAACACGTTTTGACAACTTCTGCACACTGGGGTTAAGGGCTGAATCAGTGGGCTCTTCTGAGCCAGTCAGTTACACTGTGATTCCAAGAGTTGAGAAAACGCGTTTATTTCGGGCTGAAAAACACGTTTTGAAAAGTGTTCTGTTCCTGCCCTATAACTTACATGTTGTTGACCAAAGTTGCCAAAACGTGTTTATTTGTGCTGAAAAACACGTTTTGACAACTTCTGCACACTGGGGTTAAGGGCTGACTCAGTGGGCTCTTCTGAGCCAGTCAGTTACACTGTGATTCCAAGGGTTGAGAAAACGCGTTTATTTCGGGCTGAAAAACACGTTTTGAAAAGTGTTCTGTTCCTGCCCTATAACTTACATGTTGGTGACCAAAGTTGCCAAGACGTGTTTATTTGTGCTTAAAAACACGTTTTGACAACTTTTGCACACTGGGGTTAAGGGCTGACTCAGTGGGCTCTTCTGAGCCAGTCAGTTACACTGTGATTCCAAGGGTTGAGAAAACGCGTTTATTTCGGGCTGAAAAACACGTTTTGAAAAGTGTTCTGTTCCTGCCCTATAACTTACATGTTGGTGACCAAAGTTGCCAAAACGTGTTTATTTGTGCTGAAAAACACGTTTTGACAACTTCTGCACACTGGGGTTAAGGGCTGACTCAGTGGGCTCTTCTGAGCCAGTCAGTTACACTGTGATTCCAAGGGTTGAGAAAACGCGTTTATTTCGGGCTGAAAAACACGTTTTGAAAAGTGTTCTGTTCCTGCCCTATAACTTACATGTTGTTGACCAAAGTTGCCAAAACGTGTTTATTTGTGCTGAAAAACACGTTTTGACAACTTCTGCACACTGGGGTTAAGGGCTGACTCAGTGGGCTCTTCTGAGCCAGTCAGTTACACTGTGATTCCAGGAGTTGAGAAAACGCGTTTATTTCGGGCTGAAAAACACGTTTTGAAAAGTGTTCTGTTCCTGCCCTATAACTTACATGTTGGTGACCAAAGTTGCCAAAAAGTGTTTATTTGTGCTGAAAAACACGTTTTGACAACTTCTGCACACTGGGGTTAAGGGCTGAATCAGTGGGCTCTTCTGAGCCAGTCAGTTACACTGTGATTCCAAGAGTTGAGAAAACGCGTTTATTTCGGGCTGAAAAACACGTTTTGAAAAGTGTTCTGTTCCTGCCCTATAACTTACATGTTGTTGACCAAAGTTGCCAAAACGTGTTTATTTGTGCTGAAAAACACGTTTTGACAACTTCTGCACACTGGGGTTAAGGGCTGACTCAGTGGGCTCTTCTGAGCCAGTCAGTTACACTGTGATTCCAAGAGTTGAGAAAACGCGTTTATTTCGGGCTGAAAAACACGTTTTGAAAAGTGTTCTGTTCCTGCCCTATAACTTACATGTTGTTGACCAAAGTTGCCAAAACGTGTTTATTTGTGCTGAAAAACACGTTTTGACAACTTCTGCACACTGGGGTTAAGGGCTGACTCAGTGGGCTCTTCTGAGCCAGTCAGTTACACTGTGATTCCAGGAGTTGAGAAAACGCGTTTATTTCGGGCTGAAAAACACGTTTTGAAAAGTGTTCTGTTCCTGCCCTATAACTTACATGTTGGTGACCAAAGTTGCCAAAACGTGTTTATTTGTGCTGAAAAACACGTTTTGACAACTTCTGCACACTGGGGTTAAGGGCTGAATCAGTGGGCTCTTCTGAGCCAGTCAGTTACACTGTGATTCCAAGAGTTGAGAAAACGCGTTTCTTTCGGGCTGAAAAACACGTTTTGAAAAGTGTTCTGTTCCTGCCCTATAACTTACATGTTGTTGACCAAAGTTGCCAAAACGTGTTTATTTGTGCTGAAAAACACGTTTTGACAACTTCTGCACACTGGGGTTAAGGGCTGACTCATTGGGCTCTTCTGAGCCAGTCAGTTACACTGTGATTCCAAGGGTTGAGAAAACGCGTTTATTTCGGGCTGAAAAACACGTTTTGAAAAGTGTTCTGTTCCTGCCCTATAACTTACATGTTGTTGACCAAAGTTGCCAAAACGTGTTTATTTGTGCTGAAAAACACGTTTTGACAACTTCTGCACACTGGGGTTAAGGGCTGACTCAGTGGGCTCTTCTGAGCCAGTCAGTTACACTGTGATTCCAAGGGTTGAGAAAACGCGTTTATTTCGGGCTGAAAAACACGTTTTGAAAAGTGTTCTGTTCCTGCCCTATAACTTACATGTTGGTGACCAAAGTTGCCAAAACGTGTTTATTTGTGCTGAAAAACACGTTTTGACAACTTCTGCACACTGGGGTTAAGGGCTGACTCAGTGGGCTCTTCTGAGCCAGTCAGTTACACTGTGATTCCAAGGGTTGAGAAAACGCGTTTATTTCGGGCTGAAAAACACGTTTTGAAAAGTGTTCTGTTCCTGCCCTATAACTTACATGTTGTTGACCAAAGTTGCCAAAACGTGTTTATTTGTGCTGAAAAACACGTTTTGACAACTTCTGCACACTGGGGTTAAGGGCTGACTCAGTGGGCTCTTCTGAGCCAGTCAGTTACACTGTGATTCCAGGAGTTGAGAAAACGCGTTTATTTCGGGCTGAAAAACACGTTTTGAAAAGTGTTCTGTTCCTGCCCTATAACTTACATGTTGTTGACCAAAGTTGCCAAAACGTGTTTATTTGTGCTGAAAAACACGTTTTGACAACTTCTGCACACTGGGGTTAAGGGCTGACTCAGTGGGCTCTTCTGAGCCAGTCAGTTACACTGTGATTCCAAGAGTTGAGAAAACGCGTTTATTTCGGGCTGAAAAACACGTTTTGAAAAGTGTTCTGTTCCTGCCCTATAACTTACATGTTGGTGACCAAAGTTGCCAAGACGTGTTTATTTGTGCTTAAAAACACGTTTTGACAACTTTTGCACACTGGGGTTAAGGGCTGACTCAGTGGGCTCTTCTGAGCCAGTCAGTTACACTGTGATTCCAAGGGTTGAGAAAACGCGTTTATTTCGGGCTGAAAAACACGTTTTGAAAAGTGTTCTGTTCCTGCCCTATAACTTACATGTTGGTGACCAAAGTTGCCAAAACGTGTTTATTTGTGCTGAAAAACACGTTTTGACAACTTCTGCACACTGGGGTTAAGGGCTGACTCAGTGGGCTCTTCTGAGCCAGTCAGTTACACTGTGATTCCAAGGGTTGAGAAAACGCGTTTATTTCGGGCTGAAAAACACGTTTTGAAAAGTGTTCTGTTCCTGCCCTATAACTTACATGTTGTTGACCAAAGTTGCCAAAACGTGTTTATTTGTGCTGAAAAACACGTTTTGACAACTCCTGCACACTGGGGTTAAGGGCTGACTCAGTGGGCTCTTCTGAGCCAGTCAGTTACACTGTGATTCCAAGAGTTGAGAAAACGCGTTTATTTCGGGCTGAAAAACACGTTTTGAAAAGTGTTCTGTTCCTGCCCTATAACTTACATGTTGTTGACCAAAGTTGCCAAAACGTGTTTATTTGTGCTGAAAAACACGTTTTGACAACTTCTGCACACTGGGGTTAAGGGCTGACTCAGTGGGCTCTTCTGAGCCAGTCAGTTACACTGTGATTCCAGGAGTTGAGAAAACGCGTTTATTTCGGGCTGAAAAACACGTTTTGAAAAGTGTTCTGTTCCTGCCCTATAACTTACATGTTGGTGACCAAAGTTGCCAAAACGTGTTTATTTGTGCTGAAAAACACGTTTTGACAACTTCTGCACACTGGGGTTAAGGGCTGAATCAGTGGGCTCTTCTGAGCCAGTCAGTTACACTGTGATTCCAAGAGTTGAGAAAACGCGTTTATTTCGGGCTGAAAAACACGTTTTGAAAAGTGTTCTGTTCCTGCCCTATAACTTACATGTTGTTGACCAAAGTTGCCAAAACGTGTTTATTTGTGCTGAAAAACACGTTTTGACAACTTCTGCACACTGGGGTTAAGGGCTGACTCAGTGGGCTCTTCTGAGCCAGTCAGTTACACTGTGATTCCAGGAGTTGAGAAAACGCGTTTATTTCGGGCTGAAAAACACGTTTTGAAAAGTGTTCTGTTCCTGCCCTATAACTTACATGTTGGTGACCAAAGTTGCCAAAACGTGTTTATTTGTGCTGAAAAACACGTTTTGACAACTTCTGCACACTGGGGTTAAGGGCTGAATCAGTGGGCTCTTCTGAGCCAGTCAGTTACACTGTGATTCCAAGAGTTGAGAAAACGCGTTTATTTCGGGCTGAAAAACACGTTTTGAAAAGTGTTCTGTTCCTGCCCTATAACTTACATGTTGTTGACCAAAGTTGCCAAAACGTGTTTATTTGTGCTGAAAAACACGTTTTGACAACTTCTGCACACTGGGGTTAAGGGCTGACTCATTGGGCTCTTCTGAGCCAGTCAGTTACACTGTGATTCCAAGGGTTGAGAAAACGCGTTTATTTCGGGCTGAAAAACACGTTTTGAAAAGTGTTCTGTTCCTGCCCTATAACTTACATGTTGTTGACCAAAGTTGCCAAAACGTGTTTATTTGTGCTGAAAAACACGTTTTGACAACTTCTGCACACTGGGGTTAAGGGCTGACTCAGTGGGCTCTTCTGAGCCAGTCAGTTACACTGTGATTCCAAGGGTTGAGAAAACGCGTTTATTTCGGGCTGAAAAACACGTTTTGAAAAGTGTTCTGTTCCTGCCCTATAACTTACATGTTGTTGACCAAAGTTGCCAAAACGTGTTTATTTGTGCTGAAAAACACGTTTTGACAACTTCTGCACACTGGGGTTAAGGGCTGACTCAGTGGGCTCTTCTGAGCCAGTCAGTTACACTGTGATTCCAAGGGTTGAGAAAACGCGTTTATTTCGGGCTGAAAAACACGTTTTGAAAAGTGTTCTGTTCCTGCCCTATAACTTACATGTTGTTGACCAAAGTTGCCAAAACGTGTTTATTTGTGCTGAAAAACACGTTTTGACAACTTCTGCACACTGGGGTTAAGGGCTGACTCAGTGGGCTCTTCTGAGCCAGTCAGTTACACTGTGATTCCAAGAGTTGAGAAAACGCGTTTATTTCGGGCTGAAAAACACGTTTTGAAAAGTGTTCTGTTCCTGCCCTATAACTTACATGTTGTTGACCAAAGTTGCCAAAACGTGTTTATTTGTGCTGAAAAACACGTTTTGACAACTTCTGCACACTGGGGTTAAGGGCTGACTCAGTGGGCTCTTCTGAGCCAGTCAGTTACACTGTGATTCCAAGGGTTGAGAAAACGCGTTTATTTCGGGCTGAAAAACACGTTTTGAAAAGTGTTCTGTTCCTGCCCTATAACTTACATGTTGTTGACCAAAGTTGCCAAAACGTGTTTATTTGTGCTGAAAAACACGTTTTGACAACTTCTGCACACTGGGGTTAAGGGCTGACTCAGTGGGCTCTTCTGAGCCAGTCAGTTACACTGTGATTCCAAGGGTTGAGAAAACGCGTTTATTTCGGGCTGAAAAACACGTTTTGAAAAGTGTTCTGTTCCTGCCCTATAACTTACATGTTGTTGACCAAAGTTGCCAAAACGTGTTTATTTGTGCTGAAAAACACGTTTTGACAACTTCTGCACACTGGGGTTAAGGGCTGACTCAGTGGGCTCTTCTGAGCCAGTCAGTTACACTGTGATTCCAAGGGTTGAGAAAACGCGTTTATGTCGGGCTGAAAAACACGTTTTGAAAAGTGTTCTGTTCCTGCCCTATAACTTACATGTTGTTGACCAAAGTTGCCAAAACGTGTTTATTTGTGCTGAAAAACACGTTTTGACAACTTCTGCACACTGGGGTTAAGGGCTGACTCAGTGGGCTCTTCTGAGCCAGTCAGTTACACTGTGATTCCAGGAGTTGAGAAAACGCGTTTATTTCGGGCTGAAAAACACGTTTTGAAAAGTGTTCTGTTCCTGCCCTATAACTTACATGTTGTTGACCAAAGTTGCCAAAACGTGTTTATTTATGCTGAAAAACACGTTTTGACAACTTCTGCACACTGGGGTTAAGGGCTGACTCAGTGGGCTCTTCTGAGCCAGTCAGTTACACTGTGATTCCAGGAGTTGAGAAAACGCGTTTATTTCGGGCTGAAAAACACGTTTTGAAAAGTGTTCTGTTCCTGCCCTATAACTTACATGTTGTTGACCAAAGTTGCCAAAACGTGTTTATTTGTGCTGAAAAACACGTTTTGACAACTTCTGCACACTGGGGTTAAGGGCTGACTCAGTGGGCTCTTCTGAGCCAGTCAGTTACACTGTGATTCCAAGGATTGAGAAAACGCGTTTATTTCGGGCTGAAAAACACGTTTTGAAAAGTGTTCTGTTCCTGCCCTATAACTTACATGTTGTTGACCAAAGTTGCCAAAACGTGTTTATTTGTGCTGAAAAACACGTTTTGACAACTTCTGCACACTGGGGTTAAGGGCTGACTCAGTGGGCTCTTCTGAGCCAGTCAGTTACACTGTGATTCCAGGAGTTGAGAAAACGCGTTTATTTCGGGCTGAAAAACACGTTTTGAAAAGTGTTCTGTTCCTGCCCTATAACTTACATGTTGGTGACCAAAGTTGCCAAAACGTGTTTATTTGTGCTGAAAAACACGTTTTGACAACTTCTGCACACTGGGGTTAAGGGCTGAATCAGTGGGCTCTTCTGAGCCAGTCAGTTACACTGTGATTCCAAGAGTTGAGAAAACGCGTTTATTTCGGGCTGAAAAACACGTTTTGAAAAGTGTTCTGTTCCTGCCCTATAACTTACATGTTGTTGACCAAAGTTGCCAAAACGTGTTTATTTGTGCTGAAAAACACGTTTTGACAACTTCTGCACACTGGGGTTAAGGGCTGACTCAGTGGGCTCTTCTGAGCCAGTCAGTTACACTGTGATTCCAAGGGTTGAGAAAACGCGTTTATTTCGGGCTGAAAAACACGTTTTGAAAAGTGTTCTGTTCCTGCCCTATAACTTACATGTTGGTGACCAAAGTTGCCAAAACGTGTTTATTTGTGCTGAAAAACACGTTTTGACAACTTCTGCACACTGGGGTTAAGGGCTGAATCAGTGGGCTCTTCTGAGCCAGTCAGTTACACTGTGATTCCAAGAGTTGAGAAAACGCGTTTATTTCGGGCTGAAAAACACGTTTTGAAAAGTGTTCTGTTCCTGCCCTATAACTTACATGTTGTTGACCAAAGTTGCCAAAACGTGTTTATTTGTGCTGAAAAATACGTTTTGACAACTTCTGCACACTGGGGTTAAGGGCTGACTCATTGGGCTCTTCTGAGCCAGTCAGTTACACTGTGATTCCAAGGGTTGAGAAAACGCGTTTATTTCGGGCTGAAAAACACGTTTTGAAAAGTGTTCTGTTCCTGCCCTATAACTTACATGTTGTTGACCAAAGTTGCCAAAACGTGTTTATTTGTGCTGAAAAACACGTTTTGACAACTTCTGCACACTGGGGTTAAGGGCTGACTCAGTGGGCTCTTCTGAGCCAGTCAGTTACACTGTGATTCCAAGGGTTGAGAAAACGCGTTTATTTCGGGCTGAAAAACACGTTTTGAAAAGTGTTCTGTTCCTGCCCTATAACTTACATGTTGTTGACCAAAGTTGCCAAAACGTGTTTATTTGTGCTGAAAAACACGTTTTGACAACTTCTGCACACTGGGGTTAAGGGCTGACTCAGTGGGCTCTTCTGAGCCAGTCAGTTACACTGTGATTCCAAGGGTTGAGAAAACGCGTTTATTTCGGGCTGAAAAACACGTTTTGAAAAGTGTTCTGTTCCTGCCCTATAACTTACATGTTGTTGACCAAAGTTGCCAAAACGTGTTTATTTGTGCTGAAAAACACGTTTTGACAACTTCTGCACACTGGGGTTAAGGGCTGACTCAGTGGGCTCTTCTGAGCCAGTCAGTTACACTGTGATTCCAAGAGTTGAGAAAACGCGTTTATTTCGGGCTGAAAAACACGTTTTGAAAAGTGTTCTGTTCCTGCCCTATAACTTACATGTTGTTGACCAAAGTTGCCAAAACGTGTTTATTTGTGCTGAAAAACACGTTTTGACAACTTCTGCACACTGGGGTTAAGGGCTGACTCAGTGGGCTCTTCTGAGCCAGTCAGTTACACTGTGATTCCAAGGGTTGAGAAAACGCGTTTATTTCGGGCTGAAAAACACGTTTTGAAAAGTGTTCTGTTCCTGCCCTATAACTTACATGTTGTTGACCAAAGTTGCCAAAACGTGTTTATTTGTGCTGAAAAACACGTTTTGACAACTTCTGCACACTGGGGTTAAGGGCTGACTCAGTGGGCTCTTCTGAGCCAGTCAGTTACACTGTGATTCCAAGGGTTGAGAAAACGCGTTTATTTCGGGCTGAAAAACACGTTTTGAAAAGTGTTCTGTTCCTGCCCTATAACTTACATGTTGTTGACCAAAGTTGCCAAAACGTGTTTATTTGTGCTGAAAAACACGTTTTGACAACTTCTGCACACTGGGGTTAAGGGCTGACTCAGTGGGCTCTTCTGAGCCAGTCAGTTACACTGTGATTCCAAGGGTTGAGAAAACGCGTTTATGTCGGGCTGAAAAACACGTTTTGAAAAGTGTTCTGTTCCTGCCCTATAACTTACATGTTGTTGACCAAAGTTGCCAAAACGTGTTTATTTGTGCTGAAAAACACGTTTTGACAACTTCTGCACACTGGGGTTAAGGGCTGACTCAGTGGGCTCTTCTGAGCCAGTCAGTTACACTGTGATTCCAGGAGTTGAGAAAACGCGTTTATTTCGGGCTGAAAAACACGTTTTGAAAAGTGTTCTGTTCCTGCCCTATAACTTACATGTTGTTGACCAAAGTTGCCAAAACGTGTTTATTTATGCTGAAAAACACGTTTTGACAACTTCTGCACACTGGGGTTAAGGGCTGACTCAGTGGGCTCTTCTGAGCCAGTCAGTTACACTGTGATTCCAGGAGTTGAGAAAACGCGTTTATTTCGGGCTGAAAAACACGTTTTGAAAAGTGTTCTGTTCCTGCCCTATAACTTACATGTTGTTGACCAAAGTTGCCAAAACGTGTTTATTTGTGCTGAAAAACACGTTTTGACAACTTCTGCACACTGGGGTTAAGGGCTGACTCAGTGGGCTCTTCTGAGCCAGTCAGTTACACTGTGATTCCAAGGGTTGAGAAAACGCGTTTATTTCGGGCTGAAAAACACGTTTTGAAAAGTGTTCTGTTCCTGCCCTATAACTTACATGTTGTTGACCAAAGTTGCCAAAACGTGTTTATTTGTGCTGAAAAACACGTTTTGACAACTTCTGCACACTGGGGTTAAGGGCTGACTCAGTGGGCTCTTCTGAGCCAGTCAGTTACACTGTGATTCCAGGAGTTGAGAAAACGCGTTTATTTCGGGCTGAAAAACACGTTTTGAAAAGTGTTCTGTTCCTGCCCTATAACTTACATGTTGGTGACCAAAGTTGCCAAAACGTGTTTATTTGTGCTGAAAAACACGTTTTGACAACTTCTGCACACTGGGGTTAAGGGCTGAATCAGTGGGCTCTTCTGAGCCAGTCAGTTACACTGTGATTCCAAGAGTTGAGAAAACGCGTTTATTTCGGGCTGAAAAACACGTTTTGAAAAGTGTTCTGTTCCTGCCCTATAACTTACATGTTGTTGACCAAAGTTGCCAAAACGTGTTTATTTGTGCTGAAAAACACGTTTTGACAACTTCTGCACACTGGGGTTAAGGGCTGACTCAGTGGGCTCTTCTGAGCCAGTCAGTTACACTGTGATTCCAAGGGTTGAGAAAACGCGTTTATTTCGGGCTGAAAAACACGTTTTGAAAAGTGTTCTGTTCCTGCCCTATAACTTACATGTTGGTGACCAAAGTTGCCAAGACGTGTTTATTTGTGCTTAAAAACACGTTTTGACAACTTTTGCACACTGGGGTTAAGGGCTGACTCAGTGGGCTCTTCTGAGCCAGTCAGTTACACTGTGATTCCAAGGGTTGAGAAAACGCGTTTATTTCGGGCTGAAAAACACGTTTTGAAAAGTGTTCTGTTCCTGCCCTATAACTTACATGTTGGTGACCAAAGTTGCCAAAACGTGTTTATTTGTGCTGAAAAACACGTTTTGACAACTTCTGCACACTGGGGTTAAGGGCTGACTCAGTGGGCTCTTCTGAGCCAGTCAGTTACACTGTGATTCCAAGGGTTGAGAAAACGCGTTTATTTCGGGCTGAAAAACACGTTTTGAAAAGTGTTCTGTTCCTGCCCTATAACTTACATGTTGTTGACCAAAGTTGCCAAAACGTGTTTATTTGTGCTGAAAAACACGTTTTGACAACTCCTGCACACTGGGGTTAAGGGCTGACTCAGTGGGCTCTTCTGAGCCAGTCAGTTACACTGTGATTCCAAGAGTTGAGAAAACGCGTTTATTTCGGGCTGAAAAACACGTTTTGAAAAGTGTTCTGTTCCTGCCCTATAACTTACATGTTGTTGACCAAAGTTGCCAAAACGTGTTTATTTGTGCTGAAAAACACGTTTTGACAACTTCTGCACACTGGGGTTAAGGGCTGACTCAGTGGGCTCTTCTGAGCCAGTCAGTTACACTGTGATTCCAGGAGTTGAGAAAACGCGTTTATTTCGGGCTGAAAAACACGTTTTGAAAAGTGTTCTGTTCCTGCCCTATAACTTACATGTTGTTGACCAAAGTTGCCAAAACGTGTTTATTTGTGCTGAAAAACACGTTTTGACAACTTCTGCACACTGGGGTTAAGGGCTGACTCAGTGGGCTCTTCTGAGCCAGTCAGTTACACTGTGATTCCAAGAGTTGAGAAAACGCGTTTATTTCGGGCTGAAAAACACGTTTTGAAAAGTGTTCTGTTCCTGCCCTATAACTTACATGTTGTTGACCAAAGTTGCCAAAACGTGTTTATTTGTGCTGAAAAACACGTTTTGACAACTTCTGCACACTGGGGTTAAGGGCTGACTCAGTGGGCTCTTCTGAGCCAGTCAGTTACACTGTGATTCCAGGAGTTGAGAAAACGCGTTTATTTCGGGCTGAAAAACACGTTTTGAAAAGTGTTCTGTTCCTGCCCTATAACTTACATGTTGGTGACCAAAGTTGCCAAAACGTGTTTATTTGTGCTGAAAAACACGTTTTGACAACTTCTGCACACTGGGGTTAAGGGCTGAATCAGTGGGCTCTTCTGAGCCAGTCAGTTACACTGTGATTCCAAGAGTTGAGAAAACGCGTTTCTTTCGGGCTGAAAAACACGTTTTGAAAAGTGTTCTGTTCCTGCCCTATAACTTACATGTTGTTGACCAAAGTTGCCAAAACGTGTTTATTTGTGCTGAAAAACACGTTTTGACAACTTCTGCACACTGGGGTTAAGGGCTGACTCATTGGGCTCTTCTGAGCCAGTCAGTTACACTGTGATTCCAAGGGTTGAGAAAACGCGTTTATTTCGGGCTGAAAAACACGTTTTGAAAAGTGTTCTGTTCCTGCCCTATAACTTACATGTTGTTGACCAAAGTTGCCAAAACGTGTTTATTTGTGCTGAAAAACACGTTTTGACAACTTCTGCACACTGGGGTTAAGGGCTGACTCAGTGGGCTCTTCTGAGCCAGTCAGTTACACTGTGATTCCAAGGGTTGAGAAAACGCGTTTATTTCGGGCTGAAAAACACGTTTTGAAAAGTGTTCTGTTCCTGCCCTATAACTTACATGTTGTTGACCAAAGTTGCCAAAACGTGTTTATTTGTGCTGAAAAACACGTTTTGACAACTTCTGCACACTGGGGTTAAGGGCTGACTCAGTGGGCTCTTCTGAGCCAGTCAGTTACACTGTGATTCCAAGAGTTGAGAAAACGCGTTTATTTCGGGCTGAAAAACACGTTTTGAAAAGTGTTCTGTTCCTGCCCTATAACTTACATGTTGTTGACCAAAGTTGCCAAAACGTGTTTATTTGTGCTGAAAAACACGTTTTGACAACTTCTGCACACTGGGGTTAAGGACTGACTCAGTGGGCTCTTCTGAGCCAGTCAGTTACACTGTGATTCCAGGAGTTGAGAAAACGCGTTTATTTCGGGCTGAAAAACACGTTTTGAAAAGTGTTCTGTTCCTGCCCTATAACTTACATGTTGGTGACCAAAGTTGCCAAAACGTGTTTATTTGTGCTGAAAAACACGTTTTGACAACTTCTGCACACTGGGGTTAAGGGCTGACTCAGTGGGCTCTTCTGAGCCAGTCAGTTACACTGTGATTCCAAGGGTTGAGAAAACGCGTTTATTTCGGGCTGAAAAACACGTTTTGAAAAGTGTTCTGTTCCTGCCCTATAACTTACATGTTGTTGACCAAAGTTGCCAAAACGTGTTTATTTGTGCTGAAAAACACGTTTTGACAACTTCTGCACACTGGGGTTAAGGGCTGACTCAGTGGGCTCTTCTGAGCCAGTCAGTTACACTGTGATTCCAGGAGTTGAGAAAACGCGTTTATTTCGGGCTGAAAAACACGTTTTGAAAAGTGTTCTGTTCCTGCCCTATAACTTACATGTTGTTGACCAAAGTTGCCAAAACGTGTTTATTTGTGCTGAAAAACACGTTTTGACAACTTCTGCACACTGGGGTTAAGGGCTGACTCAGTGGGCTCTTCTGAGCCAGTCAGTTACACTGTGATTCCAAGAGTTGAGAAAACGCGTTTATTTCGGGCTGAAAAACACGTTTTGAAAAGTGTTCTGTTCCTGCCCTATAACTTACATGTTGGTGACCAAAGTTGCCAAGACGTGTTTATTTGTGCTTAAAAACACGTTTTGACAACTTTTGCACACTGGGGTTAAGGGCTGACTCAGTGGGCTCTTCTGAGCCAGTCAGTTACACTGTGATTCCAAGGGTTGAGAAAACGCGTTTATTTCGGGCTGAAAAACACGTTTTGAAAAGTGTTCTGTTCCTGCCCTATAACTTACATGTTGGTGACCAAAGTTGCCAAAACGTGTTTATTTGTGCTGAAAAACACGTTTTGACAACTTCTGCACACTGGGGTTAAGGGCTGACTCAGTGGGCTCTTCTGAGCCAGTCAGTTACACTGTGATTCCAAGGGTTGAGAAAACGCGTTTATTTCGGGCTGAAAAACACGTTTTGAAAAGTGTTCTGTTCCTGCCCTATAACTTACATGTTGTTGACCAAAGTTGCCAAAACGTGTTTATTTGTGCTGATAAGCACGTTTTGACAACTCCTGCACACTGGGGTTAAGGGCTGACTCAGTGGGCTCTTCTGAGCCAGTCAGTTACACTGTGATTCCAAGAGTTGAGAAAACGCGTTTATTTCGGGCTGAAAAACACGTTTTGAAAAGTGTTCTGTTCCTGCCCTATAACTTACATGTTGTTGACCAAAGTTGCCAAAACGTGTTTATTTGTGCTGAAAAACACGTTTTGACAACTTCTGCACACTGGGGTTAAGGGCTGACTCAGTGGGCTCTTCTGAGCCAGTCAGTTACACTGTGATTCCAGGAGTTGAGAAAACGCGTTTATTTCGGGCTGAAAAACACGTTTTGAAAAGTGTTCTGTTCCTGCCCTATAACTTACATGTTGGTGACCAAAGTTGCCAAAACGTGTTTATTTGTGCTGAAAAACACGTTTTGACAACTTCTGCACACTGGGGTTAAGGGCTGAATCAGTGGGCTCTTCTGAGCCAGTCAGTTACACTGTGATTCCAGGAGTTGAGAAAACGCGTTTATTTCGGGCTGAAAAACACGTTTTGAAAAGTGTTCTGTTCCTGCCCTATAACTTACATGTTGTTGACCAAAGTTGCCAAAACGTGTTTATTTGTGCTGAAAAACACGTTTTGACAACTTCTGCACACTGGGGTTAAGGGCTGACTCATTGGGCTCTTCTGAGCCAGTCAGTTACACTGTGATTCCAAGGGTTGAGAAAACGCGTTTATTTCGGGCTGAAAAACACGTTTTGAAAAGTGTTCTGTTCCTGCCCTATAACTTACATGTTGTTGACCAAAGTTGCCAAAACGTGTTTATTTGTGCTGAAAAACACGTTTTGACAACTTCTGCACACTGGGGTTAAGGGCTGACTCAGTGGGCTCTTCTGAGCCAGTCAGTTACACTGTGATTCCAAGGGTTGAGAAAACGCGTTTATTTCGGGCTGAAAAACACGTTTTGAAAAGTGTTCTGTTCCTGCCCTATAACTTACATGTTGTTGACCAAAGTTGCCAAAACGTGTTTATTTGTGCTGAAAAACACGTTTTGACAACTTCTGCACACTGGGGTTAAGGGCTGACTCAGTGGGCTCTTCTGAGCCAGTCAGTTACACTGTGATTCCAAGGGTTGAGAAAACGCGTTTATTTCGGGCTGAAAAACACGTTTTGAAAAGTGTTCTGTTCCTGCCCTATAACTTACATGTTGTTGACCAAAGTTGCCAAAACGTGTTTATTTGTGCTGAAAAACACGTTTTGACAACTTCTGCACACTGGGGTTAAGGGCTGACTCAGTGGGCTCTTCTGAGCCAGTCAGTTACACTGTGATTCCAAGAGTTGAGAAAACGCGTTTATTTCGGGCTGAAAAACACGTTTTGAAAAGTGTTCTGTTCCTGCCCTATAACTTACATGTTGTTGACCAAAGTTGCCAAAACGTGTTTATTTGTGCTGAAAAACACGTTTTGACAACTTCTGCACACTGGGGTTAAGGGCTGACTCAGTGGGCTCTTCTGAGCCAGTCAGTTACACTGTGATTCCAAGGGTTGAGAAAACGCGTTTATTTCGGGCTGAAAAACACGTTTTGAAAAGTGTTCTGTTCCTGCCCTATAACTTACATGTTGTTGACCAAAGTTGCCAAAACGTGTTTATTTGTGCTGAAAAACACGTTTTGACAACTTCTGCACACTGGGGTTAAGGGCTGACTCAGTGGGCTCTTCTGAGCCAGTCAGTTACACTGTGATTCCAAGGGTTGAGAAAACGCGTTTATTTCGGGCTGAAAAACACGTTTTGAAAAGTGTTCTGTTCCTGCCCTATAACTTACATGTTGTTGACCAAAGTTGCCAAAACGTGTTTATTTGTGCTGAAAAACACGTTTTGACAACTTCTGCACACTGGGGTTAAGGGCTGACTCAGTGGGCTCTTCTGAGCCAGTCAGTTACACTGTGATTCCAAGGGTTGAGAAAACGCGTTTATTTCGGGCTGAAAAACACGTTTTGAAAAGTGTTCTGTTCCTGCCCTATAACTTACATGTTGTTGACCAAAGTTGCCAAAACGTGTTTATTTGTGCTGAAAAACACGTTTTGACAACTTCTGCACACTGGGGTTAAGGGCTGACTCAGTGGGCTCTTCTGAGCCAGTCAGTTACACTGTGATTCCAAGGGTTGAGAAAACGCGTTTATTTCGGGCTGAAAAACACGTTTTGAAAAGTGTTCTGTTCCTGCCCTATAACTTACATGTTGTTGACCAAAGTTGCCAAAACGTGTTTATTTGTGCTGAAAAACACGTTTTGACAACTTCTGCACACTGGGGTTAAGGGCTGACTCAGTGGGCTCTTCTGAGCCAGTCAGTTACACTGTGATTCCAGGAGTTGAGAAAACGCGTTTATTTCGGGCTGAAAAACACGTTTTGAAAAGTGTTCTGTTCCTGCCCTATAACTTACATGTTGTTGACCAAAGTTGCCAAAACGTGTTTATTTGTGCTGAAAAACACGTTTTGACAACTTCTGCACACTGGGGTTAAGGGCTGACTCAGTGGGCTCTTCTGAGCCAGTCAGTTACACTGTGATTCCAGGAGTTGAGAAAACGCGTTTATTTCGGGCTGAAAAACACGTTTTGAAAAGTGTTCTGTTCCTGCCCTATAACTTACATGTTGGTGACCAAAGTTGCCAAAACGTGTTTATTTGTGCTTAAAAACACGTTTTGACAACTTCTGCACACTGGGGTTAAGGGCTGACTCAGTGGGCTCTTCTGAGCCAGTCAGTTACACTGTGATTCCAAGGGTTGAGAAAACGCGTTTATTTCGGGCTGAAAAACACGTTTTGAAAAGTGTTCTGTTCCTGCCCTATAACTTACATGTTGGTGACCAAAGTTGCCAAAACGTGTTTATTTGTGCTGAAAAACACGTTTTGACAACTTCTGCACACTGGGGTTAAGGGCTGACTCAGTGGGCTCTTCTGAGCCAGTCAGTTACACTGTGATTCCAAGGGTTGAGAAAACGCGTTTATTTCGGGCTGAAAAACACGTTTTGAAAAGTGTTCTGTTCCTGCCCTATAACTTACATGTTGGTGACCAAAGTTGCCAAAACGTGTTTATTTGTGCTGAAAAACACGTTTTGACAACTTCTGCACACTGGGGTTAAGGGCTGACTCAGTGGGCTCTTCTGAGCCAGTCAGTTACACTGTGATTCCAAGGGTTGAGAAAACGCGTTTATTTCGGGCTGAAAAACACGTTTTGAAAAGTGTTCTGTTCCTGCCCTATAACTTACATGTTGGTGACCAAAGTTGCCAAAACGTGTTTATTTGTGCTGAAAAACACGTTTTGACAACTTCTGCACACTGGGGTTAAGGGCTGAATCAGTGGGCTCTTCTGAGCCAGTCAGTTACACTGTGATTCCAAGGGTTGAGAAAACGCGTTTATTTCGGGCTGAAAAACACGTTTTGAAAAGTGTTCTGTTCCTGCCCTATAACTTACATGTTGTTGACCAAAGTTGCCAAAACGTGTTTATTTGTGCTGAAAAACACGTTTTGACAACTTCTGCACACTGGGGTTAAGGGCTGACTCAGTGGGCTCTTCTGAACCAGTCAGTTACACTGTGATTCCAAGAGTTGAGAAAACGCGTTTATTTCGGGCTGAAAAACACGTTTTGAAAAGTGTTCTGTTCCTGCCCTATAACTTACATGTTGTTGACCAAAGTTGCCAAAACGTGTTTATTTGTGCTGAAAAACACGTTTTGACAACTTCTGCACACTGGGGTTAAGGGCTGACTCAGTGGGCTCTTCTGAGCCAGTCAGTTACACTGTGATTCCAAGGGTTGAGAAAACGCGTTTATTTCGGGCTGAAAAACACGTTTTGAAAAGTGTTCTGTTCCTGCCCTATAACTTACATGTTGTTGACCAAAGTTGCCAAAACGTGTTTATTTGTGCTGAAAAACACGTTTTGACAACTTCTGCACACTGGGGTTAAGGGCTGACTCAGTGGGCTCTTCTGAGCCAGTCAGTTACACTGTGATTCCAGGAGTTGAGAAAACGCGTTTATTTCGGGCTGAAAAACACGTTTTGAAAAGTGTTCTGTTCCTGCCCTATAACTTACATGTTGTTGACCAAAGTTGCCAAAACGTGTTTATTTGTGCTGAAAAACACGTTTTGACAACTTCTGCACACTGGGGTTAAGGGCTGACTCAGTGGGCTCTTCTGAGCCAGTCAGTTACACTGTGATTCCAAGAGTTGAGAAAACGCGTTTATTTCGGGCTGAAAAACACGTTTTGAAAAGTGTTCTGTTCCTGCCCTATAACTTACATGTTGGTGACCAAAGTTGCCAAGACGTGTTTATTTGTGCTTAAAAACACGTTTTGACAACTTTTGCACACTGGGGTTAAGGGCTGACTCAGTGGGCTCTTCTGAGCCAGTCAGTTACACTGTGATTCCAAGGGTTGAGAAAACGCGTTTATTTCGGGCTGAAAAACACGTTTTGAAAAGTGTTCTGTTCCTGCCCTATAACTTACATGTTGGTGACCAAAGTTGCCAAAACGTGTTTATTTGTGCTGAAAAACACGTTTTGACAACTTCTGCACACTGGGGTTAAGGGCTGACTCAGTGGGCTCTTCTGAGCCAGTCAGTTACACTGTGATTCCAAGGGTTGAGAAAACGCGTTTATTTCGGGCTGAAAAACACGTTTTGAAAAGTGTTCTGTTCCTGCCCTATAACTTACATGTTGTTGACCAAAGTTGCCAAAACGTGTTTATTTGGGCTGAAAAGCACGTTTTGACAACTCCTGCACACTGGGGTTAAGGGCTGACTCAGTGGGCTCTTCTGAGCCAGTCAGTTACACTGTGATTCCAAGAGTTGAGAAAACGCGTTTATTTCGGGCTGAAAAACACGTTTTGAAAAGTGTTCTGTTCCTGCCCTATAACTTACATGTTGTTGACCAAAGTTGCCAAAACGTGTTTATTTGTGCTGAAAAACACGTTTTGACAACTTCTGCACACTGGGGTTAAGGGCTGACTCAGTGGGCTCTTCTGAGCCAGTCAGTTACACTGTGATTCCAAGGGTTGAGAAAACGCGTTTATTTCGGGCTGAAAAACACGTTTTGAAAAGTGTTCTGTTCCTGCCCTATAACTTACATGTTGTTGACCAAAGTTGCCAAAACGTGTTTATTTGTGCTGAAAAACACGTTTTGACAACTTCTGCACACTGGGGTTAAGGGCTGACTCAGTGGGCTCTTCTGAGCCAGTCAGTTACACTGTGATTCCAGGAGTTGAGAAAACGCGTTTATTTCGGGCTGAAAAACACGTTTTGAAAAGTGTTCTGTTCCTGCCCTATAACTTACATGTTGTTGACCAAAGTTGCCAAAACGTGTTTATTTGTGCTGAAAAACACGTTTTGACAACTTCTGCACACTGGGGTTAAGGGCTGACTCAGTGGGCTCTTCTGAGCCAGTCAGTTACACTGTGATTCCAAGAGTTGAGAAAACGCGTTTATTTCGGGCTGAAAAACACGTTTTGAAAAGTGTTCTGTTCCTGCCCTATAACTTACATGTTGGTGACCAAAGTTGCCAAGACGTGTTTATTTGTGCTTAAAAACACGTTTTGACAACTTTTGCACACTGGGGTTAAGGGCTGACTCAGTGGGCTCTTCTGAGCCAGTCAGTTACACTGTGATTCCAAGGGTTGAGAAAACGCGTTTATTTCGGGCTGAAAAACACGTTTTGAAAAGTGTTCTGTTCCTGCCCTATAACTTACATGTTGGTGACCAAAGTTGCCAAAACGTGTTTATTTGTGCTGAAAAACACGTTTTGACAACTTCTGCACACTGGGGTTAAGGGCTGACTCAGTGGGCTCTTCTGAGCCAGTCAGTTACACTGTGATTCCAAGGGTTGAGAAAACGCGTTTATTTCGGGCTGAAAAACACGTTTTGAAAAGTGTTCTGTTCCTGCCCTATAACTTACATGTTGTTGACCAAAGTTGCCAAAACGTGTTTATTTGGGCTGAAAAGCACGTTTTGACAACTCCTGCACACTGGGGTTAAGGGCTGACTCAGTGGGCTCTTCTGAGCCAGTCAGTTACACTGTGATTCCAAGAGTTGAGAAAACGCGTTTATTTCGGGCTGAAAAACACGTTTTGAAAAGTGTTCTGTTCCTGCCCTATAACTTACATGTTGTTGACCAAAGTTGCCAAAACGTGTTTATTTGTGCTGAAAAACACGTTTTGACAACTTCTGCACACTGGGGTTAAGGGCTGACTCAGTGGGCTCTTCTGAGCCAGTCAGTTACACTGTGATTCCAGGAGTTGAGAAAACGCGTTTATTTCGGGCTGAAAAACACGTTTTGAAAAGTGTTCTGTTCCTGCCCTATAACTTACATGTTGGTGACCAAAGTTGCCAAAACGTGTTTATTTGTGCTGAAAAACACGTTTTGACAACTTCTGCACACTGGGGTTAAGGGCTGAATCAGTGGGCTCTTCTGAGCCAGTCAGTTACACTGTGATTCCAAGAGTTGAGAAAACGCGTTTATTTCGGGCTGAAAAACACGTTTTGAAAAGTGTTCTGTTCCTGCCCTATAACTTACATGTTGTTGACCAAAGTTGCCAAAACGTGTTTATTTGTGCTGAAAAACACGTTTTGACAACTTCTGCACACTGGGGTTAAGGGCTGACTCAGTGGGCTCTTCTGAGCCAGTCAGTTACACTGTGATTCCAGGAGTTGAGAAAACGCGTTTATTTCGGGCTGAAAAACACGTTTTGAAAAGTGTTCTGTTCCTGCCCTATAACTTACATGTTGGTGACCAAAGTTGCCAAAACGTGTTTATTTGTGCTGAAAAACACGTTTTGACAACTTCTGCACACTGGGGTTAAGGGCTGAATCAGTGGGCTCTTCTGAGCCAGTCAGTTACACTGTGATTCCAAGAGTTGAGAAAACGCGTTTATTTCGGGCTGAAAAACACGTTTTGAAAAGTGTTCTGTTCCTGCCCTATAACTTACATGTTGTTGACCAAAGTTGCCAAAACGTGTTTATTTGTGCTGAAAAACACGTTTTGACAACTTCTGCACACTGGGGTTAAGGGCTGACTCATTGGGCTCTTCTGAGCCAGTCAGTTACACTGTGATTCCAAGGGTTGAGAAAACGCGTTTATTTCGGGCTGAAAAACACGTTTTGAAAAGTGTTCTGTTCCTGCCCTATAACTTACATGTTGTTGACCAAAGTTGCCAAAACGTGTTTATTTGTGCTGAAAAACACGTTTTGACAACTTCTGCACACTGGGGTTAAGGGCTGACTCAGTGGGCTCTTCTGAGCCAGTTACACTGTGATTCCAAGGGTTGAGAAAACGCGTTTATTTCGGGCTGAAAAACACGTTTTGAAAAGTGTTCTGTTCCTGCCCTATAACTTACATGTTGTTGACCAAAGTTGCCAAAACGTGTTTATTTGTGCTGAAAAACACGTTTTGACAACTTCTGCACACTGGGGTTAAGGGCTGACTCAGTGGGCTCTTCTGAGCCAGTCAGTTACACTGTGATTCCAAGGGTTGAGAAAACGCGTTTATTTCGGGCTGAAAAACACGTTTTGAAAAGTGTTCTGTTCCTGCCCTATAACTTACATGTTGTTGACCAAAGTTGCCAAAACGTGTTTATTTGTGCTGAAAAACACGTTTTGACAACTTCTGCACACTGGGGTTAAGGGCTGACTCAGTGGGCTCTTCTGAGCCAGTCAGTTACACTGTGATTCCAAGAGTTGAGAAAACGCGTTTATTTCGGGCTGAAAAACACGTTTTGAAAAGTGTTCTGTTCCTGCCCTATAACTTACATGTTGTTGACCAAAGTTGCCAAAACGTGTTTATTTGTGCTGAAAAACACGTTTTGACAACTTCTGCACACTGGGGTTAAGGGCTGACTCAGTGGGCTCTTCTGAGCCAGTCAGTTACACTGTGATTCCAAGGGTTGAGAAAACGCGTTTATTTCGGGCTGAAAAACACGTTTTGAAAAGTGTTCTGTTCCTGCCCTATAACTTACATGTTGTTGACCAAAGTTGCCAAAACGTGTTTATTTGTGCTGAAAAACACGTTTTGACAACTTCTGCACACTGGGGTTAAGGGCTGACTCAGTGGGCTCTTCTGAGCCAGTCAGTTACACTGTGATTCCAAGGGTTGAGAAAACGCGTTTATTTCGGGCTGAAAAACACGTTTTGAAAAGTGTTCTGTTCCTGCCCTATAACTTACATGTTGTTGACCAAAGTTGCCAAAACGTGTTTATTTGTGCTGAAAAACACGTTTTGACAACTTCTGCACACTGGGGTTAAGGGCTGACTCAGTGGGCTCTTCTGAGCCAGTCAGTTACACTGTGATTCCAAGGGTTGAGAAAACGCGTTTATTTCGGGCTGAAAAACACGTTTTGAAAAGTGTTCTGTTCCTGCCCTATAACTTACATGTTGTTGACCAAAGTTGCCAAAACGTGTTTATTTGTGCTGAAAAACACGTTTTGACAACTTCTGCACACTGGGGTTAAGGGCTGACTCAGTGGGCTCTTCTGAGCCAGTCAGTTACACTGTGATTCCAAGGGTTGAGAAAACGCGTTTATTTCGGGCTGAAAAACACGTTTTGAAAAGTGTTCTGTTCCTGCCCTATAACTTACATGTTGTTGACCAAAGTTGCCAAAACGTGTTTATTTGTGCTGAAAAACACGTTTTGACAACTTCTGCACACTGGGGTTAAGGGCTGACTCAGTGGGCTCTTCTGAGCCAGTCAGTTACACTGTGATTCCAGGAGTTGAGAAAACGCGTTTATTTCGGGCTGAAAAACACGTTTTGAAAAGTGTTCTGTTCCTGCCCTATAACTTACATGTTGTTGACCAAAGTTGCCAAAACGTGTTTATTTGTGCTGAAAAACACGTTTTGACAACTTCTGCACACTGGGGTTAAGGGCTGACTCAGTGGGCTCTTCTGAGCCAGTCAGTTACACTGTGATTCCAGGAGTTGAGAAAACGCGTTTATTTCGGGCTGAAAAACACGTTTTGAAAAGTGTTCTGTTCCTGCCCTATAACTTACATGTTGGTGACCAAAGTTGCCAAAACGTGTTTATTTGTGCTTAAAAACACGTTTTGACAACTTCTGCACACTGGGGTTAAGGGCTGACTCAGTGGGCTCTTCTGAGCCAGTCAGTTACACTGTGATTCCAAGGGTTGAGAAAACGCGTTTATTTCGGGCTGAAAAACACGTTTTGAAAAGTGTTCTGTTCCTGCCCTATAACTTACATGTTGGTGACCAAAGTTGCCAAAACGTGTTTATTTGTGCTGAAAAACACGTTTTGACAACTTCTGCACACTGGGGTTAAGGGCTGACTCAGTGGGCTCTTCTGAGCCAGTCAGTTACACTGTGATTCCAAGGGTTGAGAAAACGCGTTTATTTCGGGCTGAAAAACACGTTTTGAAAAGTGTTCTGTTCCTGCCCTATAACTTACATGTTGGTGACCAAAGTTGCCAAAACGTGTTTATTTGTGCTGAAAAACACGTTTTGACAACTTCTGCACACTGGGGTTAAGGGCTGACTCAGTGGGCTCTTCTGAGCCAGTCAGTTACACTGTGATTCCAAGGGTTGAGAAAACGCGTTTATTTCGGGCTGAAAAACACGTTTTGAAAAGTGTTCTGTTCCTGCCCTATAACTTACATGTTGTTGACCAAAGTTGCCAAAACGTGTTTATTTGTGCTGAAAAACACGTTTTGACAACTTCTGCACACTGGGGTTAAGGGCTGACTCAGTGGGCTCTTCTGAGCCAGTCAGTTACACTGTGATTCCAAGGGTTGAGAAAACGCGTTTATTTCGGGCTGAAAAACACGTTTTGAAAAGTGTTCTGTTCCTGCCCTATAACTTACATGTTGTTGACCAAAGTTGCCAAAACGTGTTTATTTGTGCTGAAAAACACGTTTTGACAACTTCTGCACACTGGGGTTAAGGGCTGACTCAGTGGGCTCTTCTGAGCCAGTCAGTTACACTGTGATTCCAGGAGTTGAGAAAACGCGTTTATTTCGGGCTGAAAAACACGTTTTGAAAAGTGTTCTGTTCCTGCCCTATAACTTACATGTTGGTGACCAAAGTTGCCAAAACGTGTTTATTTGTGCTGAAAAACACGTTTTGACAACTTCTGCACACTGGGGTTAAGGGCTGAATCAGTGGGCTCTTCTGAGCCAGTCAGTTACACTGTGATTCCAAGGGTTGAGAAAACGCGTTTATTTCGGGCTGAAAAACACGTTTTGAAAAGTGTTCTGTTCCTGCCCTATAACTTACATGTTGTTGACCAAAGTTGCCAAAACGTGTTTATTTGTGCTGAAAAACACGTTTTGACAACTTCTGCACACTGGGGTTAAGGGCTGACTCAGTGGGCTCTTCTGAACCAGTCAGTTACACTGTGATTCCAAGAGTTGAGAAAACGCGTTTATTTCGGGCTGAAAAACACGTTTTGAAAAGTGTTCTGTTCCTGCCCTATAACTTACATGTTGTTGACCAAAGTTGCCAAACGTGTTTATTTATGCTGAAAAACACGTTTTGACAACTTCTGCACACTGGGGTTAAGGGCTGACTCAGTGGGCTCTTCTGAGCCAGTCAGTTACACTGTGATTCCAAGGGTTGAGAAAACGCGTTTATTTCGGGCTGAAAAACACGTTTTGAAAAGTGTTCTGTTCCTGCCCTATAACTTACATGTTGTTGACCAAAGTTGCCAAAACGTGTTTATTTGTGCTGAAAAACACGTTTTGACAACTTCTGCACACTGGGGTTAAGGGCTGACTCAGTGGGCTCTTCTGAGCCAGTCAGTTACACTGTGATTCCAGGAGTTGAGAAAACGCGTTTATTTCGGGCTGAAAAACACGTTTTGAAAAGTGTTCTGTTCCTGCCCTATAACTTACATGTTGGTGACCAAAGTTGCCAAAACGTGTTTATTTGTGCTGAAAAACACGTTTTGACAACTTCTGCACACTGGGGTTAAGGGCTGAATCAGTGGGCTCTTCTGAGCCAGTCAGTTACACTGTGATTCCAAGAGTTGAGAAAACGCGTTTATTTCGGGCTGAAAAACACGTTTTGAAAAGTGTTCTGTTCCTGCCCTATAACTTACATGTTGTTGACCAAAGTTGCCAAAACGTGTTTATTTGTGCTGAAAAACACGTTTTGACAACTTCTGCACACTGGGGTTAAGGGCTGACTCAGTGGGCTCTTCTGAGCCAGTCAGTTACACTGTGATTCCAAGGGTTGAGAAAACGCGTTTATTTCGGGCTGAAAAACACGTTTTGAAAAGTGTTCTGTTCCTGCCCTATAACTTACATGTTGGTGACCAAAGTTGCCAAGACGTGTTTATTTGTGCTTAAAAACACGTTTTGACAACTTTTGCACACTGGGGTTAAGGGCTGACTCAGTGGGCTCTTCTGAGCCAGTCAGTTACACTGTGATTCCAAGGGTTGAGAAAACGCGTTTATTTCGGGCTGAAAAACACGTTTTGAAAAGTGTTCTGTTCCTGCCCTATAACTTACATGTTGGTGACCAAAGTTGCCAAAACGTGTTTATTTGTGCTGAAAAACACGTTTTGACAACTTCTGCACACTGGGGTTAAGGGCTGACTCAGTGGGCTCTTCTGAGCCAGTCAGTTACACTGTGATTCCAAGGGTTGAGAAAACGCGTTTATTTCGGGCTGAAAAACACGTTTTGAAAAGTGTTCTGTTCCTGCCCTATAACTTACATGTTGTTGACCAAAGTTGCCAAAACGTGTTTATTTGTGCTGAAAAACACGTTTTGACAACTCCTGCACACTGGGGTTAAGGGCTGACTCAGTGGGCTCTTCTGAGCCAGTCAGTTACACTGTGATTCCAAGAGTTGAGAAAACGCGTTTATTTCGGGCTGAAAAACACGTTTTGAAAAGTGTTCTGTTCCTGCCCTATAACTTACATGTTGTTGACCAAAGTTGCCAAAACGTGTTTATTTGTGCTGAAAAACACGTTTTGACAACTTCTGCACACTGGGGTTAAGGGCTGACTCAGTGGGCTCTTCTGAGCCAGTCAGTTACACTGTGATTCCAGGAGTTGAGAAAACGCGTTTATTTCGGGCTGAAAAACACGTTTTGAAAAGTGTTCTGTTCCTGCCCTATAACTTACATGTTGGTGACCAAAGTTGCCAAAACGTGTTTATTTGTGCTGAAAAACACGTTTTGACAACTTCTGCACACTGGGGTTAAGGGCTGAATCAGTGGGCTCTTCTGAGCCAGTCAGTTACACTGTGATTCCAAGGGTTGAGAAAACGCGTTTATTTCGGGCTGAAAAACACGTTTTGAAAAGTGTTCTGTTCCTGCCCTATAACTTACATGTTGTTGACCAAAGTTGCCAAAACGTGTTTATTTGTGCTGAAAAACACGTTTTGACAACTTCTGCACACTGGGGTTAAGGGCTGACTCAGTGGGCTCTTCTGAGCCAGTCAGTTACACTGTGATTCCAAGGGTTGAGAAAACGTGTTTATTTCGGGCTGAAAAACACGTTTTGAAAAGTGTTCTGTTCCTGCCCTATAACTTACATGTTGTTGACCAAAGTTGCCAAAACGTGTTTATTTGTGCTGAAAAACACGTTTTGACAACTTCTGCACACTGGGGTTAAGGGCTGACTCAGTGGGCTCTTCTGAGCCAGTCAGTTACACTGTGATTCCAAGAGTTGAGAAAACGCGTTTATTTCGGGCTGAAAAACACGTTTTGAAAAGTGTTCTGTTCCTGCCCTATAACTTACATGTTGTTGACCAAAGTTGCCAAAACGTGTTTATTTGTGCTGAAAAACACGTTTTGACAACTTCTGCACACTGGGGTTAAGGGCTGACTCAGTGGGCTCTTCTGAGCCAGTCAGTTACACTGTGATTCCAAGGGTTGAGAAAACGCGTTTATTTCGGGCTGAAAAACACGTTTTGAAAAGTGTTCTGTTCCTGCCCTATAACTTACATGTTGTTGACCAAAGTTGCCAAAACGTGTTTATTTGTGCTGAAAAACACGTTTTGACAACTTCTGCACACTGGGGTTAAGGGCTGACTCAGTGGGCTCTTCTGAGCCAGTCAGTTACACTGTGATTCCAAGAGTTGAGAAAACGCGTTTATTTCGGGCTGAAAAACACGTTTTGAAAAGTGTTCTGTTCCTGCCCTATAACTTACATGTTGTTGACCAAAGTTGCCAAAACGTGTTTATTTGTGCTGAAAAACACGTTTTGACAACTTCTGCACACTGGGGTTAAGGGCTGACTCAGTGGGCTCTTCTGAGCCAGTCAGTTACACTGTGATTCCAAGGGTTGAGAAAACGCGTTTATTTCGGGCTGAAAAACACGTTTTGAAAAGTGTTCTGTTCCTGCCCTATAACTTACATGTTGTTGACCAAAGTTGCCAAAACGTGTTTATTTGTGCTGAAAAACACGTTTTGACAACTTCTGCACACTGGGGTTAAGGGCTGACTCAGTGGGCTCTTCTGAGCCAGTCAGTTACACTGTGATTCCAGGAGTTGAGAAAACGCGTTTATTTCGGGCTGAAAAACACGTTTTGAAAAGTGTTCTGTTCCTGCCCTATAACTTACATGTTGTTGACCAAAGTTGCCAAAACGTGTTTATTTGTGCTGAAAAACACGTTTTGACAACTTCTGCACACTGGGGTTAAGGGCTGACTCAGTGGGCTCTTCTGAGCCAGTCAGTTACACTGTGATTCCAAGAGTTGAGAAAACGCGTTTATTTCGGGCTGAAAAACACGTTTTGAAAAGTGTTCTGTTCCTGCCCTATAACTTACATGTTGGTGACCAAAGTTGCCAAGACGTGTTTATTTGTGCTTAAAAACACGTTTTGACAACTTTTGCACACTGGGGTTAAGGGCTGACTCAGTGGGCTCTTCTGAGCCAGTCAGTTACACTGTGATTCCAAGGGTTGAGAAAACGCGTTTATTTCGGGCTGAAAAACACGTTTTGAAAAGTGTTCTGTTCCTGCCCTATAACTTACATGTTGGTGACCAAAGTTGCCAAAACGTGTTTATTTGTGCTGAAAAACACGTTTTGACAACTTCTGCACACTGGGGTTAAGGGCTGACTCAGTGGGCTCTTCTGAGCCAGTCAGTTACACTGTGATTCCAAGGGTTGAGAAAACGCGTTTATTTCGGGCTGAAAAACACGTTTTGAAAAGTGTTCTGTTCCTGCCCTATAACTTACATGTTGTTGACCAAAGTTGCCAAAACGTGTTTATTTGGGCTGAAAAGCACGTTTTGACAACTCCTGCACACTGGGGTTAAGGGCTGACTCAGTGGGCTCTTCTGAGCCAGTCAGTTACACTGTGATTCCAAGAGTTGAGAAAACGCGTTTATTTCGGGCTGAAAAACACGTTTTGAAAAGTGTTCTGTTCCTGCCCTATAACTTACATGTTGTTGACCAAAGTTGCCAAAACGTGTTTATTTGTGCTGAAAAACACGTTTTGACAACTTCTGCACACTGGGGTTAAGGGCTGACTCAGTGGGCTCTTCTGAGCCAGTCAGTTACACTGTGATTCCAGGAGTTGAGAAAACGCGTTTATTTCGGGCTGAAAAACACGTTTTGAAAAGTGTTCTGTTCCTGCCCTATAACTTACATGTTGGTGACCAAAGTTGCCAAAACGTGTTTATTTGTGCTGAAAAACACGTTTTGACAACTTCTGCACACTGGGGTTAAGGGCTGAATCAGTGGGCTCTTCTGAGCCAGTCAGTTACACTGTGATTCCAAGAGTTGAGAAAACGCGTTTATTTCGGGCTGAAAAACACGTTTTGAAAAGTGTTCTGTTCCTGCCCTATAACTTACATGTTGTTGACCAAAGTTGCCAAAACGTGTTTATTTGTGCTGAAAAACACGTTTTGACAACTTCTGCACACTGGGGTTAAGGGCTGACTCAGTGGGCTCTTCTGAGCCAGTCAGTTACACTGTGATTCCAAGGGTTGAGAAAACGCGTTTATTTCGGGCTGAAAAACACGTTTTGAAAAGTGTTCTGTTCCTGCCCTATAACTTACATGTTGTTGACCAAAGTTGCCAAAACGTGTTTATTTGTGCTGAAAAACACGTTTTGACAACTTCTGCACACTGGGGTTAAGGGCTGACTCATTGGGCTCTTCTGAGCCAGTCAGTTACACTGTGATTCCAAGGGTTGAGAAAACGCGTTTATTTCGGGCTGAAAAACACGTTTTGAAAAGTGTTCTGTTCCTGCCCTATAACTTACATGTTGTTGACCAAAGTTGCCAAAACGTGTTTATTTGTGCTGAAAAACACGTTTTGACAACTTCTGCACACTGGGGTTAAGGGCTGACTCAGTGGGCTCTTCTGAGCCAGTCAGTTACACTGTGATTCCAAGGGTTGAGAAAACGCGTTTATTTCGGGCTGAAAAACACGTTTTGAAAAGTGTTCTGTTCCTGCCCTATAACTTACATGTTGTTGACCAAAGTTGCCAAAACGTGTTTATTTGTGCTGAAAAACACGTTTTGACAACTTCTGCACACTGGGGTTAAGGGCTGACTCAGTGGGCTCTTCTGAGCCAGTCAGTTACACTGTGATTCCAAGGGTTGAGAAAACGCGTTTATTTCGGGCTGAAAAACACGTTTTGAAAAGTGTTCTGTTCCTGCCCTATAACTTACATGTTGTTGACCAAAGTTGCCAAAACGTGTTTATTTGTGCTGAAAAACACGTTTTGACAACTTCTGCACACTGGGGTTAAGGGCTGACTCAGTGGGCTCTTCTGAGCCAGTCAGTTACACTGTGATTCCAAGAGTTGAGAAAATGCGTTTATTTCGGGCTGAAAAACACGTTTTGAAAAGTGTTCTGTTCCTGCCCTATAACTTACATGTTGTTGACCAAAGTTGCCAAAACGTGTTTATTTGTGCTGAAAAACACGTTTTGACAACTTCTGCACACTGGGGTTAAGGGCTGACTCAGTGGGCTCTTCTGAGCCAGTCAGTTACACTGTGATTCCAAGGGTTGAGAAAACGCGTTTATTTCGGGCTGAAAAACACGTTTTGAAAAGTGTTCTGTTCCTGCCCTATAACTTACATGTTGTTGACCAAAGTTGCCAAAACGTGTTTATTTGTGCTGAAAAACACGTTTTGACAACTTCTGCACACTGGGGTTAAGGGCTGACTCAGTGGGCTCTTCTGAGCCAGTCAGTTACACTGTGATTCCAAGGGTTGAGAAAACGCGTTTATTTCGGGCTGAAAAACACGTTTTGAAAAGTGTTCTGTTCCTGCCCTATAACTTACATGTTGTTGACCAAAGTTGCCAAAACGTGTTTATTTGTGCTGAAAAACACGTTTTGACAACTTCTGCACACTGGGGTTAAGGGCTGACTCAGTGGGCTCTTCTGAGCCAGTCAGTTACACTGTGATTCCAAGGGTTGAGAAAACGCGTTTATTTCGGGCTGAAAAACACGTTTTGAAAAGTGTTCTGTTCCTGCCCTATAACTTACATGTTGTTGACCAAAGTTGCCAAAACGTGTTTATTTGTGCTGAAAAACACGTTTTGACAACTTCTGCACACTGGGGTTAAGGGCTGACTCAGTGGGCTCTTCTGAGCCAGTCAGTTACACTGTGATTCCAAGGGTTGAGAAAACGCGTTTATTTCGGGCTGAAAAACACGTTTTGAAAAGTGTTCTGTTCCTGCCCTATAACTTACATGTTGTTGACCAAAGTTGCCAAAACGTGTTTATTTGTGCTGAAAAACACGTTTTGACAACTTCTGCACACTGGGGTTAAGGGCTGACTCAGTGGGCTCTTCTGAGCCAGTCAGTTACACTGTGATTCCAGGAGTTGAGAAAACGCGTTTATTTCGGGCTGAAAAACACGTTTTGAAAAGTGTTCTGTTCCTGCCCTATAACTTACATGTTGTTGACCAAAGTTGCCAAAACGTGTTTATTTGTGCTGAAAAACACGTTTTGACAACTTCTGCACACTGGGGTTAAGGGCTGACTCAGTGGGCTCTTCTGAGCCAGTCAGTTACACTGTGATTCCAGGAGTTGAGAAAACGCGTTTATTTCGGGCTGAAAAACACGTTTTGAAAAGTGTTCTGTTCCTGCCCTATAACTTACATGTTGGTGACCAAAGTTGCCAAAACGTGTTTATTTGTGCTTAAAAACACGTTTTGACAACTTCTGCACACTGGGGTTAAGGGCTGACTCAGTGGGCTCTTCTGAGCCAGTCAGTTACACTGTGATTCCAAGGGTTGAGAAAACGCGTTTATTTCGGGCTGAAAAACACGTTTTGAAAAGTGTTCTGTTCCTGCCCTATAACTTACATGTTGGTGACCAAAGTTGCCAAAACGTGTTTATTTGTGCTGAAAAACACGTTTTGACAACTTCTGCACACTGGGGTTAAGGGCTGACTCAGTGGGCTCTTCTGAGCCAGTCAGTTACACTGTGATTCCAAGGGTTGAGAAAACGCGTTTATTTCGGGCTGAAAAACACGTTTTGAAAAGTGTTCTGTTCCTGCCCTATAACTTACATGTTGGTGACCAAAGTTGCCAAAACGTGTTTATTTGTGCTGAAAAACACGTTTTGACAACTTCTGCACACTGGGGTTAAGGGCTGACTCAGTGGGCTCTTCTGAGCCAGTCAGTTACACTGTGATTCCAAGGGTTGAGAAAACGCGTTTATTTCGGGCTGAAAAACACGTTTTGAAAAGTGTTCTGTTCCTGCCCTATAACTTACATGTTGTTGACCAAAGTTGCCAAAACGTGTTTATTTGTGCTGAAAAACACGTTTTGACAACTTCTGCACACTGGGGTTAAGGGCTGACTCAGTGGGCTCTTCTGAGCCAGTCAGTTACACTGTGATTCCAAGGGTTGAGAAAACGCGTTTATTTCGGGCTGAAAAACACGTTTTGAAAAGTGTTCTGTTCCTGCCCTATAACTTACATGTTGTTGACCAAAGTTGCCAAAACGTGTTTATTTGTGCTGAAAAACACGTTTTGACAACTTCTGCACACTGGGGTTAAGGGCTGACTCAGTGGGCTCTTCTGAGCCAGTCAGTTACACTGTGATTCCAGGAGTTGAGAAAACGCGTTTATTTCTGGCTGAAAAACACGTTTTGAAAAGTGTTCTGTTCCTGCCCTATAACTTACATGTTGGTGACCAAAGTTGCCAAAACGTGTTTATTTGTGCTGAAAAACACGTTTTGACAACTTCTGCACACTGGGGTTAAGGGCTGAATCAGTGGGCTCTTCTGAGCCAGTCAGTTACACTGTGATTCCAAGGGTTGAGAAAACGCGTTTATTTCGGGCTGAAAAACACGTTTTGAAAAGTGTTCTGTTCCTGCCCTATAACTTACATGTTGTTGACCAAAGTTGCCAAAACGTGTTTATTTGTGCTGAAAAACACGTTTTGACAACTTCTGCACACTGGGGTTAAGGGCTGACTCAGTGGGCTCTTCTGAACCAGTCAGTTACACTGTGATTCCAAGAGTTGAGAAAACGCGTTTATTTCGGGCTGAAAAACACGTTTTGAAAAGTGTTCTGTTCCTGCCCTATAACTTACATGTTGTTGACCAAAGTTGCCAAAACGTGTTTATTTATGCTGAAAAACACGTTTTGACAACTTCTGCACACTGGGGTTAAGGGCTGACTCAGTGGGCTCTTCTGAGCCAGTCAGTTACACTGTGATTCCAGGAGTTGAGAAAACGCGTTTATTTCGGGCTGAAAAACACGTTTTGAAAAGTGTTCTGTTCCTGCCCTATAACTTACATGTTGTTGACCAAAGTTGCCAAAACGTGTTTATTTGTGCTGAAAAACACGTTTTGACAACTTCTGCACACTGGGGTTAAGGGCTGACTCAGTGGGCTCTTCTGAGCCAGTCAGTTACACTGTGATTCCAAGGGTTGAGAAAACGCGTTTATTTCGGGCTGAAAAACACGTTTTGAAAAGTGTTCTGTTCCTGCCCTATAACTTACATGTTGTTGACCAAAGTTGCCAAAACGTGTTTATTTGTGCTGAAAAACACGTTTTGACAACTTCTGCACACTGGGGTTAAGGGCTGACTCAGTGGGCTCTTCTGAGCCAGTCAGTTACACTGTGATTCCAGGAGTTGAGAAAACGCGTTTATTTCGGGCTGAAAAACACGTTTTGAAAAGTGTTCTGTTCCTGCCCTATAACTTACATGTTGGTGACCAAAGTTGCCAAAACGTGTTTATTTGTGCTGAAAAACACGTTTTGACAACTTCTGCACACTGGGGTTAAGGGCTGAATCAGTGGGCTCTTCTGAGCCAGTCAGTTACACTGTGATTCCAAGAGTTGAGAAAACGCGTTTATTTCGGGCTGAAAAACACGTTTTGAAAAGTGTTCTGTTCCTGCCCTATAACTTACATGTTGTTGACCAAAGTTGCCAAAACGTGTTTATTTGTGCTGAAAAACACGTTTTGACAACTTCTGCACACTGGGGTTAAGGGCTGACTCAGTGGGCTCTTCTGAGCCAGTCAGTTACACTGTGATTCCAAGGGTTGAGAAAACGCGTTTATTTCGGGCTGAAAAACACGTTTTGAAAAGTGTTCTGTTCCTGCCCTATAACTTACATGTTGGTGACCAAAGTTGCCAAGACGTGTTTATTTGTGCTTAAAAACACGTTTTGACAACTTTTGCACACTGGGGTTAAGGGCTGACTCAGTGGGCTCTTCTGAGCCAGTCAGTTACACTGTGATTCCAAGGGTTGAGAAAACGCGTTTATTTCGGGCTGAAAAACACGTTTTGAAAAGTGTTCTGTTCCTGCCCTATAACTTACATGTTGGTGACCAAAGTTGCCAAAACGTGTTTATTTGTGCTGAAAAACACGTTTTGACAACTTCTGCACACTGGGGTTAAGGGCTGACTCAGTGGGCTCTTCTGAGCCAGTCAGTTACACTGTGATTCCAAGGGTTGAGAAAACGCGTTTATTTCGGGCTGAAAAACACGTTTTGAAAAGTGTTCTGTTCCTGCCCTATAACTTACATGTTGTTGACCAAAGTTGCCAAAACGTGTTTATTTGTGCTGAAAAACACGTTTTGACAACTCCTGCACACTGGGGTTAAGGGCTGACTCAGTGGGCTCTTCTGAGCCAGTCAGTTACACTGTGATTCCAAGAGTTGAGAAAACGCGTTTATTTCGGGCTGAAAAACACGTTTTGAAAAGTGTTCTGTTCCTGCCCTATAACTTACATGTTGTTGACCAAAGTTGCCAAAACGTGTTTATTTGTGCTGAAAAACACGTTTTGACAACTTCTGCACACTGGGGTTAAGGGCTGACTCAGTGGGCTCTTCTGAGCCAGTCAGTTACACTGTGATTCCAGGAGTTGAGAAAACGCGTTTATTTCGGGCTGAAAAACACGTTTTGAAAAGTGTTCTGTTCCTGCCCTATAACTTACATGTTGGTGACCAAAGTTGCCAAAACGTGTTTATTTGTGCTGAAAAACACGTTTTGACAACTTCTGCACACTGGGGTTAAGGGCTGAATCAGTGGGCTCTTCTGAGCCAGTCAGTTACACTGTGATTCCAAGGGTTGAGAAAACGCGTTTATTTCGGGCTGAAAAACACGTTTTGAAAAGTGTTCTGTTCCTGCCCTATAACTTACATGTTGTTGACCAAAGTTGCCAAAACGTGTTTATTTGTGCTGAAAAACACGTTTTGACAACTTCTGCACACTGGGGTTAAGGGCTGACTCAGTGGGCTCTTCTGAGCCAGTCAGTTACACTGTGATTCCAAGGGTTGAGAAAACGCGTTTATTTCGGGCTGAAAAACACGTTTTGAAAAGTGTTCTGTTCCTGCCCTATAACTTACATGTTGTTGACCAAAGTTGCCAAAACGTGTTTATTTGTGCTGAAAAACACGTTTTGACAACTTCTGCACACTGGGGTTAAGGGCTGACTCAGTGGGCTCTTCTGAGCCAGTCAGTTACACTGTGATTCCAAGAGTTGAGAAAACGCGTTTATTTCGGGCTGAAAAACACGTTTTGAAAAGTGTTCTGTTCCTGCCCTATAACTTACATGTTGTTGACCAAAGTTGCCAAAACGTGTTTATTTGTGCTGAAAAACACGTTTTGACAACTTCTGCACACTGGGGTTAAGGGCTGACTCAGTGGGCTCTTCTGAGCCAGTCAGTTACACTGTGATTCCAAGGGTTGAGAAAACGCGTTTATTTCGGGCTGAAAAACACGTTTTGAAAAGTGTTCTGTTCCTGCCCTATAACTTACATGTTGTTGACCAAAGTTGCCAAAACGTGTTTATTTGTGCTGAAAAACACGTTTTGACAACTTCTGCACACTGGGGTTAAGGGCTGACTCAGTGGGCTCTTCTGAGCCAGTCAGTTACACTGTGATTCCAAGGGTTGAGAAAACGCGTTTATTTCGGGCTGAAAAACACGTTTTGAAAAGTGTTCTGTTCCTGCCCTATAACTTACATGTTGTTGACCAAAGTTGCCAAAACGTGTTTATTTGTGCTGAAAAACACGTTTTGACAACTTCTGCACACTGGGGTTAAGGGCTGACTCAGTGGGCTCTTCTGAGCCAGTCAGTTACACTGTGATTCCAAGGGTTGAGAAAACGCGTTTATTTCGGGCTGAAAAACACGTTTTGAAAAGTGTTCTGTTCCTGCCCTATAACTTACATGTTGTTGACCAAAGTTGCCAAAACGTGTTTATTTGTGCTGAAAAACACGTTTTGACAACTTCTGCACACTGGGGTTAAGGGCTGACTCAGTGGGCTCTTCTGAGCCAGTCAGTTACACTGTGATTCCAAGGGTTGAGAAAACGCGTTTATTTCGGGCTGAAAAACACGTTTTGAAAAGTGTTCTGTTCCTGCCCTATAACTTACATGTTGTTGACCAAAGTTGCCAAAACGTGTTTATTTGTGCTGAAAAACACGTTTTGACAACTTCTGCACACTGGGGTTAAGGGCTGACTCAGTGGGCTCTTCTGAGCCAGTCAGTTACACTGTGATTCCAAGGGTTGAGAAAACGCGTTTATTTCGGGCTGAAAAACACGTTTTGAAAAGTGTTCTGTTCCTGCCCTATAACTTACATGTTGTTGACCAAAGTTGCCAAAACGTGTTTATTTGTGCTGAAAAACACGTTTTGACAACTTCTGCACACTGGGGTTAAGGGCTGACTCAGTGGGCTCTTCTGAGCCAGTCAGTTACACTGTGATTCCAGGAGTTGAGAAAACGCGTTTATTTCGGGCTGAAAAACACGTTTTGAAAAGTGTTCTGTTCCTGCCCTATAACTTACATGTTGTTGACCAAAGTTGCCAAAACGTGTTTATTTGTGCTGAAAAACACGTTTTGACAACTTCTGCACACTGGGGTTAAGGGCTGACTCAGTGGGCTCTTCTGAGCCAGTCAGTTACACTGTGATTCCAAGGGTTGAGAAAACGCGTTTATTTCGGGCTGAAAAACACGTTTTGAAAAGTGTTCTGTTCCTGCCCTATAACTTACATGTTGTTGACCAAAGTTGCCAAAACGTGTTTATTTGTGCTGAAAAACACGTTTTGACAACTTCTGCACACTGGGGTTAAGGGCTGACTCAGTGGGCTCTTCTGAGCCAGTCAGTTACACTGTGATTCCAAGAGTTGAGAAAACGCGTTTATTTCGGGCTGAAAAACACGTTTTGAAAAGTGTTCTGTTCCTGCCCTATAACTTACATGTTGTTGACCAAAGTTGCCAAAACGTGTTTATTTGTGCTGAAAAACACGTTTTGACAACTTCTGCACACTGGGGTTAAGGGCTGACTCAGTGGGCTCTTCTGAGCCAGTCAGTTACACTGTGATTCCAAGGGTTGAGAAAACGCGTTTATTTCGGGCTGAAAAACACGTTTTGAAAAGTGTTCTGTTCCTGCCCTATAACTTACATGTTGTTGACCAAAGTTGCCAAAACGTGTTTATTTGTGCTGAAAAACACGTTTTGACAACTTCTGCACACTGGGGTTAAGGGCTGACTCAGTGGGCTCTTCTGAGCCAGTCAGTTACACTGTGATTCCAAGGGTTGAGAAAACGCGTTTATTTCGGGCTGAAAAACACGTTTTGAAAAGTGTTCTGTTCCTGCCCTATAACTTACATGTTGTTGACCAAAGTTGCCAAAACGTGTTTATTTGTGCTGAAAAACACGTTTTGACAACTTCTGCACACTGGGGTTAAGGGCTGACTCAGTGGGCTCTTCTGAGCCAGTCAGTTACACTGTGATTCCAAGGGTTGAGAAAACGCGTTTATTTCGGGCTGAAAAACACGTTTTGAAAAGTGTTCTGTTCCTGCCCTATAACTTACATGTTGTTGACCAAAGTTGCCAAAACGTGTTTATTTGTGCTGAAAAACACGTTTTGACAACTTCTGCACACTGGGGTTAAGGGCTGACTCAGTGGGCTCTTCTGAGCCAGTCAGTTACACTGTGATTCCAAGGGTTGAGAAAACGCGTTTATTTCGGGCTGAAAAACACGTTTTGAAAAGTGTTCTGTTCCTGCCCTATAACTTACATGTTGTTGACCAAAGTTGCCAAAACGTGTTTATTTGTGCTGAAAAACACGTTTTGACAACTTCTGCACACTGGGGTTAAGGGCTGACTCAGTGGGCTCTTCTGAGCCAGTCAGTTACACTGTGATTCCAGGAGTTGAGAAAACGCGTTTATTTCGGGCTGAAAAACACGTTTTGAAAAGTGTTCTGTTCCTGCCCTATAACTTACATGTTGTTGACCAAAGTTGCCAAAACGTGTTTATTTGTGCTGAAAAACACGTTTTGACAACTTCTGCACACTGGGGTTAAGGGCTGACTCAGTGGGCTCTTCTGAGCCAGTCAGTTACACTGTGATTCCAGGAGTTGAGAAAACGCGTTTATTTCGGGCTGAAAAACACGTTTTGAAAAGTGTTCTGTTCCTGCCCTATAACTTACATGTTGGTGACCAAAGTTGCCAAAACGTGTTTATTTGTGCTTAAAAACACGTTTTGACAACTTCTGCACACTGGGGTTAAGGGCTGACTCAGTGGGCTCTTCTGAGCCAGTCAGTTACACTGTGATTCCAAGGGTTGAGAAAACGCGTTTATTTCGGGCTGAAAAACACGTTTTGAAAAGTGTTCTGTTCCTGCCCTATAACTTACATGTTGGTGACCAAAGTTGCCAAAACGTGTTTATTTGTGCTGAAAAACACGTTTTGACAACTTCTGCACACTGGGGTTAAGGGCTGACTCAGTGGGCTCTTCTGAGCCAGTCAGTTACACTGTGATTCCAAGGGTTGAGAAAACGCGTTTATTTCGGGCTGAAAAACACGTTTTGAAAAGTGTTCTGTTCCTGCCCTATAACTTACATGTTGGTGACCAAAGTTGCCAAAACGTGTTTATTTGTGCTGAAAAACACGTTTTGACAACTTCTGCACACTGGGGTTAAGGGCTGACTCAGTGGGCTCTTCTGAGCCAGTCAGTTACACTGTGATTCCAAGGGTTGAGAAAACGCGTTTATTTCGGGCTGAAAAACACGTTTTGAAAAGTGTTCTGTTCCTGCCCTATAACTTACATGTTGTTGACCAAAGTTGCCAAAACGTGTTTATTTGTGCTGAAAAACACGTTTTGACAACTTCTGCACACTGGGGTTAAGGGCTGACTCAGTGGGCTCTTCTGAGCCAGTCAGTTACACTGTGATTCCAAGGGTTGAGAAAACGCGTTTATTTCGGGCTGAAAAACACGTTTTGAAAAGTGTTCTGTTCCTGCCCTATAACTTACATGTTGTTGACCAAAGTTGCCAAAACGTGTTTATTTGTGCTGAAAAACACGTTTTGACAACTTCTGCACACTGGGGTTAAGGGCTGACTCAGTGGGCTCTTCTGAGCCAGTCAGTTACACTGTGATTCCAGGAGTTGAGAAAACGCGTTTATTTCGGGCTGAAAAACACGTTTTGAAAAGTGTTCTGTTCCTGCCCTATAACTTACATGTTGGTGACCAAAGTTGCCAAAACGTGTTTATTTGTGCTGAAAAACACGTTTTGACAACTTCTGCACACTGGGGTTAAGGGCTGAATCAGTGGGCTCTTCTGAGCCAGTCAGTTACACTGTGATTCCAAGGGTTGAGAAAACGCGTTTATTTCGGGCTGAAAAACACGTTTTGAAAAGTGTTCTGTTCCTGCCCTATAACTTACATGTTGTTGACCAAAGTTGCCAAAACGTGTTTATTTGTGCTGAAAAACACGTTTTGACAACTTCTGCACACTGGGGTTAAGGGCTGACTCAGTGGGCTCTTCTGAACCAGTCAGTTACACTGTGATTCCAAGAGTTGAGAAAACGCGTTTATTTCGGGCTGAAAAACACGTTTTGAAAAGTGTTCTGTTCCTGCCCTATAACTTACATGTTGTTGACCAAAGTTGCCAAACGTGTTTATTTATGCTGAAAAACACGTTTTGACAACTTCTGCACACTGGGGTTAAGGGCTGACTCAGTGGGCTCTTCTGAGCCAGTCAGTTACACTGTGATTCCAAGGGTTGAGAAAACGCGTTTATTTCGGGCTGAAAAACACGTTTTGAAAAGTGTTCTGTTCCTGCCCTATAACTTACATGTTGTTGACCAAAGTTGCCAAAACGTGTTTATTTGTGCTGAAAAACACGTTTTGACAACTTCTGCACACTGGGGTTAAGGGCTGACTCAGTGGGCTCTTCTGAGCCAGTCAGTTACACTGTGATTCCAGGAGTTGAGAAAACGCGTTTATTTCGGGCTGAAAAACACGTTTTGAAAAGTGTTCTGTTCCTGCCCTATAACTTACATGTTGGTGACCAAAGTTGCCAAAACGTGTTTATTTGTGCTGAAAAACACGTTTTGACAACTTCTGCACACTGGGGTTAAGGGCTGAATCAGTGGGCTCTTCTGAGCCAGTCAGTTACACTGTGATTCCAAGAGTTGAGAAAACGCGTTTATTTCGGGCTGAAAAACACGTTTTGAAAAGTGTTCTGTTCCTGCCCTATAACTTACATGTTGTTGACCAAAGTTGCCAAAACGTGTTTATTTGTGCTGAAAAACACGTTTTGACAACTTCTGCACACTGGGGTTAAGGGCTGACTCAGTGGGCTCTTCTGAGCCAGTCAGTTACACTGTGATTCCAAGGGTTGAGAAAACGCGTTTATTTCGGGCTGAAAAACACGTTTTGAAAAGTGTTCTGTTCCTGCCCTATAACTTACATGTTGGTGACCAAAGTTGCCAAGACGTGTTTATTTGTGCTTAAAAACACGTTTTGACAACTTTTGCACACTGGGGTTAAGGGCTGACTCAGTGGGCTCTTCTGAGCCAGTCAGTTACACTGTGATTCCAAGGGTTGAGAAAACGCGTTTATTTCGGGCTGAAAAACACGTTTTGAAAAGTGTTCTGTTCCTGCCCTATAACTTACATGTTGGTGACCAAAGTTGCCAAAACGTGTTTATTTGTGCTGAAAAACACGTTTTGACAACTTCTGCACACTGGGGTTAAGGGCTGACTCAGTGGGCTCTTCTGAGCCAGTCAGTTACACTGTGATTCCAAGGGTTGAGAAAACGCGTTTATTTCGGGCTGAAAAACACGTTTTGAAAAGTGTTCTGTTCCTGCCCTATAACTTACATGTTGTTGACCAAAGTTGCCAAAACGTGTTTATTTGTGCTGAAAAACACGTTTTGACAACTCCTGCACACTGGGGTTAAGGGCTGACTCAGTGGGCTCTTCTGAGCCAGTCAGTTACACTGTGATTCCAAGAGTTGAGAAAACGCGTTTATTTCGGGCTGAAAAACACGTTTTGAAAAGTGTTCTGTTCCTGCCCTATAACTTACATGTTGTTGACCAAAGTTGCCAAAACGTGTTTATTTGTGCTGAAAAACACGTTTTGACAACTTCTGCACACTGGGGTTAAGGGCTGACTCAGTGGGCTCTTCTGAGCCAGTCAGTTACACTGTGATTCCAGGAGTTGAGAAAACGCGTTTATTTCGGGCTGAAAAACACGTTTTGAAAAGTGTTCTGTTCCTGCCCTATAACTTACATGTTGGTGACCAAAGTTGCCAAAACGTGTTTATTTGTGCTGAAAAACACGTTTTGACAACTTCTGCACACTGGGGTTAAGGGCTGAATCAGTGGGCTCTTCTGAGCCAGTCAGTTACACTGTGATTCCAAGGGTTGAGAAAACGCGTTTATTTCGGGCTGAAAAACACGTTTTGAAAAGTGTTCTGTTCCTGCCCTATAACTTACATGTTGTTGACCAAAGTTGCCAAAACGTGTTTATTTGTGCTGAAAAACACGTTTTGACAACTTCTGCACACTGGGGTTAAGGGCTGACTCAGTGGGCTCTTCTGAGCCAGTCAGTTACACTGTGATTCCAAGGGTTGAGAAAACGTGTTTATTTCGGGCTGAAAAACACGTTTTGAAAAGTGTTCTGTTCCTGCCCTATAACTTACATGTTGTTGACCAAAGTTGCCAAAACGTGTTTATTTGTGCTGAAAAACACGTTTTGACAACTTCTGCACACTGGGGTTAAGGGCTGACTCAGTGGGCTCTTCTGAGCCAGTCAGTTACACTGTGATTCCAAGAGTTGAGAAAACGCGTTTATTTCGGGCTGAAAAACACGTTTTGAAAAGTGTTCTGTTCCTGCCCTATAACTTACATGTTGTTGACCAAAGTTGCCAAAACGTGTTTATTTGTGCTGAAAAACACGTTTTGACAACTTCTGCACACTGGGGTTAAGGGCTGACTCAGTGGGCTCTTCTGAGCCAGTCAGTTACACTGTGATTCCAAGGGTTGAGAAAACGCGTTTATTTCGGGCTGAAAAACACGTTTTGAAAAGTGTTCTGTTCCTGCCCTATAACTTACATGTTGTTGACCAAAGTTGCCAAAACGTGTTTATTTGTGCTGAAAAACACGTTTTGACAACTTCTGCACACTGGGGTTAAGGGCTGACTCAGTGGGCTCTTCTGAGCCAGTCAGTTACACTGTGATTCCAAGAGTTGAGAAAACGCGTTTATTTCGGGCTGAAAAACACGTTTTGAAAAGTGTTCTGTTCCTGCCCTATAACTTACATGTTGTTGACCAAAGTTGCCAAAACGTGTTTATTTGTGCTGAAAAACACGTTTTGACAACTTCTGCACACTGGGGTTAAGGGCTGACTCAGTGGGCTCTTCTGAGCCAGTCAGTTACACTGTGATTCCAAGGGTTGAGAAAACGCGTTTATTTCGGGCTGAAAAACACGTTTTGAAAAGTGTTCTGTTCCTGCCCTATAACTTACATGTTGTTGACCAAAGTTGCCAAAACGTGTTTATTTGTGCTGAAAAACACGTTTTGACAACTTCTGCACACTGGGGTTAAGGGCTGACTCAGTGGGCTCTTCTGAGCCAGTCAGTTACACTGTGATTCCAGGAGTTGAGAAAACGCGTTTATTTCGGGCTGAAAAACACGTTTTGAAAAGTGTTCTGTTCCTGCCCTATAACTTACATGTTGTTGACCAAAGTTGCCAAAACGTGTTTATTTGTGCTGAAAAACACGTTTTGACAACTTCTGCACACTGGGGTTAAGGGCTGACTCAGTGGGCTCTTCTGAGCCAGTCAGTTACACTGTGATTCCAAGAGTTGAGAAAACGCGTTTATTTCGGGCTGAAAAACACGTTTTGAAAAGTGTTCTGTTCCTGCCCTATAACTTACATGTTGGTGACCAAAGTTGCCAAAACGTGTTTATTTGTGCTGAAAAACACGTTTTGACAACTTCTGCACACTGGGGTTAAGGGCTGACTCAGTGGGCTCTTCTGAGCCAGTCAGTTACACTGTGATTCCAAGGGTTGAGAAAACGCGTTTATTTCGGGCTGAAAAACACGTTTTGAAAAGTGTTCTGTTCCTGCCCTATAACTTACATGTTGTTGACCAAAGTTGCCAAAACGTGTTTATTTGGGCTGAAAAGCACGTTTTGACAACTCCTGCACACTGGGGTTAAGGGCTGACTCAGTGGGCTCTTCTGAGCCAGTCAGTTACACTGTGATTCCAAGAGTTGAGAAAACGCGTTTATTTCGGGCTGAAAAACACGTTTTGAAAAGTGTTCTGTTCCTGCCCTATAACTTACATGTTGTTGACCAAAGTTGCCAAAACGTGTTTATTTGTGCTGAAAAACACGTTTTGACAACTTCTGCACACTGGGGTTAAGGGCTGACTCAGTGGGCTCTTCTGAGCCAGTCAGTTACACTGTGATTCCAGGAGTTGAGAAAACGCGTTTATTTCGGGCTGAAAAACACGTTTTGAAAAGTGTTCTGTTCCTGCCCTATAACTTACATGTTGGTGACCAAAGTTGCCAAAACGTGTTTATTTGTGCTGAAAAACACGTTTTGACAACTTCTGCACACTGGGGTTAAGGGCTGAATCAGTGGGCTCTTCTGAGCCAGTCAGTTACACTGTGATTCCAAGAGTTGAGAAAACGCGTTTATTTCGGGCTGAAAAACACGTTTTGAAAAGTGTTCTGTTCCTGCCCTATAACTTACATGTTGTTGACCAAAGTTGCCAAAACGTGTTTATTTGTGCTGAAAAACACGTTTTGACAACTTCTGCACACTGGGGTTAAGGGCTGACTCAGTGGGCTCTTCTGAGCCAGTCAGTTACACTGTGATTCCAAGGGTTGAGAAAACGCGTTTATTTCGGGCTGAAAAACACGTTTTGAAAAGTGTTCTGTTCCTGCCCTATAACTTACATGTTGTTGACCAAAGTTGCCAAAACGTGTTTATTTGTGCTGAAAAACACGTTTTGACAACTTCTGCACACTGGGGTTAAGGGCTGACTCAGTGGGCTCTTCTGAGCCAGTCAGTTACACTGTGATTCCAAGGGTTGAGAAAACGCGTTTATTTCGGGCTGAAAAACACGTTTTGAAAAGTGTTCTGTTCCTGCCCTATAACTTACATGTTGTTGACCAAAGTTGCCAAAACGTGTTTATTTGTGCTGAAAAACACGTTTTGACAACTTCTGCACACTGGGGTTAAGGGCTGACTCAGTGGGCTCTTCTGAGCCAGTCAGTTACACTGTGATTCCAAGGGTTGAGAAAACGCGTTTATTTCGGGCTGAAAAACACGTTTTGAAAAGTGTTCTGTTCCTGCCCTATAACTTACATGTTGTTGACCAAAGTTGCCAAAACGTGTTTATTTGTGCTGAAAAACACGTTTTGACAACTTCTGCACACTGGGGTTAAGGGCTGACTCAGTGGGCTCTTCTGAGCCAGTCAGTTACACTGTGATTCCAAGAGTTGAGAAAACGCGTTTATTTCGGGCTGAAAAACACGTTTTGAAAAGTGTTCTGTTCCTGCCCTATAACTTACATGTTGTTGACCAAAGTTGCCAAAACGTGTTTATTTGTGCTGAAAAACACGTTTTGACAACTTCTGCACACTGGGGTTAAGGGCTGACTCAGTGGGCTCTTCTGAGCCAGTCAGTTACACTGTGATTCCAAGGGTTGAGAAAACGCGTTTATTTCGGGCTGAAAAACACGTTTTGAAAAGTGTTCTGTTCCTGCCCTATAACTTACATGTTGTTGACCAAAGTTGCCAAAACGTGTTTATTTGTGCTGAAAAACACGTTTTGACAACTTCTGCACACTGGGGTTAAGGGCTGACTCAGTGGGCTCTTCTGAGCCAGTCAGTTACACTGTGATTCCAAGGGTTGAGAAAACGCGTTTATTTCGGGCTGAAAAACACGTTTTGAAAAGTGTTCTGTTCCTGCCCTATAACTTACATGTTGTTGACCAAAGTTGCCAAAACGTGTTTATTTGTGCTGAAAAACACGTTTTGACAACTTCTGCACACTGGGGTTAAGGGCTGACTCAGTGGGCTCTTCTGAGCCAGTCAGTTACACTGTGATTCCAAGGGTTGAGAAAACGCGTTTATTTCGGGCTGAAAAACACGTTTTGAAAAGTGTTCTGTTCCTGCCCTATAACTTACATGTTGTTGACCAAAGTTGCCAAAACGTGTTTATTTGTGCTGAAAAACACGTTTTGACAACTTCTGCACACTGGGGTTAAGGGCTGACTCAGTGGGCTCTTCTGAGCCAGTCAGTTACACTGTGATTCCAAGGGTTGAGAAAACGCGTTTATTTCGGGCTGAAAAACACGTTTTGAAAAGTGTTCTGTTCCTGCCCTATAACTTACATGTTGTTGACCAAAGTTGCCAAAACGTGTTTATTTGTGCTGAAAAACACGTTTTGACAACTTCTGCACACTGGGGTTAAGGGCTGACTCAGTGGGCTCTTCTGAGCCAGTCAGTTACACTGTGATTCCAGGAGTTGAGAAAACGCGTTTATTTCGGGCTGAAAAACACGTTTTGAAAAGTGTTCTGTTCCTGCCCTATAACTTACATGTTGTTGACCAAAGTTGCCAAAACGTGTTTATTTGTGCTGAAAAACACGTTTTGACAACTTCTGCACACTGGGGTTAAGGGCTGACTCAGTGGGCTCTTCTGAACCAGTCAGTTACACTGTGATTCCAAGAGTTGAGAAAACGCGTTTATTTCGGGCTGAAAAACACGTTTTGAAAAGTGTTCTGTTCCTGCCCTATAACTTACATGTTGTTGACCAAAGTTGCCAAAACGTGTTTATTTATGCTGAAAAACACGTTTTGACAACTTCTGCACACTGGGGTTAAGGGCTGACTCAGTGGGCTCTTCTGAGCCAGTCAGTTACACTGTGATTCCAGGAGTTGAGAAAACGCGTTTATTTCGGGCTGAAAAACACGTTTTGAAAAGTGTTCTGTTCCTGCCCTATAACTTACATGTTGTTGACCAAAGTTGCCAAAACGTGTTTATTTGTGCTGAAAAACACGTTTTGACAACTTCTGCACACTGGGGTTAAGGGCTGACTCAGTGGGCTCTTCTGAGCCAGTCAGTTACACTGTGATTCCAAGGGTTGAGAAAACGCGTTTATTTCGGGCTGAAAAACACGTTTTGAAAAGTGTTCTGTTCCTGCCCTATAACTTACATGTTGTTGACCAAAGTTGCCAAAACGTGTTTATTTGTGCTGAAAAACACGTTTTGACAACTTCTGCACACTGGGGTTAAGGGCTGACTCAGTGGGCTCTTCTGAGCCAGTCAGTTACACTGTGATTCCAAGGGTTGAGAAAACGCGTTTATTTCGGGCTGAAAAACACGTTTTGAAAAGTGTTCTGTTCCTGCCCTATAACTTACATGTTGTTGACCAAAGTTGCCAAAACGTGTTTATTTATGCTGAAAAACACGTTTTGACAACTTCTGCACACTGGGGTTAAGGGCTGACTCAGTGGGCTCTTCTGAGCCAGTCAGTTACACTGTGATTCCAGGAGTTGAGAAAACGCGTTTATTTCGGGCTGAAAAACACGTTTTGAAAAGTGTTCTGTTCCTGCCCTATAACTTACATGTTGTTGACCAAAGTTGCCAAAACGTGTTTATTTGTGCTGAAAAACACGTTTTGACAACTTCTGCACACTGGGGTTAAGGGCTGACTCAGTGGGCTCTTCTGAGCCAGTCAGTTACACTGTGATTCCAAGGGTTGAGAAAACGCGTTTATTTCGGGCTGAAAAACACGTTTTGAAAAGTGTTCTGTTCCTGCCCTATAACTTACATGTTGTTGACCAAAGTTGCCAAAACGTGTTTATTTGTGCTGAAAAACACGTTTTGACAACTTCTGCACACTGGGGTTAAGGGCTGACTCAGTGGGCTCTTCTGAGCCAGTCAGTTACACTGTGATTCCAAGGGTTGAGAAAACGCGTTTATTTCGGGCTGAAAAACACGTTTTGAAAAGTGTTCTGTTCCTGCCCTATAACTTACATGTTGTTGACCAAAGTTGCCAAAACGTGTTTATTTGTGCTGAAAAACACGTTTTGACAACTTCTGCACACTGGGGTTAAGGGCTGACTCAGTGGGCTCTTCTGAGCCAGTCAGTTACACTGTGATTCCAAGGGTTGAGAAAACGCGTTTATTTCGGGCTGAAAAACACGTTTTGAAAAGTGTTCTGTTCCTGCCCTATAACTTACATGTTGTTGACCAAAGTTGCCAAAACGTGTTTATTTGTGCTGAAAAACACGTTTTGACAACTTCTGCACACTGGGGTTAAGGGCTGACTCAGTGGGCTCTTCTGAGCCAGTCAGTTACACTGTGATTCCAGGAGTTGAGAAAACGCGTTTATTTCGGGCTGAAAAACACGTTTTGAAAAGTGTTCTGTTCCTGCCCTATAACTTACATGTTGTTGACCAAAGTTGCCAAAACGTGTTTATTTGTGCTGAAAAACACGTTTTGACAACTTCTGCACACTGGGGTTAAGGGCTGACTCAGTGGGCTCTTCTGAACCAGTCAGTTACACTGTGATTCCAAGAGTTGAGAAAACGCGTTTATTTCGGGCTGAAAAACACGTTTTGAAAAGTGTTCTGTTCCTGCCCTATAACTTACATGTTGTTGACCAAAGTTGCCAAAACGTGTTTATTTGTGCTGAAAAACACGTTTTGACAACTTCTGCACACTGGGGTTAAGGGCTGACTCAGTGGGCTCTTCTGAGCCAGTCAGTTACACTGTGATTCCAAGGGTTGAGAAAACGTGTTTATTTCGGGCTGAAAAACACGTTTTGAAAAGTGTTCTGTTCCTGCCCTATAACTTACATGTTGTTGACCAAAGTTGCCAAAACGTGTTTATTTGTGCTGAAAAACACGTTTTGACAACTTCTGCACACTGGGGTTAAGGGCTGACTCAGTGGGCTCTTCTGAGCCAGTCAGTTACACTGTGATTCCAAGAGTTGAGAAAACGCGTTTATTTCGGGCTGAAAAACACGTTTTGAAAAGTGTTCTGTTCCTGCCCTATAACTTACATGTTGTTGACCAAAGTTGCCAAAACGTGTTTATTTGTGCTGAAAAACACGTTTTGACAACTTCTGCACACTGGGGTTAAGGGCTGACTCAGTGGGCTCTTCTGAGCCAGTCAGTTACACTGTGATTCCAAGGGTTGAGAAAACGCGTTTATTTCGGGCTGAAAAACACGTTTTGAAAAGTGTTCTGTTCCTGCCCTATAACTTACATGTTGTTGACCAAAGTTGCCAAAACGTGTTTATTTGTGCTGAAAAACACGTTTTGACAACTTCTGCACACTGGGGTTAAGGGCTGACTCAGTGGGCTCTTCTGAGCCAGTCAGTTACACTGTGATTCCAAGAGTTGAGAAAACGCGTTTATTTCGGGCTGAAAAACACGTTTTGAAAAGTGTTCTGTTCCTGCCCTATAACTTACATGTTGTTGACCAAAGTTGCCAAAACGTGTTTATTTGTGCTGAAAAACACGTTTTGACAACTTCTGCACACTGGGGTTAAGGGCTGACTCAGTGGGCTCTTCTGAGCCAGTCAGTTACACTGTGATTCCAAGGGTTGAGAAAACGCGTTTATTTCGGGCTGAAAAACACGTTTTGAAAAGTGTTCTGTTCCTGCCCTATAACTTACATGTTGTTGACCAAAGTTGCCAAAACGTGTTTATTTGTGCTGAAAAACACGTTTTGACAACTTCTGCACACTGGGGTTAAGGGCTGACTCAGTGGGCTCTTCTGAGCCAGTCAGTTACACTGTGATTCCAGGAGTTGAGAAAACGCGTTTATTTCGGGCTGAAAAACACGTTTTGAAAAGTGTTCTGTTCCTGCCCTATAACTTACATGTTGTTGACCAAAGTTGCCAAAACGTGTTTATTTGTGCTGAAAAACACGTTTTGACAACTTCTGCACACTGGGGTTAAGGGCTGACTCAGTGGGCTCTTCTGAGCCAGTCAGTTACACTGTGATTCCAAGAGTTGAGAAAACGCGTTTATTTCGGGCTGAAAAACACGTTTTGAAAAGTGTTCTGTTCCTGCCCTATAACTTACATGTTGGTGACCAAAGTTGCCAAAACGTGTTTATTTGTGCTGAAAAACACGTTTTGACAACTTCTGCACACTGGGGTTAAGGGCTGACTCAGTGGGCTCTTCTGAGCCAGTCAGTTACACTGTGATTCCAAGGGTTGAGAAAACGCGTTTATTTCGGGCTGAAAAACACGTTTTGAAAAGTGTTCTGTTCCTGCCCTATAACTTACATGTTGTTGACCAAAGTTGCCAAAACGTGTTTATTTGGGCTGAAAAGCACGTTTTGACAACTCCTGCACACTGGGGTTAAGGGCTGACTCAGTGGGCTCTTCTGAGCCAGTCAGTTACACTGTGATTCCAAGAGTTGAGAAAACGCGTTTATTTCGGGCTGAAAAACACGTTTTGAAAAGTGTTCTGTTCCTGCCCTATAACTTACATGTTGTTGACCAAAGTTGCCAAAACGTGTTTATTTGTGCTGAAAAACACGTTTTGACAACTTCTGCACACTGGGGTTAAGGGCTGACTCAGTGGGCTCTTCTGAGCCAGTCAGTTACACTGTGATTCCAGGAGTTGAGAAAACGCGTTTATTTCGGGCTGAAAAACACGTTTTGAAAAGTGTTCTGTTCCTGCCCTATAACTTACATGTTGGTGACCAAAGTTGCCAAAACGTGTTTATTTGTGCTGAAAAACACGTTTTGACAACTTCTGCACACTGGGGTTAAGGGCTGAATCAGTGGGCTCTTCTGAGCCAGTCAGTTACACTGTGATTCCAAGAGTTGAGAAAACGCGTTTATTTCGGGCTGAAAAACACGTTTTGAAAAGTGTTCTGTTCCTGCCCTATAACTTACATGTTGTTGACCAAAGTTGCCAAAACGTGTTTATTTGTGCTGAAAAACACGTTTTGACAACTTCTGCACACTGGGGTTAAGGGCTGACTCAGTGGGCTCTTCTGAGCCAGTCAGTTACACTGTGATTCCAAGGGTTGAGAAAACGCGTTTATTTCGGGCTGAAAAACACGTTTTGAAAAGTGTTCTGTTCCTGCCCTATAACTTACATGTTGTTGACCAAAGTTGCCAAAACGTGTTTATTTGTGCTGAAAAACACGTTTTGACAACTTCTGCACACTGGGGTTAAGGGCTGACTCAGTGGGCTCTTCTGAGCCAGTCAGTTACACTGTGATTCCAAGGGTTGAGAAAACGCGTTTATTTCGGGCTGAAAAACACGTTTTGAAAAGTGTTCTGTTCCTGCCCTATAACTTACATGTTGTTGACCAAAGTTGCCAAAACGTGTTTATTTGTGCTGAAAAACACGTTTTGACAACTTCTGCACACTGGGGTTAAGGGCTGACTCAGTGGGCTCTTCTGAGCCAGTCAGTTACACTGTGATTCCAAGGGTTGAGAAAACGCGTTTATTTCGGGCTGAAAAACACGTTTTGAAAAGTGTTCTGTTCCTGCCCTATAACTTACATGTTGTTGACCAAAGTTGCCAAAACGTGTTTATTTGTGCTGAAAAACACGTTTTGACAACTTCTGCACACTGGGGTTAAGGGCTGACTCAGTGGGCTCTTCTGAGCCAGTCAGTTACACTGTGATTCCAAGAGTTGAGAAAACGCGTTTATTTCGGGCTGAAAAACACGTTTTGAAAAGTGTTCTGTTCCTGCCCTATAACTTACATGTTGTTGACCAAAGTTGCCAAAACGTGTTTATTTGTGCTGAAAAACACGTTTTGACAACTTCTGCACACTGGGGTTAAGGGCTGACTCAGTGGGCTCTTCTGAGCCAGTCAGTTACACTGTGATTCCAAGGGTTGAGAAAACGCGTTTATTTCGGGCTGAAAAACACGTTTTGAAAAGTGTTCTGTTCCTGCCCTATAACTTACATGTTGTTGACCAAAGTTGCCAAAACGTGTTTATTTGTGCTGAAAAACACGTTTTGACAACTTCTGCACACTGGGGTTAAGGGCTGACTCAGTGGGCTCTTCTGAGCCAGTCAGTTACACTGTGATTCCAAGGGTTGAGAAAACGCGTTTATTTCGGGCTGAAAAACACGTTTTGAAAAGTGTTCTGTTCCTGCCCTATAACTTACATGTTGTTGACCAAAGTTGCCAAAACGTGTTTATTTGTGCTGAAAAACACGTTTTGACAACTTCTGCACACTGGGGTTAAGGGCTGACTCAGTGGGCTCTTCTGAGCCAGTCAGTTACACTGTGATTCCAAGGGTTGAGAAAACGCGTTTATTTCGGGCTGAAAAACACGTTTTGAAAAGTGTTCTGTTCCTGCCCTATAACTTACATGTTGTTGACCAAAGTTGCCAAAACGTGTTTATTTGTGCTGAAAAACACGTTTTGACAACTTCTGCACACTGGGGTTAAGGGCTGACTCAGTGGGCTCTTCTGAGCCAGTCAGTTACACTGTGATTCCAAGGGTTGAGAAAACGCGTTTATTTCGGGCTGAAAAACACGTTTTGAAAAGTGTTCTGTTCCTGCCCTATAACTTACATGTTGTTGACCAAAGTTGCCAAAACGTGTTTATTTGTGCTGAAAAACACGTTTTGACAACTTCTGCACACTGGGGTTAAGGGCTGACTCAGTGGGCTCTTCTGAGCCAGTCAGTTACACTGTGATTCCAGGAGTTGAGAAAACGCGTTTATTTCGGGCTGAAAAACACGTTTTGAAAAGTGTTCTGTTCCTGCCCTATAACTTACATGTTGTTGACCAAAGTTGCCAAAACGTGTTTATTTGTGCTGAAAAACACGTTTTGACAACTTCTGCACACTGGGGTTAAGGGCTGACTCAGTGGGCTCTTCTGAACCAGTCAGTTACACTGTGATTCCAAGAGTTGAGAAAACGCGTTTATTTCGGGCTGAAAAACACGTTTTGAAAAGTGTTCTGTTCCTGCCCTATAACTTACATGTTGTTGACCAAAGTTGCCAAAACGTGTTTATTTATGCTGAAAAACACGTTTTGACAACTTCTGCACACTGGGGTTAAGGGCTGACTCAGTGGGCTCTTCTGAGCCAGTCAGTTACACTGTGATTCCAGGAGTTGAGAAAACGCGTTTATTTCGGGCTGAAAAACACGTTTTGAAAAGTGTTCTGTTCCTGCCCTATAACTTACATGTTGTTGACCAAAGTTGCCAAAACGTGTTTATTTGTGCTGAAAAACACGTTTTGACAACTTCTGCACACTGGGGTTAAGGGCTGACTCAGTGGGCTCTTCTGAGCCAGTCAGTTACACTGTGATTCCAAGGGTTGAGAAAACGCGTTTATTTCGGGCTGAAAAACACGTTTTGAAAAGTGTTCTGTTCCTGCCCTATAACTTACATGTTGTTGACCAAAGTTGCCAAAACGTGTTTATTTGTGCTGAAAAACACGTTTTGACAACTTCTGCACACTGGGGTTAAGGGCTGACTCAGTGGGCTCTTCTGAGCCAGTCAGTTACACTGTGATTCCAAGGGTTGAGAAAACGCGTTTATTTCGGGCTGAAAAACACGTTTTGAAAAGTGTTCTGTTCCTGCCCTATAACTTACATGTTGTTGACCAAAGTTGCCAAAACGTGTTTATTTATGCTGAAAAACACGTTTTGACAACTTCTGCACACTGGGGTTAAGGGCTGACTCAGTGGGCTCTTCTGAGCCAGTCAGTTACACTGTGATTCCAGGAGTTGAGAAAACGCGTTTATTTCGGGCTGAAAAACACGTTTTGAAAAGTGTTCTGTTCCTGCCCTATAACTTACATGTTGTTGACCAAAGTTGCCAAAACGTGTTTATTTGTGCTGAAAAACACGTTTTGACAACTTCTGCACACTGGGGTTAAGGGCTGACTCAGTGGGCTCTTCTGAGCCAGTCAGTTACACTGTGATTCCAAGGGTTGAGAAAACGCGTTTATTTCGGGCTGAAAAACACGTTTTGAAAAGTGTTCTGTTCCTGCCCTATAACTTACATGTTGTTGACCAAAGTTGCCAAAACGTGTTTATTTGTGCTGAAAAACACGTTTTGACAACTTCTGCACACTGGGGTTAAGGGCTGACTCAGTGGGCTCTTCTGAGCCAGTCAGTTACACTGTGATTCCAAGGGTTGAGAAAACGCGTTTATTTCGGGCTGAAAAACACGTTTTGAAAAGTGTTCTGTTCCTGCCCTATAACTTACATGTTGTTGACCAAAGTTGCCAAAACGTGTTTATTTGTGCTGAAAAACACGTTTTGACAACTTCTGCACACTGGGGTTAAGGGCTGACTCAGTGGGCTCTTCTGAGCCAGTCAGTTACACTGTGATTCCAAGGGTTGAGAAAACGCGTTTATTTCGGGCTGAAAAACACGTTTTGAAAAGTGTTCTGTTCCTGCCCTATAACTTACATGTTGTTGACCAAAGTTGCCAAAACGTGTTTATTTGTGCTGAAAAACACGTTTTGACAACTTCTGCACACTGGGGTTAAGGGCTGACTCAGTGGGCTCTTCTGAGCCAGTCAGTTACACTGTGATTCCAGGAGTTGAGAAAACGCGTTTATTTCGGGCTGAAAAACACGTTTTGAAAAGTGTTCTGTTCCTGCCCTATAACTTACATGTTGTTGACCAAAGTTGCCAAAACGTGTTTATTTGTGCTGAAAAACACGTTTTGACAACTTCTGCACACTGGGGTTAAGGGCTGACTCAGTGGGCTCTTCTGAACCAGTCAGTTACACTGTGATTCCAAGAGTTGAGAAAACGCGTTTATTTCGGGCTGAAAAACACGTTTTGAAAAGTGTTCTGTTCCTGCCCTATAACTTACATGTTGTTGACCAAAGTTGCCAAAACGTGTTTATTTATGCTGAAAAACACGTTTTGACAACTTCTGCACACTGGGGTTAAGGGCTGACTCAGTGGGCTCTTCTGAGCCAGTCAGTTACACTGTGATTCCAGGAGTTGAGAAAACGCGTTTATTTCGGGCTGAAAAACACGTTTTGAAAAGTGTTCTGTTCCTGCCCTATAACTTACATGTTGTTGACCAAAGTTGCCAAAACGTGTTTATTTGTGCTGAAAAACACGTTTTGACAACTTCTGCACACTGGGGTTAAGGGCTGACTCAGTGGGCTCTTCTGAGCCAGTCAGTTACACTGTGATTCCAAGGGTTGAGAAAACGCGTTTATTTCGGGCTGAAAAACACGTTTTGAAAAGTGTTCTGTTCCTGCCCTATAACTTACATGTTGTTGACCAAAGTTGCCAAAACGTGTTTATTTGTGCTGAAAAACACGTTTTGACAACTTCTGCACACTGGGGTTAAGGGCTGACTCAGTGGGCTCTTCTGAGCCAGTCAGTTACACTGTGATTCCAGGAGTTGAGAAAACGCGTTTATTTCGGGCTGAAAAACACGTTTTGAAAAGTGTTCTGTTCCTGCCCTATAACTTACATGTTGGTGACCAAAGTTGCCAAAACGTGTTTATTTGTGCTGAAAAACACGTTTTGACAACTTCTGCACACTGGGGTTAAGGGCTGAATCAGTGGGCTCTTCTGAGCCAGTCAGTTACACTGTGATTCCAAGAGTTGAGAAAACGCGTTTATTTCGGGCTGAAAAACACGTTTTGAAAAGTGTTCTGTTCCTGCCCTATAACTTACATGTTGTTGACCAAAGTTGCCAAAACGTGTTTATTTGTGCTGAAAAACACGTTTTGACAACTTCTGCACACTGGGGTTAAGGGCTGACTCAGTGGGCTCTTCTGAGCCAGTCAGTTACACTGTGATTCCAAGGGTTGAGAAAACGCGTTTATTTCGGGCTGAAAAACACGTTTTGAAAAGTGTTCTGTTCCTGCCCTATAACTTACATGTTGGTGACCAAAGTTGCCAAGACGTGTTTATTTGTGCTTAAAAACACGTTTTGACAACTTTTGCACACTGGGGTTAAGGGCTGACTCAGTGGGCTCTTCTGAGCCAGTCAGTTACACTGTGATTCCAAGGGTTGAGAAAACGCGTTTATTTCGGGCTGAAAAACACGTTTTGAAAAGTGTTCTGTTCCTGCCCTATAACTTACATGTTGGTGACCAAAGTTGCCAAAACGTGTTTATTTGTGCTGAAAAACACGTTTTGACAACTTCTGCACACTGGGGTTAAGGGCTGACTCAGTGGGCTCTTCTGAGCCAGTCAGTTACACTGTGATTCCAAGGGTTGAGAAAACGCGTTTATTTCGGGCTGAAAAACACGTTTTGAAAAGTGTTCTGTTCCTGCCCTATAACTTACATGTTGTTGACCAAAGTTGCCAAAACGTGTTTATTTGTGCTGAAAAACACGTTTTGACAACTCCTGCACACTGGGGTTAAGGGCTGACTCAGTGGGCTCTTCTGAGCCAGTCAGTTACACTGTGATTCCAAGAGTTGAGAAAACGCGTTTATTTCGGGCTGAAAAACACGTTTTGAAAAGTGTTCTGTTCCTGCCCTATAACTTACATGTTGTTGACCAAAGTTGCCAAAACGTGTTTATTTGTGCTGAAAAACACGTTTTGACAACTTCTGCACACTGGGGTTAAGGGCTGACTCAGTGGGCTCTTCTGAGCCAGTCAGTTACACTGTGATTCCAGGAGTTGAGAAAACGCGTTTATTTCGGGCTGAAAAACACGTTTTGAAAAGTGTTCTGTTCCTGCCCTATAACTTACATGTTGGTGACCAAAGTTGCCAAAACGTGTTTATTTGTGCTGAAAAACACGTTTTGACAACTTCTGCACACTGGGGTTAAGGGCTGAATCAGTGGGCTCTTCTGAGCCAGTCAGTTACACTGTGATTCCAAGGGTTGAGAAAACGCGTTTATTTCGGGCTGAAAAACACGTTTTGAAAAGTGTTCTGTTCCTGCCCTATAACTTACATGTTGTTGACCAAAGTTGCCAAAACGTGTTTATTTGTGCTGAAAAACACGTTTTGACAACTTCTGCACACTGGGGTTAAGGGCTGACTCAGTGGGCTCTTCTGAGCCAGTCAGTTACACTGTGATTCCAAGGGTTGAGAAAACGCGTTTATTTCGGGCTGAAAAACACGTTTTGAAAAGTGTTCTGTTCCTGCCCTATAACTTACATGTTGTTGACCAAAGTTGCCAAAACGTGTTTATTTGTGCTGAAAAACACGTTTTGACAACTTCTGCACACTGGGGTTAAGGGCTGACTCAGTGGGCTCTTCTGAGCCAGTCAGTTACACTGTGATTCCAAGAGTTGAGAAAACGCGTTTATTTCGGGCTGAAAAACACGTTTTGAAAAGTGTTCTGTTCCTGCCCTATAACTTACATGTTGTTGACCAAAGTTGCCAAAACGTGTTTATTTGTGCTGAAAAACACGTTTTGACAACTTCTGCACACTGGGGTTAAGGGCTGACTCAGTGGGCTCTTCTGAGCCAGTCAGTTACACTGTGATTCCAAGGGTTGAGAAAACGCGTTTATTTCGGGCTGAAAAACACGTTTTGAAAAGTGTTCTGTTCCTGCCCTATAACTTACATGTTGTTGACCAAAGTTGCCAAAACGTGTTTATTTGTGCTGAAAAACACGTTTTGACAACTTCTGCACACTGGGGTTAAGGGCTGACTCAGTGGGCTCTTCTGAGCCAGTCAGTTACACTGTGATTCCAAGGGTTGAGAAAACGCGTTTATTTCGGGCTGAAAAACACGTTTTGAAAAGTGTTCTGTTCCTGCCCTATAACTTACATGTTGTTGACCAAAGTTGCCAAAACGTGTTTATTTGTGCTGAAAAACACGTTTTGACAACTTCTGCACACTGGGGTTAAGGGCTGACTCAGTGGGCTCTTCTGAGCCAGTCAGTTACACTGTGATTCCAAGGGTTGAGAAAACGCGTTTATTTCGGGCTGAAAAACACGTTTTGAAAAGTGTTCTGTTCCTGCCCTATAACTTACATGTTGTTGACCAAAGTTGCCAAAACGTGTTTATTTGTGCTGAAAAACACGTTTTGACAACTTCTGCACACTGGGGTTAAGGGCTGACTCAGTGGGCTCTTCTGAGCCAGTCAGTTACACTGTGATTCCAGGAGTTGAGAAAACGCGTTTATTTCGGGCTGAAAAACACGTTTTGAAAAGTGTTCTGTTCCTGCCCTATAACTTACATGTTGGTGACCAAAGTTGCCAAAACGTGTTTATTTGTGCTGAAAAACACGTTTTGACAACTTCTGCACACTGGGGTTAAGGGCTGAATCAGTGGGCTCTTCTGAGCCAGTCAGTTACACTGTGATTCCAAGGGTTGAGAAAACGCGTTTATTTCGGGCTGAAAAACACGTTTTGAAAAGTGTTCTGTTCCTGCCCTATAACTTACATGTTGTTGACCAAAGTTGCCAAAACGTGTTTATTTGTGCTGAAAAACACGTTTTGACAACTTCTGCACACTGGGGTTAAGGGCTGACTCAGTGGGCTCTTCTGAACCAGTCAGTTACACTGTGATTCCAAGAGTTGAGAAAACGCGTTTATTTCGGGCTGAAAAACACGTTTTGAAAAGTGTTCTGTTCCTGCCCTATAACTTACATGTTGTTGACCAAAGTTGCCAAACGTGTTTATTTATGCTGAAAAACACGTTTTGACAACTTCTGCACACTGGGGTTAAGGGCTGACTCAGTGGGCTCTTCTGAGCCAGTCAGTTACACTGTGATTCCAAGGGTTGAGAAAACGCGTTTATTTCGGGCTGAAAAACACGTTTTGAAAAGTGTTCTGTTCCTGCCCTATAACTTACATGTTGTTGACCAAAGTTGCCAAAACGTGTTTATTTGTGCTGAAAAACACGTTTTGACAACTTCTGCACACTGGGGTTAAGGGCTGACTCAGTGGGCTCTTCTGAGCCAGTCAGTTACACTGTGATTCCAGGAGTTGAGAAAACGCGTTTATTTCGGGCTGAAAAACACGTTTTGAAAAGTGTTCTGTTCCTGCCCTATAACTTACATGTTGGTGACCAAAGTTGCCAAAACGTGTTTATTTGTGCTGAAAAACACGTTTTGACAACTTCTGCACACTGGGGTTAAGGGCTGAATCAGTGGGCTCTTCTGAGCCAGTCAGTTACACTGTGATTCCAAGAGTTGAGAAAACGCGTTTATTTCGGGCTGAAAAACACGTTTTGAAAAGTGTTCTGTTCCTGCCCTATAACTTACATGTTGTTGACCAAAGTTGCCAAAACGTGTTTATTTGTGCTGAAAAACACGTTTTGACAACTTCTGCACACTGGGGTTAAGGGCTGACTCAGTGGGCTCTTCTGAGCCAGTCAGTTACACTGTGATTCCAAGGGTTGAGAAAACGCGTTTATTTCGGGCTGAAAAACACGTTTTGAAAAGTGTTCTGTTCCTGCCCTATAACTTACATGTTGGTGACCAAAGTTGCCAAGACGTGTTTATTTGTGCTTAAAAACACGTTTTGACAACTTTTGCACACTGGGGTTAAGGGCTGACTCAGTGGGCTCTTCTGAGCCAGTCAGTTACACTGTGATTCCAAGGGTTGAGAAAACGCGTTTATTTCGGGCTGAAAAACACGTTTTGAAAAGTGTTCTGTTCCTGCCCTATAACTTACATGTTGGTGACCAAAGTTGCCAAAACGTGTTTATTTGTGCTGAAAAACACGTTTTGACAACTTCTGCACACTGGGGTTAAGGGCTGACTCAGTGGGCTCTTCTGAGCCAGTCAGTTACACTGTGATTCCAAGGGTTGAGAAAACGCGTTTATTTCGGGCTGAAAAACACGTTTTGAAAAGTGTTCTGTTCCTGCCCTATAACTTACATGTTGTTGACCAAAGTTGCCAAAACGTGTTTATTTGTGCTGAAAAACACGTTTTGACAACTCCTGCACACTGGGGTTAAGGGCTGACTCAGTGGGCTCTTCTGAGCCAGTCAGTTACACTGTGATTCCAAGAGTTGAGAAAACGCGTTTATTTCGGGCTGAAAAACACGTTTTGAAAAGTGTTCTGTTCCTGCCCTATAACTTACATGTTGTTGACCAAAGTTGCCAAAACGTGTTTATTTGTGCTGAAAAACACGTTTTGACAACTTCTGCACACTGGGGTTAAGGGCTGACTCAGTGGGCTCTTCTGAGCCAGTCAGTTACACTGTGATTCCAGGAGTTGAGAAAACGCGTTTATTTCGGGCTGAAAAACACGTTTTGAAAAGTGTTCTGTTCCTGCCCTATAACTTACATGTTGGTGACCAAAGTTGCCAAAACGTGTTTATTTGTGCTGAAAAACACGTTTTGACAACTTCTGCACACTGGGGTTAAGGGCTGAATCAGTGGGCTCTTCTGAGCCAGTCAGTTACACTGTGATTCCAAGGGTTGAGAAAACGCGTTTATTTCGGGCTGAAAAACACGTTTTGAAAAGTGTTCTGTTCCTGCCCTATAACTTACATGTTGTTGACCAAAGTTGCCAAAACGTGTTTATTTGTGCTGAAAAACACGTTTTGACAACTTCTGCACACTGGGGTTAAGGGCTGACTCAGTGGGCTCTTCTGAGCCAGTCAGTTACACTGTGATTCCAAGGGTTGAGAAAACGTGTTTATTTCGGGCTGAAAAACACGTTTTGAAAAGTGTTCTGTTCCTGCCCTATAACTTACATGTTGTTGACCAAAGTTGCCAAAACGTGTTTATTTGTGCTGAAAAACACGTTTTGACAACTTCTGCACACTGGGGTTAAGGGCTGACTCAGTGGGCTCTTCTGAGCCAGTCAGTTACACTGTGATTCCAAGAGTTGAGAAAACGCGTTTATTTCGGGCTGAAAAACACGTTTTGAAAAGTGTTCTGTTCCTGCCCTATAACTTACATGTTGTTGACCAAAGTTGCCAAAACGTGTTTATTTGTGCTGAAAAACACGTTTTGACAACTTCTGCACACTGGGGTTAAGGGCTGACTCAGTGGGCTCTTCTGAGCCAGTCAGTTACACTGTGATTCCAAGGGTTGAGAAAACGCGTTTATTTCGGGCTGAAAAACACGTTTTGAAAAGTGTTCTGTTCCTGCCCTATAACTTACATGTTGTTGACCAAAGTTGCCAAAACGTGTTTATTTGTGCTGAAAAACACGTTTTGACAACTTCTGCACACTGGGGTTAAGGGCTGACTCAGTGGGCTCTTCTGAGCCAGTCAGTTACACTGTGATTCCAAGAGTTGAGAAAACGCGTTTATTTCGGGCTGAAAAACACGTTTTGAAAAGTGTTCTGTTCCTGCCCTATAACTTACATGTTGTTGACCAAAGTTGCCAAAACGTGTTTATTTGTGCTGAAAAACACGTTTTGACAACTTCTGCACACTGGGGTTAAGGGCTGACTCAGTGGGCTCTTCTGAGCCAGTCAGTTACACTGTGATTCCAAGGGTTGAGAAAACGCGTTTATTTCGGGCTGAAAAACACGTTTTGAAAAGTGTTCTGTTCCTGCCCTATAACTTACATGTTGTTGACCAAAGTTGCCAAAACGTGTTTATTTGTGCTGAAAAACACGTTTTGACAACTTCTGCACACTGGGGTTAAGGGCTGACTCAGTGGGCTCTTCTGAGCCAGTCAGTTACACTGTGATTCCAGGAGTTGAGAAAACGCGTTTATTTCGGGCTGAAAAACACGTTTTGAAAAGTGTTCTGTTCCTGCCCTATAACTTACATGTTGTTGACCAAAGTTGCCAAAACGTGTTTATTTGTGCTGAAAAACACGTTTTGACAACTTCTGCACACTGGGGTTAAGGGCTGACTCAGTGGGCTCTTCTGAGCCAGTCAGTTACACTGTGATTCCAAGAGTTGAGAAAACGCGTTTATTTCGGGCTGAAAAACACGTTTTGAAAAGTGTTCTGTTCCTGCCCTATAACTTACATGTTGGTGACCAAAGTTGCCAAAACGTGTTTATTTGTGCTGAAAAACACGTTTTGACAACTTCTGCACACTGGGGTTAAGGGCTGACTCAGTGGGCTCTTCTGAGCCAGTCAGTTACACTGTGATTCCAAGGGTTGAGAAAACGCGTTTATTTCGGGCTGAAAAACACGTTTTGAAAAGTGTTCTGTTCCTGCCCTATAACTTACATGTTGTTGACCAAAGTTGCCAAAACGTGTTTATTTGGGCTGAAAAGCACGTTTTGACAACTCCTGCACACTGGGGTTAAGGGCTGACTCAGTGGGCTCTTCTGAGCCAGTCAGTTACACTGTGATTCCAAGAGTTGAGAAAACGCGTTTATTTCGGGCTGAAAAACACGTTTTGAAAAGTGTTCTGTTCCTGCCCTATAACTTACATGTTGTTGACCAAAGTTGCCAAAACGTGTTTATTTGTGCTGAAAAACACGTTTTGACAACTTCTGCACACTGGGGTTAAGGGCTGACTCAGTGGGCTCTTCTGAGCCAGTCAGTTACACTGTGATTCCAGGAGTTGAGAAAACGCGTTTATTTCGGGCTGAAAAACACGTTTTGAAAAGTGTTCTGTTCCTGCCCTATAACTTACATGTTGGTGACCAAAGTTGCCAAAACGTGTTTATTTGTGCTGAAAAACACGTTTTGACAACTTCTGCACACTGGGGTTAAGGGCTGAATCAGTGGGCTCTTCTGAGCCAGTCAGTTACACTGTGATTCCAAGAGTTGAGAAAACGCGTTTATTTCGGGCTGAAAAACACGTTTTGAAAAGTGTTCTGTTCCTGCCCTATAACTTACATGTTGTTGACCAAAGTTGCCAAAACGTGTTTATTTGTGCTGAAAAACACGTTTTGACAACTTCTGCACACTGGGGTTAAGGGCTGACTCAGTGGGCTCTTCTGAGCCAGTCAGTTACACTGTGATTCCAAGGGTTGAGAAAACGCGTTTATTTCGGGCTGAAAAACACGTTTTGAAAAGTGTTCTGTTCCTGCCCTATAACTTACATGTTGTTGACCAAAGTTGCCAAAACGTGTTTATTTGTGCTGAAAAACACGTTTTGACAACTTCTGCACACTGGGGTTAAGGGCTGACTCAGTGGGCTCTTCTGAGCCAGTCAGTTACACTGTGATTCCAAGGGTTGAGAAAACGCGTTTATTTCGGGCTGAAAAACACGTTTTGAAAAGTGTTCTGTTCCTGCCCTATAACTTACATGTTGTTGACCAAAGTTGCCAAAACGTGTTTATTTGGGCTGAAAAGCACGTTTTGACAACTCCTGCACACTGGGGTTAAGGGCTGACTCAGTGGGCTCTTCTGAGCCAGTCAGTTACACTGTGATTCCAAGAGTTGAGAAAACGCGTTTATTTCGGGCTGAAAAACACGTTTTGAAAAGTGTTCTGTTCCTGCCCTATAACTTACATGTTGTTGACCAAAGTTGCCAAAACGTGTTTATTTGTGCTGAAAAACACGTTTTGACAACTTCTGCACACTGGGGTTAAGGGCTGACTCAGTGGGCTCTTCTGAGCCAGTCAGTTACACTGTGATTCCAGGAGTTGAGAAAACGCGTTTATTTCGGGCTGAAAAACACGTTTTGAAAAGTGTTCTGTTCCTGCCCTATAACTTACATGTTGGTGACCAAAGTTGCCAAAACGTGTTTATTTGTGCTGAAAAACACGTTTTGACAACTTCTGCACACTGGGGTTAAGGGCTGAATCAGTGGGCTCTTCTGAGCCAGTCAGTTACACTGTGATTCCAAGAGTTGAGAAAACGCGTTTATTTCGGGCTGAAAAACACGTTTTGAAAAGTGTTCTGTTCCTGCCCTATAACTTACATGTTGTTGACCAAAGTTGCCAAAACGTGTTTATTTGTGCTGAAAAACACGTTTTGACAACTTCTGCACACTGGGGTTAAGGGCTGACTCAGTGGGCTCTTCTGAGCCAGTCAGTTACACTGTGATTCCAAGGGTTGAGAAAACGCGTTTATTTCGGGCTGAAAAACACGTTTTGAAAAGTGTTCTGTTCCTGCCCTATAACTTACATGTTGTTGACCAAAGTTGCCAAAACGTGTTTATTTGTGCTGAAAAACACGTTTTGACAACTTCTGCACACTGGGGTTAAGGGCTGACTCAGTGGGCTCTTCTGAGCCAGTCAGTTACACTGTGATTCCAAGGGTTGAGAAAACGCGTTTATTTCGGGCTGAAAAACACGTTTTGAAAAGTGTTCTGTTCCTGCCCTATAACTTACATGTTGTTGACCAAAGTTGCCAAAACGTGTTTATTTGTGCTGAAAAACACGTTTTGACAACTTCTGCACACTGGGGTTAAGGGCTGACTCAGTGGGCTCTTCTGAGCCAGTCAGTTACACTGTGATTCCAAGGGTTGAGAAAACGCGTTTATTTCGGGCTGAAAAACACGTTTTGAAAAGTGTTCTGTTCCTGCCCTATAACTTACATGTTGTTGACCAAAGTTGCCAAAACGTGTTTATTTGTGCTGAAAAACACGTTTTGACAACTTCTGCACACTGGGGTTAAGGGCTGACTCAGTGGGCTCTTCTGAGCCAGTCAGTTACACTGTGATTCCAAGAGTTGAGAAAACGCGTTTATTTCGGGCTGAAAAACACGTTTTGAAAAGTGTTCTGTTCCTGCCCTATAACTTACATGTTGTTGACCAAAGTTGCCAAAACGTGTTTATTTGTGCTGAAAAACACGTTTTGACAACTTCTGCACACTGGGGTTAAGGGCTGACTCAGTGGGCTCTTCTGAGCCAGTCAGTTACACTGTGATTCCAAGGGTTGAGAAAACGCGTTTATTTCGGGCTGAAAAACACGTTTTGAAAAGTGTTCTGTTCCTGCCCTATAACTTACATGTTGTTGACCAAAGTTGCCAAAACGTGTTTATTTGTGCTGAAAAACACGTTTTGACAACTTCTGCACACTGGGGTTAAGGGCTGACTCAGTGGGCTCTTCTGAGCCAGTCAGTTACACTGTGATTCCAAGGGTTGAGAAAACGCGTTTATTTCGGGCTGAAAAACACGTTTTGAAAAGTGTTCTGTTCCTGCCCTATAACTTACATGTTGTTGACCAAAGTTGCCAAAACGTGTTTATTTGTGCTGAAAAACACGTTTTGACAACTTCTGCACACTGGGGTTAAGGGCTGACTCAGTGGGCTCTTCTGAGCCAGTCAGTTACACTGTGATTCCAAGGGTTGAGAAAACGCGTTTATTTCGGGCTGAAAAACACGTTTTGAAAAGTGTTCTGTTCCTGCCCTATAACTTACATGTTGTTGACCAAAGTTGCCAAAACGTGTTTATTTGTGCTGAAAAACACGTTTTGACAACTTCTGCACACTGGGGTTAAGGGCTGACTCAGTGGGCTCTTCTGAGCCAGTCAGTTACACTGTGATTCCAAGGGTTGAGAAAACGCGTTTATTTCGGGCTGAAAAACACGTTTTGAAAAGTGTTCTGTTCCTGCCCTATAACTTACATGTTGTTGACCAAAGTTGCCAAAACGTGTTTATTTGTGCTGAAAAACACGTTTTGACAACTTCTGCACACTGGGGTTAAGGGCTGACTCAGTGGGCTCTTCTGAGCCAGTCAGTTACACTGTGATTCCAGGAGTTGAGAAAACGCGTTTATTTCGGGCTGAAAAACACGTTTTGAAAAGTGTTCTGTTCCTGCCCTATAACTTACATGTTGTTGACCAAAGTTGCCAAAACGTGTTTATTTGTGCTGAAAAACACGTTTTGACAACTTCTGCACACTGGGGTTAAGGGCTGACTCAGTGGGCTCTTCTGAACCAGTCAGTTACACTGTGATTCCAAGAGTTGAGAAAACGCGTTTATTTCGGGCTGAAAAACACGTTTTGAAAAGTGTTCTGTTCCTGCCCTATAACTTACATGTTGTTGACCAAAGTTGCCAAAACGTGTTTATTTATGCTGAAAAACACGTTTTGACAACTTCTGCACACTGGGGTTAAGGGCTGACTCAGTGGGCTCTTCTGAGCCAGTCAGTTACACTGTGATTCCAGGAGTTGAGAAAACGCGTTTATTTCGGGCTGAAAAACACGTTTTGAAAAGTGTTCTGTTCCTGCCCTATAACTTACATGTTGTTGACCAAAGTTGCCAAAACGTGTTTATTTGTGCTGAAAAACACGTTTTGACAACTTCTGCACACTGGGGTTAAGGGCTGACTCAGTGGGCTCTTCTGAGCCAGTCAGTTACACTGTGATTCCAAGGGTTGAGAAAACGCGTTTATTTCGGGCTGAAAAACACGTTTTGAAAAGTGTTCTGTTCCTGCCCTATAACTTACATGTTGTTGACCAAAGTTGCCAAAACGTGTTTATTTGTGCTGAAAAACACGTTTTGACAACTTCTGCACACTGGGGTTAAGGGCTGACTCAGTGGGCTCTTCTGAGCCAGTCAGTTACACTGTGATTCCAAGGGTTGAGAAAACGCGTTTATTTCGGGCTGAAAAACACGTTTTGAAAAGTGTTCTGTTCCTGCCCTATAACTTACATGTTGTTGACCAAAGTTGCCAAAACGTGTTTATTTATGCTGAAAAACACGTTTTGACAACTTCTGCACACTGGGGTTAAGGGCTGACTCAGTGGGCTCTTCTGAGCCAGTCAGTTACACTGTGATTCCAGGAGTTGAGAAAACGCGTTTATTTCGGGCTGAAAAACACGTTTTGAAAAGTGTTCTGTTCCTGCCCTATAACTTACATGTTGTTGACCAAAGTTGCCAAAACGTGTTTATTTGTGCTGAAAAACACGTTTTGACAACTTCTGCACACTGGGGTTAAGGGCTGACTCAGTGGGCTCTTCTGAGCCAGTCAGTTACACTGTGATTCCAAGGGTTGAGAAAACGCGTTTATTTCGGGCTGAAAAACACGTTTTGAAAAGTGTTCTGTTCCTGCCCTATAACTTACATGTTGTTGACCAAAGTTGCCAAAACGTGTTTATTTGTGCTGAAAAACACGTTTTGACAACTTCTGCACACTGGGGTTAAGGGCTGACTCAGTGGGCTCTTCTGAGCCAGTCAGTTACACTGTGATTCCAAGGGTTGAGAAAACGCGTTTATTTCGGGCTGAAAAACACGTTTTGAAAAGTGTTCTGTTCCTGCCCTATAACTTACATGTTGTTGACCAAAGTTGCCAAAACGTGTTTATTTGTGCTGAAAAACACGTTTTGACAACTTCTGCACACTGGGGTTAAGGGCTGACTCAGTGGGCTCTTCTGAGCCAGTCAGTTACACTGTGATTCCAAGGGTTGAGAAAACGCGTTTATTTCGGGCTGAAAAACACGTTTTGAAAAGTGTTCTGTTCCTGCCCTATAACTTACATGTTGTTGACCAAAGTTGCCAAAACGTGTTTATTTGTGCTGAAAAACACGTTTTGACAACTTCTGCACACTGGGGTTAAGGGCTGACTCAGTGGGCTCTTCTGAGCCAGTCAGTTACACTGTGATTCCAGGAGTTGAGAAAACGCGTTTATTTCGGGCTGAAAAACACGTTTTGAAAAGTGTTCTGTTCCTGCCCTATAACTTACATGTTGTTGACCAAAGTTGCCAAAACGTGTTTATTTGTGCTGAAAAACACGTTTTGACAACTTCTGCACACTGGGGTTAAGGGCTGACTCAGTGGGCTCTTCTGAACCAGTCAGTTACACTGTGATTCCAAGAGTTGAGAAAACGCGTTTATTTCGGGCTGAAAAACACGTTTTGAAAAGTGTTCTGTTCCTGCCCTATAACTTACATGTTGTTGACCAAAGTTGCCAAAACGTGTTTATTTATGCTGAAAAACACGTTTTGACAACTTCTGCACACTGGGGTTAAGGGCTGACTCAGTGGGCTCTTCTGAGCCAGTCAGTTACACTGTGATTCCAGGAGTTGAGAAAACGCGTTTATTTCGGGCTGAAAAACACGTTTTGAAAAGTGTTCTGTTCCTGCCCTATAACTTACATGTTGTTGACCAAAGTTGCCAAAACGTGTTTATTTGTGCTGAAAAACACGTTTTGACAACTTCTGCACACTGGGGTTAAGGGCTGACTCAGTGGGCTCTTCTGAGCCAGTCAGTTACACTGTGATTCCAAGGGTTGAGAAAACGCGTTTATTTCGGGCTGAAAAACACGTTTTGAAAAGTGTTCTGTTCCTGCCCTATAACTTACATGTTGTTGACCAAAGTTGCCAAAACGTGTTTATTTGTGCTGAAAAACACGTTTTGACAACTTCTGCACACTGGGGTTAAGGGCTGACTCAGTGGGCTCTTCTGAGCCAGTCAGTTACACTGTGATTCCAGGAGTTGAGAAAACGCGTTTATTTCGGGCTGAAAAACACGTTTTGAAAAGTGTTCTGTTCCTGCCCTATAACTTACATGTTGGTGACCAAAGTTGCCAAAACGTGTTTATTTGTGCTGAAAAACACGTTTTGACAACTTCTGCACACTGGGGTTAAGGGCTGAATCAGTGGGCTCTTCTGAGCCAGTCAGTTACACTGTGATTCCAAGAGTTGAGAAAACGCGTTTATTTCGGGCTGAAAAACACGTTTTGAAAAGTGTTCTGTTCCTGCCCTATAACTTACATGTTGTTGACCAAAGTTGCCAAAACGTGTTTATTTGTGCTGAAAAACACGTTTTGACAACTTCTGCACACTGGGGTTAAGGGCTGACTCAGTGGGCTCTTCTGAGCCAGTCAGTTACACTGTGATTCCAAGGGTTGAGAAAACGCGTTTATTTCGGGCTGAAAAACACGTTTTGAAAAGTGTTCTGTTCCTGCCCTATAACTTACATGTTGGTGACCAAAGTTGCCAAGACGTGTTTATTTGTGCTTAAAAACACGTTTTGACAACTTTTGCACACTGGGGTTAAGGGCTGACTCAGTGGGCTCTTCTGAGCCAGTCAGTTACACTGTGATTCCAAGGGTTGAGAAAACGCGTTTATTTCGGGCTGAAAAACACGTTTTGAAAAGTGTTCTGTTCCTGCCCTATAACTTACATGTTGGTGACCAAAGTTGCCAAAACGTGTTTATTTGTGCTGAAAAACACGTTTTGACAACTTCTGCACACTGGGGTTAAGGGCTGACTCAGTGGGCTCTTCTGAGCCAGTCAGTTACACTGTGATTCCAAGGGTTGAGAAAACGCGTTTATTTCGGGCTGAAAAACACGTTTTGAAAAGTGTTCTGTTCCTGCCCTATAACTTACATGTTGTTGACCAAAGTTGCCAAAACGTGTTTATTTGTGCTGAAAAACACGTTTTGACAACTCCTGCACACTGGGGTTAAGGGCTGACTCAGTGGGCTCTTCTGAGCCAGTCAGTTACACTGTGATTCCAAGAGTTGAGAAAACGCGTTTATTTCGGGCTGAAAAACACGTTTTGAAAAGTGTTCTGTTCCTGCCCTATAACTTACATGTTGTTGACCAAAGTTGCCAAAACGTGTTTATTTGTGCTGAAAAACACGTTTTGACAACTTCTGCACACTGGGGTTAAGGGCTGACTCAGTGGGCTCTTCTGAGCCAGTCAGTTACACTGTGATTCCAGGAGTTGAGAAAACGCGTTTATTTCGGGCTGAAAAACACGTTTTGAAAAGTGTTCTGTTCCTGCCCTATAACTTACATGTTGGTGACCAAAGTTGCCAAAACGTGTTTATTTGTGCTGAAAAACACGTTTTGACAACTTCTGCACACTGGGGTTAAGGGCTGAATCAGTGGGCTCTTCTGAGCCAGTCAGTTACACTGTGATTCCAAGGGTTGAGAAAACGCGTTTATTTCGGGCTGAAAAACACGTTTTGAAAAGTGTTCTGTTCCTGCCCTATAACTTACATGTTGTTGACCAAAGTTGCCAAAACGTGTTTATTTGTGCTGAAAAACACGTTTTGACAACTTCTGCACACTGGGGTTAAGGGCTGACTCAGTGGGCTCTTCTGAGCCAGTCAGTTACACTGTGATTCCAAGGGTTGAGAAAACGCGTTTATTTCGGGCTGAAAAACACGTTTTGAAAAGTGTTCTGTTCCTGCCCTATAACTTACATGTTGTTGACCAAAGTTGCCAAAACGTGTTTATTTGTGCTGAAAAACACGTTTTGACAACTTCTGCACACTGGGGTTAAGGGCTGACTCAGTGGGCTCTTCTGAGCCAGTCAGTTACACTGTGATTCCAAGAGTTGAGAAAACGCGTTTATTTCGGGCTGAAAAACACGTTTTGAAAAGTGTTCTGTTCCTGCCCTATAACTTACATGTTGTTGACCAAAGTTGCCAAAACGTGTTTATTTGTGCTGAAAAACACGTTTTGACAACTTCTGCACACTGGGGTTAAGGGCTGACTCAGTGGGCTCTTCTGAGCCAGTCAGTTACACTGTGATTCCAAGGGTTGAGAAAACGCGTTTATTTCGGGCTGAAAAACACGTTTTGAAAAGTGTTCTGTTCCTGCCCTATAACTTACATGTTGTTGACCAAAGTTGCCAAAACGTGTTTATTTGTGCTGAAAAACACGTTTTGACAACTTCTGCACACTGGGGTTAAGGGCTGACTCAGTGGGCTCTTCTGAGCCAGTCAGTTACACTGTGATTCCAAGGGTTGAGAAAACGCGTTTATTTCGGGCTGAAAAACACGTTTTGAAAAGTGTTCTGTTCCTGCCCTATAACTTACATGTTGTTGACCAAAGTTGCCAAAACGTGTTTATTTGTGCTGAAAAACACGTTTTGACAACTTCTGCACACTGGGGTTAAGGGCTGACTCAGTGGGCTCTTCTGAGCCAGTCAGTTACACTGTGATTCCAAGGGTTGAGAAAACGCGTTTATTTCGGGCTGAAAAACACGTTTTGAAAAGTGTTCTGTTCCTGCCCTATAACTTACATGTTGTTGACCAAAGTTGCCAAAACGTGTTTATTTGTGCTGAAAAACACGTTTTGACAACTTCTGCACACTGGGGTTAAGGGCTGACTCAGTGGGCTCTTCTGAGCCAGTCAGTTACACTGTGATTCCAAGGGTTGAGAAAACGCGTTTATTTCGGGCTGAAAAACACGTTTTGAAAAGTGTTCTGTTCCTGCCCTATAACTTACATGTTGTTGACCAAAGTTGCCAAAACGTGTTTATTTGTGCTGAAAAACACGTTTTGACAACTTCTGCACACTGGGGTTAAGGGCTGACTCAGTGGGCTCTTCTGAGCCAGTCAGTTACACTGTGATTCCAAGGGTTGAGAAAACGCGTTTATTTCGGGCTGAAAAACACGTTTTGAAAAGTGTTCTGTTCCTGCCCTATAACTTACATGTTGTTGACCAAAGTTGCCAAAACGTGTTTATTTGTGCTGAAAAACACGTTTTGACAACTTCTGCACACTGGGGTTAAGGGCTGACTCAGTGGGCTCTTCTGAGCCAGTCAGTTACACTGTGATTCCAGGAGTTGAGAAAACGCGTTTATTTCGGGCTGAAAAACACGTTTTGAAAAGTGTTCTGTTCCTGCCCTATAACTTACATGTTGTTGACCAAAGTTGCCAAAACGTGTTTATTTGTGCTGAAAAACACGTTTTGACAACTTCTGCACACTGGGGTTAAGGGCTGACTCAGTGGGCTCTTCTGAGCCAGTCAGTTACACTGTGATTCCAAGGGTTGAGAAAACGCGTTTATTTCGGGCTGAAAAACACGTTTTGAAAAGTGTTCTGTTCCTGCCCTATAACTTACATGTTGTTGACCAAAGTTGCCAAAACGTGTTTATTTGTGCTGAAAAACACGTTTTGACAACTTCTGCACACTGGGGTTAAGGGCTGACTCAGTGGGCTCTTCTGAGCCAGTCAGTTACACTGTGATTCCAAGAGTTGAGAAAACGCGTTTATTTCGGGCTGAAAAACACGTTTTGAAAAGTGTTCTGTTCCTGCCCTATAACTTACATGTTGTTGACCAAAGTTGCCAAAACGTGTTTATTTGTGCTGAAAAACACGTTTTGACAACTTCTGCACACTGGGGTTAAGGGCTGACTCAGTGGGCTCTTCTGAGCCAGTCAGTTACACTGTGATTCCAAGGGTTGAGAAAACGCGTTTATTTCGGGCTGAAAAACACGTTTTGAAAAGTGTTCTGTTCCTGCCCTATAACTTACATGTTGTTGACCAAAGTTGCCAAAACGTGTTTATTTGTGCTGAAAAACACGTTTTGACAACTTCTGCACACTGGGGTTAAGGGCTGACTCAGTGGGCTCTTCTGAGCCAGTCAGTTACACTGTGATTCCAAGGGTTGAGAAAACGCGTTTATTTCGGGCTGAAAAACACGTTTTGAAAAGTGTTCTGTTCCTGCCCTATAACTTACATGTTGTTGACCAAAGTTGCCAAAACGTGTTTATTTGTGCTGAAAAACACGTTTTGACAACTTCTGCACACTGGGGTTAAGGGCTGACTCAGTGGGCTCTTCTGAGCCAGTCAGTTACACTGTGATTCCAAGGGTTGAGAAAACGCGTTTATTTCGGGCTGAAAAACACGTTTTGAAAAGTGTTCTGTTCCTGCCCTATAACTTACATGTTGTTGACCAAAGTTGCCAAAACGTGTTTATTTGTGCTGAAAAACACGTTTTGACAACTTCTGCACACTGGGGTTAAGGGCTGACTCAGTGGGCTCTTCTGAGCCAGTCAGTTACACTGTGATTCCAAGGGTTGAGAAAACGCGTTTATTTCGGGCTGAAAAACACGTTTTGAAAAGTGTTCTGTTCCTGCCCTATAACTTACATGTTGTTGACCAAAGTTGCCAAAACGTGTTTATTTGTGCTGAAAAACACGTTTTGACAACTTCTGCACACTGGGGTTAAGGGCTGACTCAGTGGGCTCTTCTGAGCCAGTCAGTTACACTGTGATTCCAGGAGTTGAGAAAACGCGTTTATTTCGGGCTGAAAAACACGTTTTGAAAAGTGTTCTGTTCCTGCCCTATAACTTACATGTTGTTGACCAAAGTTGCCAAAACGTGTTTATTTGTGCTGAAAAACACGTTTTGACAACTTCTGCACACTGGGGTTAAGGGCTGACTCAGTGGGCTCTTCTGAGCCAGTCAGTTACACTGTGATTCCAGGAGTTGAGAAAACGCGTTTATTTCGGGCTGAAAAACACGTTTTGAAAAGTGTTCTGTTCCTGCCCTATAACTTACATGTTGGTGACCAAAGTTGCCAAAACGTGTTTATTTGTGCTTAAAAACACGTTTTGACAACTTCTGCACACTGGGGTTAAGGGCTGACTCAGTGGGCTCTTCTGAGCCAGTCAGTTACACTGTGATTCCAAGGGTTGAGAAAACGCGTTTATTTCGGGCTGAAAAACACGTTTTGAAAAGTGTTCTGTTCCTGCCCTATAACTTACATGTTGGTGACCAAAGTTGCCAAAACGTGTTTATTTGTGCTGAAAAACACGTTTTGACAACTTCTGCACACTGGGGTTAAGGGCTGACTCAGTGGGCTCTTCTGAGCCAGTCAGTTACACTGTGATTCCAAGGGTTGAGAAAACGCGTTTATTTCGGGCTGAAAAACACGTTTTGAAAAGTGTTCTGTTCCTGCCCTATAACTTACATGTTGGTGACCAAAGTTGCCAAAACGTGTTTATTTGTGCTGAAAAACACGTTTTGACAACTTCTGCACACTGGGGTTAAGGGCTGACTCAGTGGGCTCTTCTGAGCCAGTCAGTTACACTGTGATTCCAAGGGTTGAGAAAACGCGTTTATTTCGGGCTGAAAAACACGTTTTGAAAAGTGTTCTGTTCCTGCCCTATAACTTACATGTTGTTGACCAAAGTTGCCAAAACGTGTTTATTTGTGCTGAAAAACACGTTTTGACAACTTCTGCACACTGGGGTTAAGGGCTGACTCAGTGGGCTCTTCTGAGCCAGTCAGTTACACTGTGATTCCAAGGGTTGAGAAAACGCGTTTATTTCGGGCTGAAAAACACGTTTTGAAAAGTGTTCTGTTCCTGCCCTATAACTTACATGTTGTTGACCAAAGTTGCCAAAACGTGTTTATTTGTGCTGAAAAACACGTTTTGACAACTTCTGCACACTGGGGTTAAGGGCTGACTCAGTGGGCTCTTCTGAGCCAGTCAGTTACACTGTGATTCCAGGAGTTGAGAAAACGCGTTTATTTCGGGCTGAAAAACACGTTTTGAAAAGTGTTCTGTTCCTGCCCTATAACTTACATGTTGGTGACCAAAGTTGCCAAAACGTGTTTATTTGTGCTGAAAAACACGTTTTGACAACTTCTGCACACTGGGGTTAAGGGCTGAATCAGTGGGCTCTTCTGAGCCAGTCAGTTACACTGTGATTCCAAGGGTTGAGAAAACGCGTTTATTTCGGGCTGAAAAACACGTTTTGAAAAGTGTTCTGTTCCTGCCCTATAACTTACATGTTGTTGACCAAAGTTGCCAAAACGTGTTTATTTGTGCTGAAAAACACGTTTTGACAACTTCTGCACACTGGGGTTAAGGGCTGACTCAGTGGGCTCTTCTGAACCAGTCAGTTACACTGTGATTCCAAGAGTTGAGAAAACGCGTTTATTTCGGGCTGAAAAACACGTTTTGAAAAGTGTTCTGTTCCTGCCCTATAACTTACATGTTGTTGACCAAAGTTGCCAAACGTGTTTATTTATGCTGAAAAACACGTTTTGACAACTTCTGCACACTGGGGTTAAGGGCTGACTCAGTGGGCTCTTCTGAGCCAGTCAGTTACACTGTGATTCCAAGGGTTGAGAAAACGCGTTTATTTCGGGCTGAAAAACACGTTTTGAAAAGTGTTCTGTTCCTGCCCTATAACTTACATGTTGTTGACCAAAGTTGCCAAAACGTGTTTATTTGTGCTGAAAAACACGTTTTGACAACTTCTGCACACTGGGGTTAAGGGCTGACTCAGTGGGCTCTTCTGAGCCAGTCAGTTACACTGTGATTCCAGGAGTTGAGAAAACGCGTTTATTTCGGGCTGAAAAACACGTTTTGAAAAGTGTTCTGTTCCTGCCCTATAACTTACATGTTGGTGACCAAAGTTGCCAAAACGTGTTTATTTGTGCTGAAAAACACGTTTTGACAACTTCTGCACACTGGGGTTAAGGGCTGAATCAGTGGGCTCTTCTGAGCCAGTCAGTTACACTGTGATTCCAAGAGTTGAGAAAACGCGTTTATTTCGGGCTGAAAAACACGTTTTGAAAAGTGTTCTGTTCCTGCCCTATAACTTACATGTTGTTGACCAAAGTTGCCAAAACGTGTTTATTTGTGCTGAAAAACACGTTTTGACAACTTCTGCACACTGGGGTTAAGGGCTGACTCAGTGGGCTCTTCTGAGCCAGTCAGTTACACTGTGATTCCAAGGGTTGAGAAAACGCGTTTATTTCGGGCTGAAAAACACGTTTTGAAAAGTGTTCTGTTCCTGCCCTATAACTTACATGTTGGTGACCAAAGTTGCCAAGACGTGTTTATTTGTGCTTAAAAACACGTTTTGACAACTTTTGCACACTGGGGTTAAGGGCTGACTCAGTGGGCTCTTCTGAGCCAGTCAGTTACACTGTGATTCCAAGGGTTGAGAAAACGCGTTTATTTCGGGCTGAAAAACACGTTTTGAAAAGTGTTCTGTTCCTGCCCTATAACTTACATGTTGGTGACCAAAGTTGCCAAAACGTGTTTATTTGTGCTGAAAAACACGTTTTGACAACTTCTGCACACTGGGGTTAAGGGCTGACTCAGTGGGCTCTTCTGAGCCAGTCAGTTACACTGTGATTCCAAGGGTTGAGAAAACGCGTTTATTTCGGGCTGAAAAACACGTTTTGAAAAGTGTTCTGTTCCTGCCCTATAACTTACATGTTGTTGACCAAAGTTGCCAAAACGTGTTTATTTGTGCTGAAAAACACGTTTTGACAACTCCTGCACACTGGGGTTAAGGGCTGACTCAGTGGGCTCTTCTGAGCCAGTCAGTTACACTGTGATTCCAAGAGTTGAGAAAACGCGTTTATTTCGGGCTGAAAAACACGTTTTGAAAAGTGTTCTGTTCCTGCCCTATAACTTACATGTTGTTGACCAAAGTTGCCAAAACGTGTTTATTTGTGCTGAAAAACACGTTTTGACAACTTCTGCACACTGGGGTTAAGGGCTGACTCAGTGGGCTCTTCTGAGCCAGTCAGTTACACTGTGATTCCAGGAGTTGAGAAAACGCGTTTATTTCGGGCTGAAAAACACGTTTTGAAAAGTGTTCTGTTCCTGCCCTATAACTTACATGTTGGTGACCAAAGTTGCCAAAACGTGTTTATTTGTGCTGAAAAACACGTTTTGACAACTTCTGCACACTGGGGTTAAGGGCTGAATCAGTGGGCTCTTCTGAGCCAGTCAGTTACACTGTGATTCCAAGGGTTGAGAAAACGCGTTTATTTCGGGCTGAAAAACACGTTTTGAAAAGTGTTCTGTTCCTGCCCTATAACTTACATGTTGTTGACCAAAGTTGCCAAAACGTGTTTATTTGTGCTGAAAAACACGTTTTGACAACTTCTGCACACTGGGGTTAAGGGCTGACTCAGTGGGCTCTTCTGAGCCAGTCAGTTACACTGTGATTCCAAGGGTTGAGAAAACGTGTTTATTTCGGGCTGAAAAACACGTTTTGAAAAGTGTTCTGTTCCTGCCCTATAACTTACATGTTGTTGACCAAAGTTGCCAAAACGTGTTTATTTGTGCTGAAAAACACGTTTTGACAACTTCTGCACACTGGGGTTAAGGGCTGACTCAGTGGGCTCTTCTGAGCCAGTCAGTTACACTGTGATTCCAAGAGTTGAGAAAACGCGTTTATTTCGGGCTGAAAAACACGTTTTGAAAAGTGTTCTGTTCCTGCCCTATAACTTACATGTTGTTGACCAAAGTTGCCAAAACGTGTTTATTTGTGCTGAAAAACACGTTTTGACAACTTCTGCACACTGGGGTTAAGGGCTGACTCAGTGGGCTCTTCTGAGCCAGTCAGTTACACTGTGATTCCAAGGGTTGAGAAAACGCGTTTATTTCGGGCTGAAAAACACGTTTTGAAAAGTGTTCTGTTCCTGCCCTATAACTTACATGTTGTTGACCAAAGTTGCCAAAACGTGTTTATTTGTGCTGAAAAACACGTTTTGACAACTTCTGCACACTGGGGTTAAGGGCTGACTCAGTGGGCTCTTCTGAGCCAGTCAGTTACACTGTGATTCCAAGAGTTGAGAAAACGCGTTTATTTCGGGCTGAAAAACACGTTTTGAAAAGTGTTCTGTTCCTGCCCTATAACTTACATGTTGTTGACCAAAGTTGCCAAAACGTGTTTATTTGTGCTGAAAAACACGTTTTGACAACTTCTGCACACTGGGGTTAAGGGCTGACTCAGTGGGCTCTTCTGAGCCAGTCAGTTACACTGTGATTCCAAGGGTTGAGAAAACGCGTTTATTTCGGGCTGAAAAACACGTTTTGAAAAGTGTTCTGTTCCTGCCCTATAACTTACATGTTGTTGACCAAAGTTGCCAAAACGTGTTTATTTGTGCTGAAAAACACGTTTTGACAACTTCTGCACACTGGGGTTAAGGGCTGACTCAGTGGGCTCTTCTGAGCCAGTCAGTTACACTGTGATTCCAGGAGTTGAGAAAACGCGTTTATTTCGGGCTGAAAAACACGTTTTGAAAAGTGTTCTGTTCCTGCCCTATAACTTACATGTTGTTGACCAAAGTTGCCAAAACGTGTTTATTTGTGCTGAAAAACACGTTTTGACAACTTCTGCACACTGGGGTTAAGGGCTGACTCAGTGGGCTCTTCTGAGCCAGTCAGTTACACTGTGATTCCAAGAGTTGAGAAAACGCGTTTATTTCGGGCTGAAAAACACGTTTTGAAAAGTGTTCTGTTCCTGCCCTATAACTTACATGTTGGTGACCAAAGTTGCCAAAACGTGTTTATTTGTGCTGAAAAACACGTTTTGACAACTTCTGCACACTGGGGTTAAGGGCTGACTCAGTGGGCTCTTCTGAGCCAGTCAGTTACACTGTGATTCCAAGGGTTGAGAAAACGCGTTTATTTCGGGCTGAAAAACACGTTTTGAAAAGTGTTCTGTTCCTGCCCTATAACTTACATGTTGTTGACCAAAGTTGCCAAAACGTGTTTATTTGGGCTGAAAAGCACGTTTTGACAACTCCTGCACACTGGGGTTAAGGGCTGACTCAGTGGGCTCTTCTGAGCCAGTCAGTTACACTGTGATTCCAAGAGTTGAGAAAACGCGTTTATTTCGGGCTGAAAAACACGTTTTGAAAAGTGTTCTGTTCCTGCCCTATAACTTACATGTTGTTGACCAAAGTTGCCAAAACGTGTTTATTTGTGCTGAAAAACACGTTTTGACAACTTCTGCACACTGGGGTTAAGGGCTGACTCAGTGGGCTCTTCTGAGCCAGTCAGTTACACTGTGATTCCAGGAGTTGAGAAAACGCGTTTATTTCGGGCTGAAAAACACGTTTTGAAAAGTGTTCTGTTCCTGCCCTATAACTTACATGTTGGTGACCAAAGTTGCCAAAACGTGTTTATTTGTGCTGAAAAACACGTTTTGACAACTTCTGCACACTGGGGTTAAGGGCTGAATCAGTGGGCTCTTCTGAGCCAGTCAGTTACACTGTGATTCCAAGAGTTGAGAAAACGCGTTTATTTCGGGCTGAAAAACACGTTTTGAAAAGTGTTCTGTTCCTGCCCTATAACTTACATGTTGTTGACCAAAGTTGCCAAAACGTGTTTATTTGTGCTGAAAAACACGTTTTGACAACTTCTGCACACTGGGGTTAAGGGCTGACTCAGTGGGCTCTTCTGAGCCAGTCAGTTACACTGTGATTCCAAGGGTTGAGAAAACGCGTTTATTTCGGGCTGAAAAACACGTTTTGAAAAGTGTTCTGTTCCTGCCCTATAACTTACATGTTGTTGACCAAAGTTGCCAAAACGTGTTTATTTGTGCTGAAAAACACGTTTTGACAACTTCTGCACACTGGGGTTAAGGGCTGACTCAGTGGGCTCTTCTGAGCCAGTCAGTTACACTGTGATTCCAAGGGTTGAGAAAACGCGTTTATTTCGGGCTGAAAAACACGTTTTGAAAAGTGTTCTGTTCCTGCCCTATAACTTACATGTTGTTGACCAAAGTTGCCAAAACGTGTTTATTTGTGCTGAAAAACACGTTTTGACAACTTCTGCACACTGGGGTTAAGGGCTGACTCAGTGGGCTCTTCTGAGCCAGTCAGTTACACTGTGATTCCAAGGGTTGAGAAAACGCGTTTATTTCGGGCTGAAAAACACGTTTTGAAAAGTGTTCTGTTCCTGCCCTATAACTTACATGTTGTTGACCAAAGTTGCCAAAACGTGTTTATTTGTGCTGAAAAACACGTTTTGACAACTTCTGCACACTGGGGTTAAGGGCTGACTCAGTGGGCTCTTCTGAGCCAGTCAGTTACACTGTGATTCCAAGAGTTGAGAAAACGCGTTTATTTCGGGCTGAAAAACACGTTTTGAAAAGTGTTCTGTTCCTGCCCTATAACTTACATGTTGTTGACCAAAGTTGCCAAAACGTGTTTATTTGTGCTGAAAAACACGTTTTGACAACTTCTGCACACTGGGGTTAAGGGCTGACTCAGTGGGCTCTTCTGAGCCAGTCAGTTACACTGTGATTCCAAGGGTTGAGAAAACGCGTTTATTTCGGGCTGAAAAACACGTTTTGAAAAGTGTTCTGTTCCTGCCCTATAACTTACATGTTGTTGACCAAAGTTGCCAAAACGTGTTTATTTGTGCTGAAAAACACGTTTTGACAACTTCTGCACACTGGGGTTAAGGGCTGACTCAGTGGGCTCTTCTGAGCCAGTCAGTTACACTGTGATTCCAAGGGTTGAGAAAACGCGTTTATTTCGGGCTGAAAAACACGTTTTGAAAAGTGTTCTGTTCCTGCCCTATAACTTACATGTTGTTGACCAAAGTTGCCAAAACGTGTTTATTTGTGCTGAAAAACACGTTTTGACAACTTCTGCACACTGGGGTTAAGGGCTGACTCAGTGGGCTCTTCTGAGCCAGTCAGTTACACTGTGATTCCAAGGGTTGAGAAAACGCGTTTATTTCGGGCTGAAAAACACGTTTTGAAAAGTGTTCTGTTCCTGCCCTATAACTTACATGTTGTTGACCAAAGTTGCCAAAACGTGTTTATTTGTGCTGAAAAACACGTTTTGACAACTTCTGCACACTGGGGTTAAGGGCTGACTCAGTGGGCTCTTCTGAGCCAGTCAGTTACACTGTGATTCCAAGGGTTGAGAAAACGCGTTTATTTCGGGCTGAAAAACACGTTTTGAAAAGTGTTCTGTTCCTGCCCTATAACTTACATGTTGTTGACCAAAGTTGCCAAAACGTGTTTATTTGTGCTGAAAAACACGTTTTGACAACTTCTGCACACTGGGGTTAAGGGCTGACTCAGTGGGCTCTTCTGAGCCAGTCAGTTACACTGTGATTCCAGGAGTTGAGAAAACGCGTTTATTTCGGGCTGAAAAACACGTTTTGAAAAGTGTTCTGTTCCTGCCCTATAACTTACATGTTGTTGACCAAAGTTGCCAAAACGTGTTTATTTGTGCTGAAAAACACGTTTTGACAACTTCTGCACACTGGGGTTAAGGGCTGACTCAGTGGGCTCTTCTGAGCCAGTCAGTTACACTGTGATTCCAGGAGTTGAGAAAACGCGTTTATTTCGGGCTGAAAAACACGTTTTGAAAAGTGTTCTGTTCCTGCCCTATAACTTACATGTTGGTGACCAAAGTTGCCAAAACGTGTTTATTTGTGCTTAAAAACACGTTTTGACAACTTCTGCACACTGGGGTTAAGGGCTGACTCAGTGGGCTCTTCTGAGCCAGTCAGTTACACTGTGATTCCAAGGGTTGAGAAAACGCGTTTATTTCGGGCTGAAAAACACGTTTTGAAAAGTGTTCTGTTCCTGCCCTATAACTTACATGTTGGTGACCAAAGTTGCCAAAACGTGTTTATTTGTGCTGAAAAACACGTTTTGACAACTTCTGCACACTGGGGTTAAGGGCTGACTCAGTGGGCTCTTCTGAGCCAGTCAGTTACACTGTGATTCCAAGGGTTGAGAAAACGCGTTTATTTCGGGCTGAAAAACACGTTTTGAAAAGTGTTCTGTTCCTGCCCTATAACTTACATGTTGGTGACCAAAGTTGCCAAAACGTGTTTATTTGTGCTGAAAAACACGTTTTGACAACTTCTGCACACTGGGGTTAAGGGCTGACTCAGTGGGCTCTTCTGAGCCAGTCAGTTACACTGTGATTCCAAGGGTTGAGAAAACGCGTTTATTTCGGGCTGAAAAACACGTTTTGAAAAGTGTTCTGTTCCTGCCCTATAACTTACATGTTGTTGACCAAAGTTGCCAAAACGTGTTTATTTGTGCTGAAAAACACGTTTTGACAACTTCTGCACACTGGGGTTAAGGGCTGACTCAGTGGGCTCTTCTGAGCCAGTCAGTTACACTGTGATTCCAAGGGTTGAGAAAACGCGTTTATTTCGGGCTGAAAAACACGTTTTGAAAAGTGTTCTGTTCCTGCCCTATAACTTACATGTTGTTGACCAAAGTTGCCAAAACGTGTTTATTTGTGCTGAAAAACACGTTTTGACAACTTCTGCACACTGGGGTTAAGGGCTGACTCAGTGGGCTCTTCTGAGCCAGTCAGTTACACTGTGATTCCAGGAGTTGAGAAAACGCGTTTATTTCGGGCTGAAAAACACGTTTTGAAAAGTGTTCTGTTCCTGCCCTATAACTTACATGTTGGTGACCAAAGTTGCCAAAACGTGTTTATTTGTGCTGAAAAACACGTTTTGACAACTTCTGCACACTGGGGTTAAGGGCTGAATCAGTGGGCTCTTCTGAGCCAGTCAGTTACACTGTGATTCCAAGGGTTGAGAAAACGCGTTTATTTCGGGCTGAAAAACACGTTTTGAAAAGTGTTCTGTTCCTGCCCTATAACTTACATGTTGTTGACCAAAGTTGCCAAAACGTGTTTATTTGTGCTGAAAAACACGTTTTGACAACTTCTGCACACTGGGGTTAAGGGCTGACTCAGTGGGCTCTTCTGAACCAGTCAGTTACACTGTGATTCCAAGAGTTGAGAAAACGCGTTTATTTCGGGCTGAAAAACACGTTTTGAAAAGTGTTCTGTTCCTGCCCTATAACTTACATGTTGTTGACCAAAGTTGCCAAAACGTGTTTATTTATGCTGAAAAACACGTTTTGACAACTTCTGCACACTGGGGTTAAGGGCTGACTCAGTGGGCTCTTCTGAGCCAGTCAGTTACACTGTGATTCCAGGAGTTGAGAAAACGCGTTTATTTCGGGCTGAAAAACACGTTTTGAAAAGTGTTCTGTTCCTGCCCTATAACTTACATGTTGTTGACCAAAGTTGCCAAAACGTGTTTATTTGTGCTGAAAAACACGTTTTGACAACTTCTGCACACTGGGGTTAAGGGCTGACTCAGTGGGCTCTTCTGAGCCAGTCAGTTACACTGTGATTCCAAGGGTTGAGAAAACGCGTTTATTTCGGGCTGAAAAACACGTTTTGAAAAGTGTTCTGTTCCTGCCCTATAACTTACATGTTGTTGACCAAAGTTGCCAAAACGTGTTTATTTGTGCTGAAAAACACGTTTTGACAACTTCTGCACACTGGGGTTAAGGGCTGACTCAGTGGGCTCTTCTGAGCCAGTCAGTTACACTGTGATTCCAGGAGTTGAGAAAACGCGTTTATTTCGGGCTGAAAAACACGTTTTGAAAAGTGTTCTGTTCCTGCCCTATAACTTACATGTTGGTGACCAAAGTTGCCAAAACGTGTTTATTTGTGCTGAAAAACACGTTTTGACAACTTCTGCACACTGGGGTTAAGGGCTGAATCAGTGGGCTCTTCTGAGCCAGTCAGTTACACTGTGATTCCAAGAGTTGAGAAAACGCGTTTATTTCGGGCTGAAAAACACGTTTTGAAAAGTGTTCTGTTCCTGCCCTATAACTTACATGTTGTTGACCAAAGTTGCCAAAACGTGTTTATTTGTGCTGAAAAACACGTTTTGACAACTTCTGCACACTGGGGTTAAGGGCTGACTCAGTGGGCTCTTCTGAGCCAGTCAGTTACACTGTGATTCCAAGGGTTGAGAAAACGCGTTTATTTCGGGCTGAAAAACACGTTTTGAAAAGTGTTCTGTTCCTGCCCTATAACTTACATGTTGGTGACCAAAGTTGCCAAGACGTGTTTATTTGTGCTTAAAAACACGTTTTGACAACTTTTGCACACTGGGGTTAAGGGCTGACTCAGTGGGCTCTTCTGAGCCAGTCAGTTACACTGTGATTCCAAGGGTTGAGAAAACGCGTTTATTTCGGGCTGAAAAACACGTTTTGAAAAGTGTTCTGTTCCTGCCCTATAACTTACATGTTGGTGACCAAAGTTGCCAAAACGTGTTTATTTGTGCTGAAAAACACGTTTTGACAACTTCTGCACACTGGGGTTAAGGGCTGACTCAGTGGGCTCTTCTGAGCCAGTCAGTTACACTGTGATTCCAAGGGTTGAGAAAACGCGTTTATTTCGGGCTGAAAAACACGTTTTGAAAAGTGTTCTGTTCCTGCCCTATAACTTACATGTTGTTGACCAAAGTTGCCAAAACGTGTTTATTTGTGCTGAAAAACACGTTTTGACAACTCCTGCACACTGGGGTTAAGGGCTGACTCAGTGGGCTCTTCTGAGCCAGTCAGTTACACTGTGATTCCAAGAGTTGAGAAAACGCGTTTATTTCGGGCTGAAAAACACGTTTTGAAAAGTGTTCTGTTCCTGCCCTATAACTTACATGTTGTTGACCAAAGTTGCCAAAACGTGTTTATTTGTGCTGAAAAACACGTTTTGACAACTTCTGCACACTGGGGTTAAGGGCTGACTCAGTGGGCTCTTCTGAGCCAGTCAGTTACACTGTGATTCCAGGAGTTGAGAAAACGCGTTTATTTCGGGCTGAAAAACACGTTTTGAAAAGTGTTCTGTTCCTGCCCTATAACTTACATGTTGGTGACCAAAGTTGCCAAAACGTGTTTATTTGTGCTGAAAAACACGTTTTGACAACTTCTGCACACTGGGGTTAAGGGCTGAATCAGTGGGCTCTTCTGAGCCAGTCAGTTACACTGTGATTCCAAGGGTTGAGAAAACGCGTTTATTTCGGGCTGAAAAACACGTTTTGAAAAGTGTTCTGTTCCTGCCCTATAACTTACATGTTGTTGACCAAAGTTGCCAAAACGTGTTTATTTGTGCTGAAAAACACGTTTTGACAACTTCTGCACACTGGGGTTAAGGGCTGACTCAGTGGGCTCTTCTGAGCCAGTCAGTTACACTGTGATTCCAAGGGTTGAGAAAACGCGTTTATTTCGGGCTGAAAAACACGTTTTGAAAAGTGTTCTGTTCCTGCCCTATAACTTACATGTTGTTGACCAAAGTTGCCAAAACGTGTTTATTTGTGCTGAAAAACACGTTTTGACAACTTCTGCACACTGGGGTTAAGGGCTGACTCAGTGGGCTCTTCTGAGCCAGTCAGTTACACTGTGATTCCAAGAGTTGAGAAAACGCGTTTATTTCGGGCTGAAAAACACGTTTTGAAAAGTGTTCTGTTCCTGCCCTATAACTTACATGTTGTTGACCAAAGTTGCCAAAACGTGTTTATTTGTGCTGAAAAACACGTTTTGACAACTTCTGCACACTGGGGTTAAGGGCTGACTCAGTGGGCTCTTCTGAGCCAGTCAGTTACACTGTGATTCCAAGGGTTGAGAAAACGCGTTTATTTCGGGCTGAAAAACACGTTTTGAAAAGTGTTCTGTTCCTGCCCTATAACTTACATGTTGTTGACCAAAGTTGCCAAAACGTGTTTATTTGTGCTGAAAAACACGTTTTGACAACTTCTGCACACTGGGGTTAAGGGCTGACTCAGTGGGCTCTTCTGAGCCAGTCAGTTACACTGTGATTCCAAGGGTTGAGAAAACGCGTTTATTTCGGGCTGAAAAACACGTTTTGAAAAGTGTTCTGTTCCTGCCCTATAACTTACATGTTGTTGACCAAAGTTGCCAAAACGTGTTTATTTGTGCTGAAAAACACGTTTTGACAACTTCTGCACACTGGGGTTAAGGGCTGACTCAGTGGGCTCTTCTGAGCCAGTCAGTTACACTGTGATTCCAGGAGTTGAGAAAACGCGTTTATTTCGGGCTGAAAAACACGTTTTGAAAAGTGTTCTGTTCCTGCCCTATAACTTACATGTTGTTGACCAAAGTTGCCAAAACGTGTTTATTTGTGCTGAAAAACACGTTTTGACAACTTCTGCACACTGGGGTTAAGGGCTGACTCAGTGGGCTCTTCTGAGCCAGTCAGTTACACTGTGATTCCAGGAGTTGAGAAAACGCGTTTATTTCGGGCTGAAAAACACGTTTTGAAAAGTGTTCTGTTCCTGCCCTATAACTTACATGTTGGTGACCAAAGTTGCCAAAACGTGTTTATTTGTGCTTAAAAACACGTTTTGACAACTTCTGCACACTGGGGTTAAGGGCTGACTCAGTGGGCTCTTCTGAGCCAGTCAGTTACACTGTGATTCCAAGGGTTGAGAAAACGCGTTTATTTCGGGCTGAAAAACACGTTTTGAAAAGTGTTCTGTTCCTGCCCTATAACTTACATGTTGGTGACCAAAGTTGCCAAAACGTGTTTATTTGTGCTGAAAAACACGTTTTGACAACTTCTGCACACTGGGGTTAAGGGCTGACTCAGTGGGCTCTTCTGAGCCAGTCAGTTACACTGTGATTCCAAGGGTTGAGAAAACGCGTTTATTTCGGGCTGAAAAACACGTTTTGAAAAGTGTTCTGTTCCTGCCCTATAACTTACATGTTGGTGACCAAAGTTGCCAAAACGTGTTTATTTGTGCTGAAAAACACGTTTTGACAACTTCTGCACACTGGGGTTAAGGGCTGACTCAGTGGGCTCTTCTGAGCCAGTCAGTTACACTGTGATTCCAAGGGTTGAGAAAACGCGTTTATTTCGGGCTGAAAAACACGTTTTGAAAAGTGTTCTGTTCCTGCCCTATAACTTACATGTTGTTGACCAAAGTTGCCAAAACGTGTTTATTTGTGCTGAAAAACACGTTTTGACAACTTCTGCACACTGGGGTTAAGGGCTGACTCAGTGGGCTCTTCTGAGCCAGTCAGTTACACTGTGATTCCAAGGGTTGAGAAAACGCGTTTATTTCGGGCTGAAAAACACGTTTTGAAAAGTGTTCTGTTCCTGCCCTATAACTTACATGTTGTTGACCAAAGTTGCCAAAACGTGTTTATTTGTGCTGAAAAACACGTTTTGACAACTTCTGCACACTGGGGTTAAGGGCTGACTCAGTGGGCTCTTCTGAGCCAGTCAGTTACACTGTGATTCCAGGAGTTGAGAAAACGCGTTTATTTCGGGCTGAAAAACACGTTTTGAAAAGTGTTCTGTTCCTGCCCTATAACTTACATGTTGGTGACCAAAGTTGCCAAAACGTGTTTATTTGTGCTGAAAAACACGTTTTGACAACTTCTGCACACTGGGGTTAAGGGCTGAATCAGTGGGCTCTTCTGAGCCAGTCAGTTACACTGTGATTCCAAGGGTTGAGAAAACGCGTTTATTTCGGGCTGAAAAACACGTTTTGAAAAGTGTTCTGTTCCTGCCCTATAACTTACATGTTGTTGACCAAAGTTGCCAAAACGTGTTTATTTGTGCTGAAAAACACGTTTTGACAACTTCTGCACACTGGGGTTAAGGGCTGACTCAGTGGGCTCTTCTGAACCAGTCAGTTACACTGTGATTCCAAGAGTTGAGAAAACGCGTTTATTTCGGGCTGAAAAACACGTTTTGAAAAGTGTTCTGTTCCTGCCCTATAACTTACATGTTGTTGACCAAAGTTGCCAAAACGTGTTTATTTATGCTGAAAAACACGTTTTGACAACTTCTGCACACTGGGGTTAAGGGCTGACTCAGTGGGCTCTTCTGAGCCAGTCAGTTACACTGTGATTCCAGGAGTTGAGTAAACGCGTTTATTTCGGGCTGAAAAACACGTTTTGAAAAGTGTTCTGTTCCTGTCCTATAACTTACATGTTGTTGACCAAAGTTGCCAAAACGTGTTTATTTGTGCTGAAAAACACGTTTTGACAACTTCTGCACACTGGGGTTAAGGGCTGACTCAGTGGGCTCTTCTGAGCCAGTCAGTTACACTGTGATTCCAAGGGTTGAGAAAACGCGTTTATTTCGGGCTGAAAAACACGTTTTGAAAAGTGTTCTGTTCCTGCCCTATAACTTACATGTTGTTGACCAAAGTTGCCAAAACGTGTTTATTTGTGCTGAAAAACACGTTTTGACAACTTCTGCACACTGGGGTTAAGGGCTGACTCAGTGGGCTCTTCTGAGCCAGTCAGTTACACTGTGATTCCAGGAGTTGAGAAAACGCGTTTATTTCGGGCTGAAAAACACGTTTTGAAAAGTGTTCTGTTCCTGCCCTATAACTTACATGTTGGTGACCAAAGTTGCCAAAACGTGTTTATTTGTGCTGAAAAACACGTTTTGACAACTTCTGCACACTGGGGTTAAGGGCTGAATCAGTGGGCTCTTCTGAGCCAGTCAGTTACACTGTGATTCCAAGAGTTGAGAAAACGCGTTTATTTCGGGCTGAAAAACACGTTTTGAAAAGTGTTCTGTTCCTGCCCTATAACTTACATGTTGTTGACCAAAGTTGCCAAAACGTTTTTATTTGTGCTGAAAAACACGTTTTGACAACTTCTGCACACTGGGGTTAAGGGCTGACTCAGTGGGCTCTTCTGAGCCAGTCAGTTACACTGTGATTCCAAGGGTTGAGAAAACGCGTTTATTTCGGGCTGAAAAACACGTTTTGAAAAGTGTTCTGTTCCTGCCCTATAACTTACATGTTGGTGACCAAAGTTGCCAAGACGTGTTTATTTGTGCTTAAAAACACGTTTTGACAACTTTTGCACACTGGGGTTAAGGGCTGACTCAGTGGGCTCTTCTGAGCCAGTCAGTTACACTGTGATTCCAAGGGTTGAGAAAACGCGTTTATTTCGGGCTGAAAAACACGTTTTGAAAAGTGTTCTGTTCCTGCCCTATAACTTACATGTTGGTGACCAAAGTTGCCAAAACGTGTTTATTTGTGCTGAAAAACACGTTTTGACAACTTCTGCACACTGGGGTTAAGGGCTGACTCAGTGGGCTCTTCTGAGCCAGTCAGTTACACTGTGATTCCAAGGGTTGAGAAAACGCGTTTATTTCGGGCTGAAAAACACGTTTTGAAAAGTGTTCTGTTCCTGCCCTATAACTTACATGTTGTTGACCAAAGTTGCCAAAACGTGTTTATTTGTGCTGAAAAACACGTTTTGACAACTCCTGCACACTGGGGTTAAGGGCTGACTCAGTGGGCTCTTCTGAGCCAGTCAGTTACACTGTGATTCCAAGAGTTGAGAAAACGCGTTTATTTCGGGCTGAAAAACACGTTTTGAAAAGTGTTCTGTTCCTGCCCTATAACTTACATGTTGTTGACCAAAGTTGCCAAAACGTGTTTATTTGTGCTGAAAAACACGTTTTGACAACTTCTGCACACTGGGGTTAAGGGCTGACTCAGTGGGCTCTTCTGAGCCATTCAGTTACACTGTGATTCCAGGAGTTGAGAAAACGCGTTTATTTCGGGCTGAAAAACACGTTTTGAAAAGTGTTCTGTTCCTGCCCTATAACTTACATGTTGGTGACCAAAGTTGCCAAAACGTGTTTATTTGTGCTGAAAAACACGTTTTGACAACTTCTGCACACTGGGGTTAAGGGCTGACTCAGTGGGCTCTTCTGAGCCAGTCAGTTACACTGTGATTCCAAGGGTTGAGAAAACGCGTTTATTTCGGGCTGAAAAACACGTTTTGAAAAGTGTTCTGTTCCTGCCCTATAACTTACATGTTGTTGACCAAAGTTGCCAAAACGTGTTTATTTGTGCTGAAAAACACGTTTTGACAACTTCTGCACACTGGGGTTAAGGGCTGACTCAGTGGGCTCTTCTGAGCCAGTCAGTTACACTGTGATTCCAAGAGTTGAGAAAACGCGTTTATTTCGGGCTGAAAAACACGTTTTGAAAAGTGTTCTGTTCCTGCCCTATAACTTACATGTTGTTGACCAAAGTTGCCAAAACGTGTTTATTTGTGCTGAAAAACACGTTTTGACAACTTCTGCACACTGGGGTTAAGGGCTGACTCAGTGGGCTCTTCTGAGCCAGTCAGTTACACTGTGATTCCAAGGGTTGAGAAAACGCGTTTATTTCGGGCTGAAAAACACGTTTTGAAAAGTGTTCTGTTCCTGCCCTATAACTTACATGTTGTTGACCAAAGTTGCCAAAACGTGTTTATTTGTGCTGAAAAACACGTTTTGACAACTTCTGCACACTGGGGTTAAGGGCTGACTCAGTGGGCTCTTCTGAGCCAGTCAGTTACACTGTGATTCCAAGGGTTGAGAAAACGCGTTTATTTCGGGCTGAAAAACACGTTTTGAAAAGTGTTCTGTTCCTGCCCTATAACTTACATGTTGTTGACCAAAGTTGCCAAAACGTGTTTATTTGTGCTGAAAAACACGTTTTGACAACTTCTGCACACTGGGGTTAAGGGCTGACTCAGTGGGCTCTTCTGAGCCAGTCAGTTACACTGTGATTCCAAGGGTTGAGAAAACGCGTTTATTTCGGGCTGAAAAACACGTTTTGAAAAGTGTTCTGTTCCTGCCCTATAACTTACATGTTGTTGACCAAAGTTGCCAAAACGTGTTTATTTGTGCTGAAAAACACGTTTTGACAACTTCTGCACACTGGGGTTAAGGGCTGACTCAGTGGGCTCTTCTGAGCCAGTCAGTTACACTGTGATTCCAAGGGTTGAGAAAACGCGTTTATTTCGGGCTGAAAAACACGTTTTGAAAAGTGTTCTGTTCCTGCCCTATAACTTACATGTTGTTGACCAAAGTTGCCAAAACGTGTTTATTTGTGCTGAAAAACACGTTTTGACAACTTCTGCACACTGGGGTTAAGGGCTGACTCAGTGGGCTCTTCTGAGCCAGTCAGTTACACTGTGATTCCAGGAGTTGAGAAAACGCGTTTATTTCGGGCTGAAAAACACGTTTTGAAAAGTGTTCTGTTCCTGCCCTATAACTTACATGTTGTTGACCAAAGTTGCCAAAACGTGTTTATTTGTGCTGAAAAACACGTTTTGACAACTTCTGCACACTGGGGTTAAGGGCTGACTCAGTGGGCTCTTCTGAGCCAGTCAGTTACACTGTGATTCCAGGAGTTGAGAAAACGCGTTTATTTCGGGCTGAAAAACACGTTTTGAAAAGTGTTCTGTTCCTGCCCTATAACTTACATGTTGGTGACCAAAGTTGCCAAAACGTGTTTATTTGTGCTTAAAAACACGTTTTGACAACTTCTGCACACTGGGGTTAAGGGCTGACTCAGTGGGCTCTTCTGAGCCAGTCAGTTACACTGTGATTCCAAGGGTTGAGAAAACGCGTTTATTTCGGGCTGAAAAACACGTTTTGAAAAGTGTTCTGTTCCTGCCCTATAACTTACATGTTGGTGACCAAAGTTGCCAAAACGTGTTTATTTGTGCTGAAAAACACGTTTTGACAACTTCTGCACACTGGGGTTAAGGGCTGACTCAGTGGGCTCTTCTGAGCCAGTCAGTTACACTGTGATTCCAAGGGTTGAGAAAACGCGTTTATTTCGGGCTGAAAAACACGTTTTGAAAAGTGTTCTGTTCCTGCCCTATAACTTACATGTTGGTGACCAAAGTTGCCAAAACGTGTTTATTTGTGCTGAAAAACACGTTTTGACAACTTCTGCACACTGGGGTTAAGGGCTGACTCAGTGGGCTCTTCTGAGCCAGTCAGTTACACTGTGATTCCAAGGGTTGAGAAAACGCGTTTATTTCGGGCTGAAAAACACGTTTTGAAAAGTGTTCTGTTCCTGCCCTATAACTTACATGTTGTTGACCAAAGTTGCCAAAACGTGTTTATTTGTGCTGAAAAACACGTTTTGACAACTTCTGCACACTGGGGTTAAGGGCTGACTCAGTGGGCTCTTCTGAGCCAGTCAGTTACACTGTGATTCCAAGGGTTGAGAAAACGCGTTTATTTCGGGCTGAAAAACACGTTTTGAAAAGTGTTCTGTTCCTGCCCTATAACTTACATGTTGTTGACCAAAGTTGCCAAAACGTGTTTATTTGTGCTGAAAAACACGTTTTGACAACTTCTGCACACTGGGGTTAAGGGCTGACTCAGTGGGCTCTTCTGAGCCAGTCAGTTACACTGTGATTCCAGGAGTTGAGAAAACGCGTTTATTTCGGGCTGAAAAACACGTTTTGAAAAGTGTTCTGTTCCTGCCCTATAACTTACATGTTGGTGACCAAAGTTGCCAAAACGTGTTTATTTGTGCTGAAAAACACGTTTTGACAACTTCTGCACACTGGGGTTAAGGGCTGAATCAGTGGGCTCTTCTGAGCCAGTCAGTTACACTGTGATTCCAAGGGTTGAGAAAACGCGTTTATTTCGGGCTGAAAAACACGTTTTGAAAAGTGTTCTGTTCCTGCCCTATAACTTACATGTTGTTGACCAAAGTTGCCAAAACGTGTTTATTTGTGCTGAAAAACACGTTTTGACAACTTCTGCACACTGGGGTTAAGGGCTGACTCAGTGGGCTCTTCTGAACCAGTCAGTTACACTGTGATTCCAAGAGTTGAGAAAACGCGTTTATTTCGGGCTGAAAAACACGTTTTGAAAAGTGTTCTGTTCCTGCCCTATAACTTACATGTTGTTGACCAAAGTTGCCAAAACGTGTTTATTTATGCTGAAAAACACGTTTTGACAACTTCTGCACACTGGGGTTAAGGGCTGACTCAGTGGGCTCTTCTGAGCCAGTCAGTTACACTGTGATTCCAGGAGTTGAGTAAACGCGTTTATTTCGGGCTGAAAAACACGTTTTGAAAAGTGTTCTGTTCCTGCCCTATAACTTACATGTTGTTGACCAAAGTTGCCAAAACGTGTTTATTTGTGCTGAAAAACACGTTTTGACAACTTCTGCACACTGGGGTTAAGGGCTGACTCAGTGGGCTCTTCTGAGCCAGTCAGTTACACTGTGATTCCAAGGGTTGAGAAAACGCGTTTATTTCGGGCTGAAAAACACGTTTTGAAAAGTGTTCTGTTCCTGCCCTATAACTTACATGTTGTTGACCAAAGTTGCCAAAACGTGTTTATTTGTGCTGAAAAACACGTTTTGACAACTTCTGCACACTGGGGTTAAGGGCTGACTCAGTGGGCTCTTCTGAGCCAGTCAGTTACACTGTGATTCCAGGAGTTGAGAAAACGCGTTTATTTCGGGCTGAAAAACACGTTTTGAAAAGTGTTCTGTTCCTGCCCTATAACTTACATGTTGGTGACCAAAGTTGCCAAAACGTGTTTATTTGTGCTGAAAAACACGTTTTGACAACTTCTGCACACTGGGGTTAAGGGCTGAATCAGTGGGCTCTTCTGAGCCAGTCAGTTACACTGTGATTCCAAGAGTTGAGAAAACGCATTTATTTCGGGCTGAAAAACACGTTTTGAAAAGTGTTCTGTTCCTGCCCTATAACTTACATGTTGTTGACCAAAGTTGCCAAAACGTTTTTATTTGTGCTGAAAAACACGTTTTGACAACTTCTGCACACTGGGGTTAAGGGCTGACTCAGTGGGCTCTTCTGAGCCAGTCAGTTACACTGTGATTCCAAGGGTTGAGAAAACGCGTTTATTTCGGGCTGAAAAACACGTTTTGAAAAGTGTTCTGTTCCTGCCCTATAACTTACATGTTGGTGACCAAAGTTGCCAAGACGTGTTTATTTGTGCTTAAAAACACGTTTTGACAACTTTTGCACACTGGGGTTAAGGGCTGACTCAGTGGGCTCTTCTGAGCCAGTCAGTTACACTGTGATTCCAAGGGTTGAGAAAACGCGTTTATTTCGGGCTGAAAAACACGTTTTGAAAAGTGTTCTGTTCCTGCCCTATAACTTACATGTTGGTGACCAAAGTTGCCAAAACGTGTTTATTTGTGCTGAAAAACACGTTTTGACAACTTCTGCACACTGGGGTTAAGGGCTGACTCAGTGGGCTCTTCTGAGCCAGTCAGTTACACTGTGATTCCAAGGGTTGAGAAAACGCGTTTATTTCGGGCTGAAAAACACGTTTTGAAAAGTGTTCTGTTCCTGCCCTATAACTTACATGTTGTTGACCAAAGTTGCCAAAACGTGTTTATTTGTGCTGAAAAACACGTTTTGACAACTCCTGCACACTGGGGTTAAGGGCTGAATCAGTGGGCTCTTCTGAGCCAGTCAGTTACACTGTGATTCCAAGAGTTGAGAAAACGCGTTTATTTCGGGCTGAAAAACACGTTTTGAAAAGTGTTCTGTTCCTGCCCTATAACTTACATGTTGTTGACCAAAGTTGCCAAAACGTGTTTATTTGTGCTGAAAAACACGTTTTGACAACTTCTGCACACTGGGGTTAAGGGCTGACTCAGTGGGCTCTTCTGAGCCAGTCAGTTACACTGTGATTCCAGGAGTTGAGAAAACGCGTTTATTTCGGGCTGAAAAACACGTTTTGAAAAGTGTTCTGTTCCTGCCCTATAACTTACATGTTGGTGACCAAAGTTGCCAAAACGTGTTTATTTGTGCTGAAAAACACGTTTTGACAACTTCTGCACACTGGGGTTAAGGGCTGAATCAGTGGGCTCTTCTGAGCCAGTCAGTTACACTGTGATTCCAAGAGTTGAGAAAACGCGTTTCTTTCGGGCTGAAAAACACGTTTTGAAAAGTGTTCTGTTCCTGCCCTATAACTTACATGTTGTTGACCAAAGTTGCCAAAACGTGTTTATTTGTGCTGAAAAACACGTTTTGACAACTTCTGCACACTGGGGTTAAGGGCTGACTCAGTGGGCTCTTCTGAGCCAGTCAGTTACACTGTGATTCCAAGGGTTGAGAAAACGCGTTTATTTCGGGCTGAAAAACACGTTTTGAAAAGTGTTCTGTTCCTGCCCTATAACTTACATGTTGGTGACCAAAGTTGCCAAGACGTGTTTATTTGTGCTTAAAAACACGTTTTGACAACTTTTGCACACTGGGGTTAAGGGCTGACTCAGTGGGCTCTTCTGAGCCAGTCAGTTACACTGTGATTCCAAGGGTTGAGAAAACGCGTTTATTTCGGGCTAAAAAACACGTTTTGAAAAGTGTTCTGTTCCTGCCCTATAACTTACATGTTGGTGACCAAAGTTGCCAAAACGTGTTTATTTGTGCTGAAAAACACGTTTTGACAACTTCTGCACACTGGGGTTAAGGGCTGACTCAGTGGGCTCTTCTGAGCCAGTCAGTTACACTGTGATTCCAAGGGTTGAGAAAACGCGTTTATTTCGGGCTGAAAAACACGTTTTGAAAAGTGTTCTGTTCCTGCCCTATAACTTACATGTTGTTGACCAAAGTTGCCAAAACGTGTTTATTTGTGCTGAAAAACACGTTTTGACAACTCCTGCACACTGGGGTTAAGGGCTGACTCAGTGGGCTCTTCTGAGCCAGTCAGTTACACTGTGATTCCAAGAGTTGAGAAAACGCGTTTATTTCGGGCTGAAAAACACGTTTTGAAAAGTGTTCTGTTCCTGCCCTATAACTTACATGTTGTTGACCAAAGTTGCCAAAACGTGTTTATTTGTGCTGAAAAACACGTTTTGACAACTTCTGCACACTGGGGTTAAGGGCTGACTCAGTGGGCTCTTCTGAGCCAGTCAGTTACACTGTGATTCCAGGAGTTGAGAAAACGCGTTTATTTCGGGCTGAAAAACACGTTTTGAAAAGTGTTCTGTTCCTGCCCTATAACTTACATGTTGTTGACCAAAGTTGCCAAAACGTGTTTATTTGTGCTGAAAAACACGTTTTGACAACTTCTGCACACTGGGGTTAAGGGCTGACTCAGTGGGCTCTTCTGAGCCAGTCAGTTACACTGTGATTCCAAGAGTTGAGAAAACGCGTTTATTTCGGGCTGAAAAACACGTTTTGAAAAGTGTTCTGTTCCTGCCCTATAACTTACATGTTGTTGACCAAAGTTGCCAAAACGTGTTTATTTGTGCTGAAAAACACGTTTTGACAACTTCTGCACACTGGGGTTAAGGGCTGACTCAGTGGGCTCTTCTGAGCCAGTCAGTTACACTGTGATTCCAGGAGTTGAGAAAACGCGTTTATTTCGGGCTGAAAAACACGTTTTGAAAAGTGTTCTGTTCCTGCCCTATAACTTACATGTTGGTGACCAAAGTTGCCAAAACGTGTTTATTTGTGCTGAAAAACACGTTTTGACAACTTCTGCACACTGGGGTTAAGGGCTGAATCAGTGGGCTCTTCTGAGCCAGTCAGTTACACTGTGATTCCAAGAGTTGAGAAAACGCGTTTCTTTCGGGCTGAAAAACACGTTTTGAAAAGTGTTCTGTTCCTGCCCTATAACTTACATGTTGTTGACCAAAGTTGCCAAAACGTGTTTATTTGTGCTGAAAAACACGTTTTGACAACTTCTGCACACTGGGGTTAAGGGCTGACTCATTGGGCTCTTCTGAGCCAGTCAGTTACACTGTGATTCCAAGGGTTGAGAAAACGCGTTTATTTCGGGCTGAAAAACACGTTTTGAAAAGTGTTCTGTTCCTGCCCTATAACTTACATGTTGTTGACCAAAGTTGCCAAAACGTGTTTATTTGTGCTGAAAAACACGTTTTGACAACTTCTGCACACTGGGGTTAAGGGCTGACTCAGTGGGCTCTTCTGAGCCAGTCAGTTACACTGTGATTCCAAGGGTTGAGAAAACGCGTTTATTTCGGGCTGAAAAACACGTTTTGAAAAGTGTTCTGTTCCTGCCCTATAACTTACATGTTGTTGACCAAAGTTGCCAAAACGTGTTTATTTGTGCTGAAAAACACGTTTTGACAACTTCTGCACACTGGGGTTAAGGGCTGACTCAGTGGGCTCTTCTGAGCCAGTCAGTTACACTGTGATTCCAAGAGTTGAGAAAACGCGTTTATTTCGGGCTGAAAAACACGTTTTGAAAAGTGTTCTGTTCCTGCCCTATAACTTACATGTTGTTGACCAAAGTTGCCAAAACGTGTTTATTTGTGCTGAAAAACACGTTTTGACAACTTCTGCACACTGGGGTTAAGGACTGACTCAGTGGGCTCTTCTGAGCCAGTCAGTTACACTGTGATTCCAGGAGTTGAGAAAACGCGTTTATTTCGGGCTGAAAAACACGTTTTGAAAAGTGTTCTGTTCCTGCCCTATAACTTACATGTTGGTGACCAAAGTTGCCAAAACGTGTTTATTTGTGCTGAAAAACACGTTTTGACAACTTCTGCACACTGGGGTTAAGGGCTGACTCAGTGGGCTCTTCTGAGCCAGTCAGTTACACTGTGATTCCAAGGGTTGAGAAAACGCGTTTATTTCGGGCTGAAAAACACGTTTTGAAAAGTGTTCTGTTCCTGCCCTATAACTTACATGTTGTTGACCAAAGTTGCCAAAACGTGTTTATTTGTGCTGAAAAACACGTTTTGACAACTTCTGCACACTGGGGTTAAGGGCTGACTCAGTGGGCTCTTCTGAGCCAGTCAGTTACACTGTGATTCCAGGAGTTGAGAAAACGCGTTTATTTCGGGCTGAAAAACACGTTTTGAAAAGTGTTCTGTTCCTGCCCTATAACTTACATGTTGTTGACCAAAGTTGCCAAAACGTGTTTATTTGTGCTGAAAAACACGTTTTGACAACTTCTGCACACTGGGGTTAAGGGCTGACTCAGTGGGCTCTTCTGAGCCAGTCAGTTACACTGTGATTCCAAGAGTTGAGAAAACGCGTTTATTTCGGGCTGAAAAACACGTTTTGAAAAGTGTTCTGTTCCTGCCCTATAACTTACATGTTGGTGACCAAAGTTGCCAAGACGTGTTTATTTGTGCTTAAAAACACGTTTTGACAACTTTTGCACACTGGGGTTAAGGGCTGACTCAGTGGGCTCTTCTGAGCCAGTCAGTTACACTGTGATTCCAAGGGTTGAGAAAACGCGTTTATTTCGGGCTGAAAAACACGTTTTGAAAAGTGTTCTGTTCCTGCCCTATAACTTACATGTTGGTGACCAAAGTTGCCAAAACGTGTTTATTTGTGCTGAAAAACACGTTTTGACAACTTCTGCACACTGGGGTTAAGGGCTGACTCAGTGGGCTCTTCTGAGCCAGTCAGTTACACTGTGATTCCAAGGGTTGAGAAAACGCGTTTATTTCGGGCTGAAAAACACGTTTTGAAAAGTGTTCTGTTCCTGCCCTATAACTTACATGTTGGTGACCAAAGTTGCCAAAACGTGTTTATTTGTGCTGATAAGCACGTTTTGACAACTCCTGCACACTGGGGTTAAGGGCTGACTCAGTGGGCTCTTCTGAGCCAGTCAGTTACACTGTGATTCCAAGAGTTGAGAAAACGCGTTTATTTCGGGCTGAAAAACACGTTTTGAAAAGTGTTCTGTTCCTGCCCTATAACTTACATGTTGTTGACCAAAGTTGCCAAAACGTGTTTATTTGTGCTGAAAAACACGTTTTGACAACTTCTGCACACTGGGGTTAAGGGCTGACTCAGTGGGCTCTTCTGAGCCAGTCAGTTACACTGTGATTCCAGGAGTTGAGAAAACGCGTTTATTTCGGGCTGAAAAACACGTTTTGAAAAGTGTTCTGTTCCTGCCCTATAACTTACATGTTGGTGACCAAAGTTGCCAAAACGTGTTTATTTGTGCTGAAAAACACGTTTTGACAACTTCTGCACACTGGGGTTAAGGGCTGAATCAGTGGGCTCTTCTGAGCCAGTCAGTTACACTGTGATTCCAGGAGTTGAGAAAACGCGTTTATTTCGGGCTGAAAAACACGTTTTGAAAAGTGTTCTGTTCCTGCCCTATAACTTACATGTTGTTGACCAAAGTTGCCAAAACGTGTTTATTTGTGCTGAAAAACACGTTTTGACAACTTCTGCACACTGGGGTTAAGGGCTGACTCATTGGGCTCTTCTGAGCCAGTCAGTTACACTGTGATTCCAAGGGTTGAGAAAACGCGTTTATTTCGGGCTGAAAAACACGTTTTGAAAAGTGTTCTGTTCCTGCCCTATAACTTACATGTTGTTGACCAAAGTTGCCAAAACGTGTTTATTTGTGCTGAAAAACACGTTTTGACAACTTCTGCACACTGGGGTTAAGGGCTGACTCAGTGGGCTCTTCTGAGCCAGTCAGTTACACTGTGATTCCAAGGGTTGAGAAAACGCGTTTATTTCGGGCTGAAAAACACGTTTTGAAAAGTGTTCTGTTCCTGCCCTATAACTTACATGTTGTTGACCAAAGTTGCCAAAACGTGTTTATTTGTGCTGAAAAACACGTTTTGACAACTTCTGCACACTGGGGTTAAGGGCTGACTCAGTGGGCTCTTCTGAGCCAGTCAGTTACACTGTGATTCCAAGGGTTGAGAAAACGCGTTTATTTCGGGCTGAAAAACACGTTTTGAAAAGTGTTCTGTTCCTGCCCTATAACTTACATGTTGTTGACCAAAGTTGCCAAAACGTGTTTATTTGTGCTGAAAAACACGTTTTGACAACTTCTGCACACTGGGGTTAAGGGCTGACTCAGTGGGCTCTTCTGAGCCAGTCAGTTACACTGTGATTCCAAGAGTTGAGAAAACGCGTTTATTTCGGGCTGAAAAACACGTTTTGAAAAGTGTTCTGTTCCTGCCCTATAACTTACATGTTGTTGACCAAAGTTGCCAAAACGTGTTTATTTGTGCTGAAAAACACGTTTTGACAACTTCTGCACACTGGGGTTAAGGGCTGACTCAGTGGGCTCTTCTGAGCCAGTCAGTTACACTGTGATTCCAAGGGTTGAGAAAACGCGTTTATTTCGGGCTGAAAAACACGTTTTGAAAAGTGTTCTGTTCCTGCCCTATAACTTACATGTTGTTGACCAAAGTTGCCAAAACGTGTTTATTTGTGCTGAAAAACACGTTTTGACAACTTCTGCACACTGGGGTTAAGGGCTGACTCAGTGGGCTCTTCTGAGCCAGTCAGTTACACTGTGATTCCAAGGGTTGAGAAAACGCGTTTATTTCGGGCTGAAAAACACGTTTTGAAAAGTGTTCTGTTCCTGCCCTATAACTTACATGTTGTTGACCAAAGTTGCCAAAACGTGTTTATTTGTGCTGAAAAACACGTTTTGACAACTTCTGCACACTGGGGTTAAGGGCTGACTCAGTGGGCTCTTCTGAGCCAGTCAGTTACACTGTGATTCCAAGGGTTGAGAAAACGCGTTTATTTCGGGCTGAAAAACACGTTTTGAAAAGTGTTCTGTTCCTGCCCTATAACTTACATGTTGTTGACCAAAGTTGCCAAAACGTGTTTATTTGTGCTGAAAAACACGTTTTGACAACTTCTGCACACTGGGGTTAAGGGCTGACTCAGTGGGCTCTTCTGAGCCAGTCAGTTACACTGTGATTCCAAGGGTTGAGAAAACGCGTTTATTTCGGGCTGAAAAACACGTTTTGAAAAGTGTTCTGTTCCTGCCCTATAACTTACATGTTGTTGACCAAAGTTGCCAAAACGTGTTTATTTGTGCTGAAAAACACGTTTTGACAACTTCTGCACACTGGGGTTAAGGGCTGACTCAGTGGGCTCTTCTGAGCCAGTCAGTTACACTGTGATTCCAGGAGTTGAGAAAACGCGTTTATTTCGGGCTGAAAAACACGTTTTGAAAAGTGTTCTGTTCCTGCCCTATAACTTACATGTTGTTGACCAAAGTTGCCAAAACGTGTTTATTTGTGCTGAAAAACACGTTTTGACAACTTCTGCACACTGGGGTTAAGGGCTGACTCAGTGGGCTCTTCTGAGCCAGTCAGTTACACTGTGATTCCAGGAGTTGAGAAAACGCGTTTATTTCGGGCTGAAAAACACGTTTTGAAAAGTGTTCTGTTCCTGCCCTATAACTTACATGTTGGTGACCAAAGTTGCCAAAACGTGTTTATTTGTGCTTAAAAACACGTTTTGACAACTTCTGCACACTGGGGTTAAGGGCTGACTCAGTGGGCTCTTCTGAGCCAGTCAGTTACACTGTGATTCCAAGGGTTGAGAAAACGCGTTTATTTCGGGCTGAAAAACACGTTTTGAAAAGTGTTCTGTTCCTGCCCTATAACTTACATGTTGGTGACCAAAGTTGCCAAAACGTGTTTATTTGTGCTGAAAAACACGTTTTGACAACTTCTGCACACTGGGGTTAAGGGCTGACTCAGTGGGCTCTTCTGAGCCAGTCAGTTACACTGTGATTCCAAGGGTTGAGAAAACGCGTTTATTTCGGGCTGAAAAACACGTTTTGAAAAGTGTTCTGTTCCTGCCCTATAACTTACATGTTGGTGACCAAAGTTGCCAAAACGTGTTTATTTGTGCTGAAAAACACGTTTTGACAACTTCTGCACACTGGGGTTAAGGGCTGACTCAGTGGGCTCTTCTGAGCCAGTCAGTTACACTGTGATTCCAAGGGTTGAGAAAACGCGTTTATTTCGGGCTGAAAAACACGTTTTGAAAAGTGTTCTGTTCCTGCCCTATAACTTACATGTTGTTGACCAAAGTTGCCAAAACGTGTTTATTTGTGCTGAAAAACACGTTTTGACAACTTCTGCACACTGGGGTTAAGGGCTGACTCAGTGGGCTCTTCTGAGCCAGTCAGTTACACTGTGATTCCAGGAGTTGAGAAAACGCGTTTATTTCGGGCTGAAAAACACGTTTTGAAAAGTGTTCTGTTCCTGCCCTATAACTTACATGTTGGTGACCAAAGTTGCCAAAACGTGTTTATTTGTGCTGAAAAACACGTTTTGACAACTTCTGCACACTGGGGTTAAGGGCTGAATCAGTGGGCTCTTCTGAGCCAGTCAGTTACACTGTGATTCCAAGGGTTGAGAAAACGCGTTTATTTCGGGCTGAAAAACACGTTTTGAAAAGTGTTCTGTTCCTGCCCTATAACTTACATGTTGTTGACCAAAGTTGCCAAAACGTGTTTATTTGTGCTGAAAAACACGTTTTGACAACTTCTGCACACTGGGGTTAAGGGCTGACTCAGTGGGCTCTTCTGAACCAGTCAGTTACACTGTGATTCCAAGAGTTGAGAAAACGCGTTTATTTCGGGCTGAAAAACACGTTTTGAAAAGTGTTCTGTTCCTGCCCTATAACTTACATGTTGTTGACCAAAGTTGCCAAAACGTGTTTATTTGTGCTGAAAAACACGTTTTGACAACTTCTGCACACTGGGGTTAAGGGCTGACTCAGTGGGCTCTTCTGAGCCAGTCAGTTACACTGTGATTCCAAGGGTTGAGAAAACGCGTTTATTTCGGGCTGAAAAACACGTTTTGAAAAGTGTTCTGTTCCTGCCCTATAACTTACATGTTGTTGACCAAAGTTGCCAAAACGTGTTTATTTGTGCTGAAAAACACGTTTTGACAACTTCTGCACACTGGGGTTAAGGGCTGACTCAGTGGGCTCTTCTGAGCCAGTCAGTTACACTGTGATTCCAGGAGTTGAGAAAACGCGTTTATTTCGGGCTGAAAAACACGTTTTGAAAAGTGTTCTGTTCCTGCCCTATAACTTACATGTTGTTGACCAAAGTTGCCAAAACGTGTTTATTTGTGCTGAAAAACACGTTTTGACAACTTCTGCACACTGGGGTTAAGGGCTGACTCAGTGGGCTCTTCTGAGCCAGTCAGTTACACTGTGATTCCAAGAGTTGAGAAAACGCGTTTATTTCGGGCTGAAAAACACGTTTTGAAAAGTGTTCTGTTCCTGCCCTATAACTTACATGTTGGTGACCAAAGTTGCCAAGACGTGTTTATTTGTGCTTAAAAACACGTTTTGACAACTTTTGCACACTGGGGTTAAGGGCTGACTCAGTGGGCTCTTCTGAGCCAGTCAGTTACACTGTGATTCCAAGGGTTGAGAAAACGCGTTTATTTCGGGCTGAAAAACACGTTTTGAAAAGTGTTCTGTTCCTGCCCTATAACTTACATGTTGGTGACCAAAGTTGCCAAAACGTGTTTATTTGTGCTGAAAAACACGTTTTGACAACTTCTGCACACTGGGGTTAAGGGCTGACTCAGTGGGCTCTTCTGAGCCAGTCAGTTACACTGTGATTCCAAGGGTTGAGAAAACGCGTTTATTTCGGGCTGAAAAAACACGTTTTGAAAAGTGTTCTGTTCCTGCCCTATAACTTACATGTTGTTGACCAAAGTTGCCAAAACGTGTTTATTTGGGCTGAAAAGCACGTTTTGACAACTCCTGCACACTGGGGTTAAGGGCTGACTCAGTGGGCTCTTCTGAGCCAGTCAGTTACACTGTGATTCCAAGAGTTGAGAAAACGCGTTTATTTCGGGCTGAAAAACACGTTTTGAAAAGTGTTCTGTTCCTGCCCTATAACTTACATGTTGTTGACCAAAGTTGCCAAAACGTGTTTATTTGTGCTGAAAAACACGTTTTGACAACTTCTGCACACTGGGGTTAAGGGCTGACTCAGTGGGCTCTTCTGAGCCAGTCAGTTACACTGTGATTCCAAGGGTTGAGAAAACGCGTTTATTTCGGGCTGAAAAACACGTTTTGAAAAGTGTTCTGTTCCTGCCCTATAACTTACATGTTGTTGACCAAAGTTGCCAAAACGTGTTTATTTGTGCTGAAAAACACGTTTTGACAACTTCTGCACACTGGGGTTAAGGGCTGACTCAGTGGGCTCTTCTGAGCCAGTCAGTTACACTGTGATTCCAGGAGTTGAGAAAACGCGTTTATTTCGGGCTGAAAAACACGTTTTGAAAAGTGTTCTGTTCCTGCCCTATAACTTACATGTTGTTGACCAAAGTTGCCAAAACGTGTTTATTTGTGCTGAAAAACACGTTTTGACAACTTCTGCACACTGGGGTTAAGGGCTGACTCAGTGGGCTCTTCTGAGCCAGTCAGTTACACTGTGATTCCAAGAGTTGAGAAAACGCGTTTATTTCGGGCTGAAAAACACGTTTTGAAAAGTGTTCTGTTCCTGCCCTATAACTTACATGTTGGTGACCAAAGTTGCCAAGACGTGTTTATTTGTGCTTAAAAACACGTTTTGACAACTTTTGCACACTGGGGTTAAGGGCTGACTCAGTGGGCTCTTCTGAGCCAGTCAGTTACACTGTGATTCCAAGGGTTGAGAAAACGCGTTTATTTCGGGCTGAAAAACACGTTTTGAAAAGTGTTATGTTCCTGCCCTATAACTTACATGTTGGTGACCAAAGTTGCCAAAACGTGTTTATTTGTGCTGAAAAACACGTTTTGACAACTTCTGCACACTGGGGTTAAGGGCTGACTCAGTGGGCTCTTCTGAGCCAGTCAGTTACACTGTGATTCCAAGGGTTGAGAAAACGCGTTTATTTCGGGCTGAAAAACACGTTTTGAAAAGTGTTCTGTTCCTGCCCTATAACTTACATGTTGTTGACCAAAGTTGCCAAAACGTGTTTATTTGGGCTGAAAAGCACGTTTTGACAACTCCTGCACACTGGGGTTAAGGGCTGACTCAGTGGGCTCTTCTGAGCCAGTCAGTTACACTGTGATTCCAAGAGTTGAGAAAACGCGTTTATTTCGGGCTGAAAAACACGTTTTGAAAAGTGTTCTGTTCCTGCCCTATAACTTACATGTTGTTGACCAAAGTTGCCAAAACGTGTTTATTTGTGCTGAAAAACACGTTTTGACAACTTCTGCACACTGGGGTTAAGGGCTGACTCAGTGGGCTCTTCTGAGCCAGTCAGTTACACTGTGATTCCAGGAGTTGAGAAAACGCGTTTATTTCGGGCTGAAAAACACGTTTTGAAAAGTGTTCTGTTCCTGCCCTATAACTTACATGTTGGTGACCAAAGTTGCCAAAACGTGTTTATTTGTGCTGAAAAACACGTTTTGACAACTTCTGCACACTGGGGTTAAGGGCTGAATCAGTGGGCTCTTCTGAGCCAGTCAGTTACACTGTGATTCCAAGAGTTGAGAAAACGCGTTTATTTCGGGCTGAAAAACACGTTTTGAAAAGTGTTCTGTTCCTGCCCTATAACTTACATGTTGTTGACCAAAGTTGCCAAAACGTGTTTATTTGTGCTGAAAAACACGTTTTGACAACTTCTGCACACTGGGGTTAAGGGCTGACTCAGTGGGCTCTTCTGAGCCAGTCAGTTACACTGTGATTCCAGGAGTTGAGAAAACGCGTTTATTTCGGGCTGAAAAACACGTTTTGAAAAGTGTTCTGTTCCTGCCCTATAACTTACATGTTGGTGACCAAAGTTGCCAAAACGTGTTTATTTGTGCTGAAAAACACGTTTTGACAACTTCTGCACACTGGGGTTAAGGGCTGAATCAGTGGGCTCTTCTGAGCCAGTCAGTTACACTGTGATTCCAAGAGTTGAGAAAACGCGTTTATTTCGGGCTGAAAAACACGTTTTGAAAAGTGTTCTGTTCCTGCCCTATAACTTACATGTTGTTGACCAAAGTTGCCAAAACGTGTTTATTTGTGCTGAAAAACACGTTTTGACAACTTCTGCACACTGGGGTTAAGGGCTGACTCATTGGGCTCTTCTGAGCCAGTCAGTTACACTGTGATTCCAAGGGTTGAGAAAACGCGTTTATTTCGGGCTGAAAAACACGTTTTGAAAAGTGTTCTGTTCCTGCCCTATAACTTACATGTTGTTGACCAAAGTTGCCAAAACGTGTTTATTTGTGCTGAAAAACACGTTTTGACAACTTCTGCACACTGGGGTTAAGGGCTGACTCAGTGGGCTCTTCTGAGCCAGTTACACTGTGATTCCAAGGGTTGAGAAAACGCGTTTATTTCGGGCTGAAAAACACGTTTTGAAAAGTGTTCTGTTCCTGCCCTATAACTTACATGTTGTTGACCAAAGTTGCCAAAACGTGTTTATTTGTGCTGAAAAACACGTTTTGACAACTTCTGCACACTGGGGTTAAGGGCTGACTCAGTGGGCTCTTCTGAGCCAGTCAGTTACACTGTGATTCCAAGGGTTGAGAAAACGCGTTTATTTCGGGCTGAAAAACACGTTTTGAAAAGTGTTCTGTTCCTGCCCTATAACTTACATGTTGTTGACCAAAGTTGCCAAAACGTGTTTATTTGTGCTGAAAAACACGTTTTGACAACTTCTGCACACTGGGGTTAAGGGCTGACTCAGTGGGCTCTTCTGAGCCAGTCAGTTACACTGTGATTCCAAGAGTTGAGAAAACGCGTTTATTTCGGGCTGAAAAACACGTTTTGAAAAGTGTTCTGTTCCTGCCCTATAACTTACATGTTGTTGACCAAAGTTGCCAAAACGTGTTTATTTGTGCTGAAAAACACGTTTTGACAACTTCTGCACACTGGGGTTAAGGGCTGACTCAGTGGGCTCTTCTGAGCCAGTCAGTTACACTGTGATTCCAAGGGTTGAGAAAACGCGTTTATTTCGGGCTGAAAAACACGTTTTGAAAAGTGTTCTGTTCCTGCCCTATAACTTACATGTTGTTGACCAAAGTTGCCAAAACGTGTTTATTTGTGCTGAAAAACACGTTTTGACAACTTCTGCACACTGGGGTTAAGGGCTGACTCAGTGGGCTCTTCTGAGCCAGTCAGTTACACTGTGATTCCAAGGGTTGAGAAAACGCGTTTATTTCGGGCTGAAAAACACGTTTTGAAAAGTGTTCTGTTCCTGCCCTATAACTTACATGTTGTTGACCAAAGTTGCCAAAACGTGTTTATTTGTGCTGAAAAACACGTTTTGACAACTTCTGCACACTGGGGTTAAGGGCTGACTCAGTGGGCTCTTCTGAGCCAGTCAGTTACACTGTGATTCCAAGGGTTGAGAAAACGCGTTTATTTCGGGCTGAAAAACACGTTTTGAAAAGTGTTCTGTTCCTGCCCTATAACTTACATGTTGTTGACCAAAGTTGCCAAAACGTGTTTATTTGTGCTGAAAAACACGTTTTGACAACTTCTGCACACTGGGGTTAAGGGCTGACTCAGTGGGCTCTTCTGAGCCAGTCAGTTACACTGTGATTCCAAGGGTTGAGAAAACGCGTTTATTTCGGGCTGAAAAACACGTTTTGAAAAGTGTTCTGTTCCTGCCCTATAACTTACATGTTGTTGACCAAAGTTGCCAAAACGTGTTTATTTGTGCTGAAAAACACGTTTTGACAACTTCTGCACACTGGGGTTAAGGGCTGACTCAGTGGGCTCTTCTGAGCCAGTCAGTTACACTGTGATTCCAGGAGTTGAGAAAACGCGTTTATTTCGGGCTGAAAAACACGTTTTGAAAAGTGTTCTGTTCCTGCCCTATAACTTACATGTTGTTGACCAAAGTTGCCAAAACGTGTTTATTTGTGCTGAAAAACACGTTTTGACAACTTCTGCACACTGGGGTTAAGGGCTGACTCAGTGGGCTCTTCTGAGCCAGTCAGTTACACTGTGATTCCAGGAGTTGAGAAAACGCGTTTATTTCGGGCTGAAAAACACGTTTTGAAAAGTGTTCTGTTCCTGCCCTATAACTTACATGTTGGTGACCAAAGTTGCCAAAACGTGTTTATTTGTGCTTAAAAACACGTTTTGACAACTTCTGCACACTGGGGTTAAGGGCTGACTCAGTGGGCTCTTCTGAGCCAGTCAGTTACACTGTGATTCCAAGGGTTGAGAAAACGCGTTTATTTCGGGCTGAAAAACACGTTTTGAAAAGTGTTCTGTTCCTGCCCTATAACTTACATGTTGGTGACCAAAGTTGCCAAAACGTGTTTATTTGTGCTGAAAAACACGTTTTGACAACTTCTGCACACTGGGGTTAAGGGCTGACTCAGTGGGCTCTTCTGAGCCAGTCAGTTACACTGTGATTCCAAGGGTTGAGAAAACGCGTTTATTTCGGGCTGAAAAACACGTTTTGAAAAGTGTTCTGTTCCTGCCCTATAACTTACATGTTGGTGACCAAAGTTGCCAAAACGTGTTTATTTGTGCTGAAAAACACGTTTTGACAACTTCTGCACACTGGGGTTAAGGGCTGACTCAGTGGGCTCTTCTGAGCCAGTCAGTTACACTGTGATTCCAAGGGTTGAGAAAACGCGTTTATTTCGGGCTGAAAAACACGTTTTGAAAAGTGTTCTGTTCCTGCCCTATAACTTACATGTTGTTGACCAAAGTTGCCAAAACGTGTTTATTTGTGCTGAAAAACACGTTTTGACAACTTCTGCACACTGGGGTTAAGGGCTGACTCAGTGGGCTCTTCTGAGCCAGTCAGTTACACTGTGATTCCAAGGGTTGAGAAAACGCGTTTATTTCGGGCTGAAAAACACGTTTTGAAAAGTGTTCTGTTCCTGCCCTATAACTTACATGTTGTTGACCAAAGTTGCCAAAACGTGTTTATTTGTGCTGAAAAACACGTTTTGACAACTTCTGCACACTGGGGTTAAGGGCTGACTCAGTGGGCTCTTCTGAGCCAGTCAGTTACACTGTGATTCCAGGAGTTGAGAAAACGCGTTTATTTCGGGCTGAAAAACACGTTTTGAAAAGTGTTCTGTTCCTGCCCTATAACTTACATGTTGGTGACCAAAGTTGCCAAAACGTGTTTATTTGTGCTGAAAAACACGTTTTGACAACTTCTGCACACTGGGGTTAAGGGCTGAATCAGTGGGCTCTTCTGAGCCAGTCAGTTACACTGTGATTCCAAGGGTTGAGAAAACGCGTTTATTTCGGGCTGAAAAACACGTTTTGAAAAGTGTTCTGTTCCTGCCCTATAACTTACATGTTGTTGACCAAAGTTGCCAAAACGTGTTTATTTGTGCTGAAAAACACGTTTTGACAACTTCTGCACACTGGGGTTAAGGGCTGACTCAGTGGGCTCTTCTGAACCAGTCAGTTACACTGTGATTCCAAGAGTTGAGAAAACGCGTTTATTTCGGGCTGAAAAACACGTTTTGAAAAGTGTTCTGTTCCTGCCCTATAACTTACATGTTGTTGACCAAAGTTGCCAAACGTGTTTATTTATGCTGAAAAACACGTTTTGACAACTTCTGCACACTGGGGTTAAGGGCTGACTCAGTGGGCTCTTCTGAGCCAGTCAGTTACACTGTGATTCCAAGGGTTGAGAAAACGCGTTTATTTCGGGCTGAAAAACACGTTTTGAAAAGTGTTCTGTTCCTGCCCTATAACTTACATGTTGTTGACCAAAGTTGCCAAAACGTGTTTATTTGTGCTGAAAAACACGTTTTGACAACTTCTGCACACTGGGGTTAAGGGCTGACTCAGTGGGCTCTTCTGAGCCAGTCAGTTACACTGTGATTCCAGGAGTTGAGAAAACGCGTTTATTTCGGGCTGAAAAACACGTTTTGAAAAGTGTTCTGTTCCTGCCCTATAACTTACATGTTGGTGACCAAAGTTGCCAAAACGTGTTTATTTGTGCTGAAAAACACGTTTTGACAACTTCTGCACACTGGGGTTAAGGGCTGAATCAGTGGGCTCTTCTGAGCCAGTCAGTTACACTGTGATTCCAAGAGTTGAGAAAACGCGTTTATTTCGGGCTGAAAAACACGTTTTGAAAAGTGTTCTGTTCCTGCCCTATAACTTACATGTTGTTGACCAAAGTTGCCAAAACGTGTTTATTTGTGCTGAAAAACACGTTTTGACAACTTCTGCACACTGGGGTTAAGGGCTGACTCAGTGGGCTCTTCTGAGCCAGTCAGTTACACTGTGATTCCAAGGGTTGAGAAAACGCGTTTATTTCGGGCTGAAAAACACGTTTTGAAAAGTGTTCTGTTCCTGCCCTATAACTTACATGTTGGTGACCAAAGTTGCCAAGACGTGTTTATTTGTGCTTAAAAACACGTTTTGACAACTTTTGCACACTGGGGTTAAGGGCTGACTCAGTGGGCTCTTCTGAGCCAGTCAGTTACACTGTGATTCCAAGGGTTGAGAAAACGCGTTTATTTCGGGCTGAAAAACACGTTTTGAAAAGTGTTCTGTTCCTGCCCTATAACTTACATGTTGGTGACCAAAGTTGCCAAAACGTGTTTATTTGTGCTGAAAAACACGTTTTGACAACTTCTGCACACTGGGGTTAAGGGCTGACTCAGTGGGCTCTTCTGAGCCAGTCAGTTACACTGTGATTCCAAGGGTTGAGAAAACGCGTTTATTTCGGGCTGAAAAACACGTTTTGAAAAGTGTTCTGTTCCTGCCCTATAACTTACATGTTGTTGACCAAAGTTGCCAAAACGTGTTTATTTGTGCTGAAAAACACGTTTTGACAACTCCTGCACACTGGGGTTAAGGGCTGACTCAGTGGGCTCTTCTGAGCCAGTCAGTTACACTGTGATTCCAAGAGTTGAGAAAACGCGTTTATTTCGGGCTGAAAAACACGTTTTGAAAAGTGTTCTGTTCCTGCCCTATAACTTACATGTTGTTGACCAAAGTTGCCAAAACGTGTTTATTTGTGCTGAAAAACACGTTTTGACAACTTCTGCACACTGGGGTTAAGGGCTGACTCAGTGGGCTCTTCTGAGCCAGTCAGTTACACTGTGATTCCAGGAGTTGAGAAAACGCGTTTATTTCGGGCTGAAAAACACGTTTTGAAAAGTGTTCTGTTCCTGCCCTATAACTTACATGTTGGTGACCAAAGTTGCCAAAACGTGTTTATTTGTGCTGAAAAACACGTTTTGACAACTTCTGCACACTGGGGTTAAGGGCTGAATCAGTGGGCTCTTCTGAGCCAGTCAGTTACACTGTGATTCCAAGGGTTGAGAAAACGCGTTTATTTCGGGCTGAAAAACACGTTTTGAAAAGTGTTCTGTTCCTGCCCTATAACTTACATGTTGTTGACCAAAGTTGCCAAAACGTGTTTATTTGTGCTGAAAAACACGTTTTGACAACTTCTGCACACTGGGGTTAAGGGCTGACTCAGTGGGCTCTTCTGAGCCAGTCAGTTACACTGTGATTCCAAGGGTTGAGAAAACGTGTTTATTTCGGGCTGAAAAACACGTTTTGAAAAGTGTTCTGTTCCTGCCCTATAACTTACATGTTGTTGACCAAAGTTGCCAAAACGTGTTTATTTGTGCTGAAAAACACGTTTTGACAACTTCTGCACACTGGGGTTAAGGGCTGACTCAGTGGGCTCTTCTGAGCCAGTCAGTTACACTGTGATTCCAAGAGTTGAGAAAACGCGTTTATTTCGGGCTGAAAAACACGTTTTGAAAAGTGTTCTGTTCCTGCCCTATAACTTACATGTTGTTGACCAAAGTTGCCAAAACGTGTTTATTTGTGCTGAAAAACACGTTTTGACAACTTCTGCACACTGGGGTTAAGGGCTGACTCAGTGGGCTCTTCTGAGCCAGTCAGTTACACTGTGATTCCAAGGGTTGAGAAAACGCGTTTATTTCGGGCTGAAAAACACGTTTTGAAAAGTGTTCTGTTCCTGCCCTATAACTTACATGTTGTTGACCAAAGTTGCCAAAACGTGTTTATTTGTGCTGAAAAACACGTTTTGACAACTTCTGCACACTGGGGTTAAGGGCTGACTCAGTGGGCTCTTCTGAGCCAGTCAGTTACACTGTGATTCCAAGAGTTGAGAAAACGCGTTTATTTCGGGCTGAAAAACACGTTTTGAAAAGTGTTCTGTTCCTGCCCTATAACTTACATGTTGTTGACCAAAGTTGCCAAAACGTGTTTATTTGTGCTGAAAAACACGTTTTGACAACTTCTGCACACTGGGGTTAAGGGCTGACTCAGTGGGCTCTTCTGAGCCAGTCAGTTACACTGTGATTCCAAGGGTTGAGAAAACGCGTTTATTTCGGGCTGAAAAACACGTTTTGAAAAGTGTTCTGTTCCTGCCCTATAACTTACATGTTGTTGACCAAAGTTGCCAAAACGTGTTTATTTGTGCTGAAAAACACGTTTTGACAACTTCTGCACACTGGGGTTAAGGGCTGACTCAGTGGGCTCTTCTGAGCCAGTCAGTTACACTGTGATTCCAGGAGTTGAGAAAACGCGTTTATTTCGGGCTGAAAAACACGTTTTGAAAAGTGTTCTGTTCCTGCCCTATAACTTACATGTTGTTGACCAAAGTTGCCAAAACGTGTTTATTTGTGCTGAAAAACACGTTTTGACAACTTCTGCACACTGGGGTTAAGGGCTGACTCAGTGGGCTCTTCTGAGCCAGTCAGTTACACTGTGATTCCAAGAGTTGAGAAAACGCGTTTATTTCGGGCTGAAAAACACGTTTTGAAAAGTGTTCTGTTCCTGCCCTATAACTTACATGTTGGTGACCAAAGTTGCCAAGACGTGTTTATTTGTGCTTAAAAACACGTTTTGACAACTTTTGCACACTGGGGTTAAGGGCTGACTCAGTGGGCTCTTCTGAGCCAGTCAGTTACACTGTGATTCCAAGGGTTGAGAAAACGCGTTTATTTCGGGCTGAAAAACACGTTTTGAAAAGTGTTCTGTTCCTGCCCTATAACTTACATGTTGGTGACCAAAGTTGCCAAAACGTGTTTATTTGTGCTGAAAAACACGTTTTGACAACTTCTGCACACTGGGGTTAAGGGCTGACTCAGTGGGCTCTTCTGAGCCAGTCAGTTACACTGTGATTCCAAGGGTTGAGAAAACGCGTTTATTTCGGGCTGAAAAACACGTTTTGAAAAGTGTTCTGTTCCTGCCCTATAACTTACATGTTGTTGACCAAAGTTGCCAAAACGTGTTTATTTGGGCTGAAAAGCACGTTTTGACAACTCCTGCACACTGGGGTTAAGGGCTGACTCAGTGGGCTCTTCTGAGCCAGTCAGTTACACTGTGATTCCAAGAGTTGAGAAAACGCGTTTATTTCGGGCTGAAAAACACGTTTTGAAAAGTGTTCTGTTCCTGCCCTATAACTTACATGTTGTTGACCAAAGTTGCCAAAACGTGTTTATTTGTGCTGAAAAACACGTTTTGACAACTTCTGCACACTGGGGTTAAGGGCTGACTCAGTGGGCTCTTCTGAGCCAGTCAGTTACACTGTGATTCCAGGAGTTGAGAAAACGCGTTTATTTCGGGCTGAAAAACACGTTTTGAAAAGTGTTCTGTTCCTGCCCTATAACTTACATGTTGGTGACCAAAGTTGCCAAAACGTGTTTATTTGTGCTGAAAAACACGTTTTGACAACTTCTGCACACTGGGGTTAAGGGCTGAATCAGTGGGCTCTTCTGAGCCAGTCAGTTACACTGTGATTCCAAGAGTTGAGAAAACGCGTTTATTTCGGGCTGAAAAACACGTTTTGAAAAGTGTTCTGTTCCTGCCCTATAACTTACATGTTGTTGACCAAAGTTGCCAAAACGTGTTTATTTGTGCTGAAAAACACGTTTTGACAACTTCTGCACACTGGGGTTAAGGGCTGACTCAGTGGGCTCTTCTGAGCCAGTCAGTTACACTGTGATTCCAAGGGTTGAGAAAATGCGTTTATTTCGGGCTGAAAAACACGTTTTGAAAAGTGTTCTGTTCCTGCCCTATAACTTACATGTTGTTGACCAAAGTTGCCAAAACGTGTTTATTTGTGCTGAAAAACACGTTTTGACAACTTCTGCACACTGGGGTTAAGGGCTGACTCAGTGGGCTCTTCTGAGCCAGTCAGTTACACTGTGATTCCAAGGGTTGAGAAAACGCGTTTATTTCGGGCTGAAAAACACGTTTTGAAAAGTGTTCTGTTCCTGCCCTATAACTTACATGTTGTTGACCAAAGTTGCCAAAACGTGTTTATTTGTGCTGAAAAACACGTTTTGACAACTTCTGCACACTGGGGTTAAGGGCTGACTCAGTGGGCTCTTCTGAGCCAGTCAGTTACACTGTGATTCCAAGGGTTGAGAAAACGCGTTTATTTCGGGCTGAAAAACACGTTTTGAAAAGTGTTCTGTTCCTGCCCTATAACTTACATGTTGTTGACCAAAGTTGCCAAAACGTGTTTATTTGTGCTGAAAAACACGTTTTGACAACTTCTGCACACTGGGGTTAAGGGCTGACTCAGTGGGCTCTTCTGAGCCAGTCAGTTACACTGTGATTCCAAGAGTTGAGAAAATGCGTTTATTTCGGGCTGAAAAACACGTTTTGAAAAGTGTTCTGTTCCTGCCCTATAACTTACATGTTGTTGACCAAAGTTGCCAAAACGTGTTTATTTGTGCTGAAAAACACGTTTTGACAACTTCTGCACACTGGGGTTAAGGGCTGACTCAGTGGGCTCTTCTGAGCCAGTCAGTTACACTGTGATTCCAAGGGTTGAGAAAACGCGTTTATTTCGGGCTGAAAAACACGTTTTGAAAAGTGTTCTGTTCCTGCCCTATAACTTACATGTTGTTGACCAAAGTTGCCAAAACGTGTTTATTTGTGCTGAAAAACACGTTTTGACAACTTCTGCACACTGGGGTTAAGGGCTGACTCAGTGGGCTCTTCTGAGCCAGTCAGTTACACTGTGATTCCAAGGGTTGAGAAAACGCGTTTATTTCGGGCTGAAAAACACGTTTTGAAAAGTGTTCTGTTCCTGCCCTATAACTTACATGTTGTTGACCAAAGTTGCCAAAACGTGTTTATTTGTGCTGAAAAACACGTTTTGACAACTTCTGCACACTGGGGTTAAGGGCTGACTCAGTGGGCTCTTCTGAGCCAGTCAGTTACACTGTGATTCCAAGGGTTGAGAAAACGCGTTTATTTCGGGCTGAAAAACACGTTTTGAAAAGTGTTCTGTTCCTGCCCTATAACTTACATGTTGTTGACCAAAGTTGCCAAAACGTGTTTATTTGTGCTGAAAAACACGTTTTGACAACTTCTGCACACTGGGGTTAAGGGCTGACTCAGTGGGCTCTTCTGAGCCAGTCAGTTACACTGTGATTCCAAGGGTTGAGAAAACGCGTTTATTTCGGGCTGAAAAACACGTTTTGAAAAGTGTTCTGTTCCTGCCCTATAACTTACATGTTGTTGACCAAAGTTGCCAAAACGTGTTTATTTGTGCTGAAAAACACGTTTTGACAACTTCTGCACACTGGGGTTAAGGGCTGACTCAGTGGGCTCTTCTGAGCCAGTCAGTTACACTGTGATTCCAGGAGTTGAGAAAACGCGTTTATTTCGGGCTGAAAAACACGTTTTGAAAAGTGTTCTGTTCCTGCCCTATAACTTACATGTTGTTGACCAAAGTTGCCAAAACGTGTTTATTTGTGCTGAAAAACACGTTTTGACAACTTCTGCACACTGGGGTTAAGGGCTGACTCAGTGGGCTCTTCTGAGCCAGTCAGTTACACTGTGATTCCAGGAGTTGAGAAAACGCGTTTATTTCGGGCTGAAAAACACGTTTTGAAAAGTGTTCTGTTCCTGCCCTATAACTTACATGTTGGTGACCAAAGTTGCCAAAACGTGTTTATTTGTGCTTAAAAACACGTTTTGACAACTTCTGCACACTGGGGTTAAGGGCTGACTCAGTGGGCTCTTCTGAGCCAGTCAGTTACACTGTGATTCCAAGGGTTGAGAAAACGCGTTTATTTCGGGCTGAAAAACACGTTTTGAAAAGTGTTCTGTTCCTGCCCTATAACTTACATGTTGGTGACCAAAGTTGCCAAAACGTGTTTATTTGTGCTGAAAAACACGTTTTGACAACTTCTGCACACTGGGGTTAAGGGCTGACTCAGTGGGCTCTTCTGAGCCAGTCAGTTACACTGTGATTCCAAGGGTTGAGAAAACGCGTTTATTTCGGGCTGAAAAACACGTTTTGAAAAGTGTTCTGTTCCTGCCCTATAACTTACATGTTGGTGACCAAAGTTGCCAAAACGTGTTTATTTGTGCTGAAAAACACGTTTTGACAACTTCTGCACACTGGGGTTAAGGGCTGACTCAGTGGGCTCTTCTGAGCCAGTCAGTTACACTGTGATTCCAAGGGTTGAGAAAACGCGTTTATTTCGGGCTGAAAAACACGTTTTGAAAAGTGTTCTGTTCCTGCCCTATAACTTACATGTTGTTGACCAAAGTTGCCAAAACGTGTTTATTTGTGCTGAAAAACACGTTTTGACAACTTCTGCACACTGGGGTTAAGGGCTGACTCAGTGGGCTCTTCTGAGCCAGTCAGTTACACTGTGATTCCAAGGGTTGAGAAAACGCGTTTATTTCGGGCTGAAAAACACGTTTTGAAAAGTGTTCTGTTCCTGCCCTATAACTTACATGTTGTTGACCAAAGTTGCCAAAACGTGTTTATTTGTGCTGAAAAACACGTTTTGACAACTTCTGCACACTGGGGTTAAGGGCTGACTCAGTGGGCTCTTCTGAGCCAGTCAGTTACACTGTGATTCCAGGAGTTGAGAAAACGCGTTTATTTCTGGCTGAAAAACACGTTTTGAAAAGTGTTCTGTTCCTGCCCTATAACTTACATGTTGGTGACCAAAGTTGCCAAAACGTGTTTATTTGTGCTGAAAAACACGTTTTGACAACTTCTGCACACTGGGGTTAAGGGCTGAATCAGTGGGCTCTTCTGAGCCAGTCAGTTACACTGTGATTCCAAGGGTTGAGAAAACGCGTTTATTTCGGGCTGAAAAACACGTTTTGAAAAGTGTTCTGTTCCTGCCCTATAACTTACATGTTGTTGACCAAAGTTGCCAAAACGTGTTTATTTGTGCTGAAAAACACGTTTTGACAACTTCTGCACACTGGGGTTAAGGGCTGACTCAGTGGGCTCTTCTGAACCAGTCAGTTACACTGTGATTCCAAGAGTTGAGAAAACGCGTTTATTTCGGGCTGAAAAACACGTTTTGAAAAGTGTTCTGTTCCTGCCCTATAACTTACATGTTGTTGACCAAAGTTGCCAAAACGTGTTTATTTATGCTGAAAAACACGTTTTGACAACTTCTGCACACTGGGGTTAAGGGCTGACTCAGTGGGCTCTTCTGAGCCAGTCAGTTACACTGTGATTCCAGGAGTTGAGAAAACGCGTTTATTTCGGGCTGAAAAACACGTTTTGAAAAGTGTTCTGTTCCTGCCCTATAACTTACATGTTGTTGACCAAAGTTGCCAAAACGTGTTTATTTGTGCTGAAAAACACGTTTTGACAACTTCTGCACACTGGGGTTAAGGGCTGACTCAGTGGGCTCTTCTGAGCCAGTCAGTTACACTGTGATTCCAAGGGTTGAGAAAACGCGTTTATTTCGGGCTGAAAAACACGTTTTGAAAAGTGTTCTGTTCCTGCCCTATAACTTACATGTTGTTGACCAAAGTTGCCAAAACGTGTTTATTTGTGCTGAAAAACACGTTTTGACAACTTCTGCACACTGGGGTTAAGGGCTGACTCAGTGGGCTCTTCTGAGCCAGTCAGTTACACTGTGATTCCAGGAGTTGAGAAAACGCGTTTATTTCGGGCTGAAAAACACGTTTTGAAAAGTGTTCTGTTCCTGCCCTATAACTTACATGTTGGTGACCAAAGTTGCCAAAACGTGTTTATTTGTGCTGAAAAACACGTTTTGACAACTTCTGCACACTGGGGTTAAGGGCTGAATCAGTGGGCTCTTCTGAGCCAGTCAGTTACACTGTGATTCCAAGAGTTGAGAAAACGCGTTTATTTCGGGCTGAAAAACACGTTTTGAAAAGTGTTCTGTTCCTGCCCTATAACTTACATGTTGTTGACCAAAGTTGCCAAAACGTGTTTATTTGTGCTGAAAAACACGTTTTGACAACTTCTGCACACTGGGGTTAAGGGCTGACTCAGTGGGCTCTTCTGAGCCAGTCAGTTACACTGTGATTCCAAGGGTTGAGAAAACGCGTTTATTTCGGGCTGAAAAACACGTTTTGAAAAGTGTTCTGTTCCTGCCCTATAACTTACATGTTGGTGACCAAAGTTGCCAAGACGTGTTTATTTGTGCTTAAAAACACGTTTTGACAACTTTTGCACACTGGGGTTAAGGGCTGACTCAGTGGGCTCTTCTGAGCCAGTCAGTTACACTGTGATTCCAAGGGTTGAGAAAACGCGTTTATTTCGGGCTGAAAAACACGTTTTGAAAAGTGTTCTGTTCCTGCCCTATAACTTACATGTTGGTGACCAAAGTTGCCAAAACGTGTTTATTTGTGCTGAAAAACACGTTTTGACAACTTCTGCACACTGGGGTTAAGGGCTGACTCAGTGGGCTCTTCTGAGCCAGTCAGTTACACTGTGATTCCAAGGGTTGAGAAAACGCGTTTATTTCGGGCTGAAAAACACGTTTTGAAAAGTGTTCTGTTCCTGCCCTATAACTTACATGTTGTTGACCAAAGTTGCCAAAACGTGTTTATTTGTGCTGAAAAACACGTTTTGACAACTCCTGCACACTGGGGTTAAGGGCTGACTCAGTGGGCTCTTCTGAGCCAGTCAGTTACACTGTGATTCCAAGAGTTGAGAAAACGCGTTTATTTCGGGCTGAAAAACACGTTTTGAAAAGTGTTCTGTTCCTGCCCTATAACTTACATGTTGTTGACCAAAGTTGCCAAAACGTGTTTATTTGTGCTGAAAAACACGTTTTGACAACTTCTGCACACTGGGGTTAAGGGCTGACTCAGTGGGCTCTTCTGAGCCAGTCAGTTACACTGTGATTCCAGGAGTTGAGAAAACGCGTTTATTTCGGGCTGAAAAACACGTTTTGAAAAGTGTTCTGTTCCTGCCCTATAACTTACATGTTGGTGACCAAAGTTGCCAAAACGTGTTTATTTGTGCTGAAAAACACGTTTTGACAACTTCTGCACACTGGGGTTAAGGGCTGAATCAGTGGGCTCTTCTGAGCCAGTCAGTTACACTGTGATTCCAAGGGTTGAGAAAACGCGTTTATTTCGGGCTGAAAAACACGTTTTGAAAAGTGTTCTGTTCCTGCCCTATAACTTACATGTTGTTGACCAAAGTTGCCAAAACGTGTTTATTTGTGCTGAAAAACACGTTTTGACAACTTCTGCACACTGGGGTTAAGGGCTGACTCAGTGGGCTCTTCTGAGCCAGTCAGTTACACTGTGATTCCAAGGGTTGAGAAAACGCGTTTATTTCGGGCTGAAAAACACGTTTTGAAAAGTGTTCTGTTCCTGCCCTATAACTTACATGTTGTTGACCAAAGTTGCCAAAACGTGTTTATTTGTGCTGAAAAACACGTTTTGACAACTTCTGCACACTGGGGTTAAGGGCTGACTCAGTGGGCTCTTCTGAGCCAGTCAGTTACACTGTGATTCCAAGAGTTGAGAAAACGCGTTTATTTCGGGCTGAAAAACACGTTTTGAAAAGTGTTCTGTTCCTGCCCTATAACTTACATGTTGTTGACCAAAGTTGCCAAAACGTGTTTATTTGTGCTGAAAAACACGTTTTGACAACTTCTGCACACTGGGGTTAAGGGCTGACTCAGTGGGCTCTTCTGAGCCAGTCAGTTACACTGTGATTCCAAGGGTTGAGAAAACGCGTTTATTTCGGGCTGAAAAACACGTTTTGAAAAGTGTTCTGTTCCTGCCCTATAACTTACATGTTGTTGACCAAAGTTGCCAAAACGTGTTTATTTGTGCTGAAAAACACGTTTTGACAACTTCTGCACACTGGGGTTAAGGGCTGACTCAGTGGGCTCTTCTGAGCCAGTCAGTTACACTGTGATTCCAAGGGTTGAGAAAACGCGTTTATTTCGGGCTGAAAAACACGTTTTGAAAAGTGTTCTGTTCCTGCCCTATAACTTACATGTTGTTGACCAAAGTTGCCAAAACGTGTTTATTTGTGCTGAAAAACACGTTTTGACAACTTCTGCACACTGGGGTTAAGGGCTGACTCAGTGGGCTCTTCTGAGCCAGTCAGTTACACTGTGATTCCAAGGGTTGAGAAAACGCGTTTATTTCGGGCTGAAAAACACGTTTTGAAAAGTGTTCTGTTCCTGCCCTATAACTTACATGTTGTTGACCAAAGTTGCCAAAACGTGTTTATTTGTGCTGAAAAACACGTTTTGACAACTTCTGCACACTGGGGTTAAGGGCTGACTCAGTGGGCTCTTCTGAGCCAGTCAGTTACACTGTGATTCCAAGGGTTGAGAAAACGCGTTTATTTCGGGCTGAAAAACACGTTTTGAAAAGTGTTCTGTTCCTGCCCTATAACTTACATGTTGTTGACCAAAGTTGCCAAAACGTGTTTATTTGTGCTGAAAAACACGTTTTGACAACTTCTGCACACTGGGGTTAAGGGCTGACTCAGTGGGCTCTTCTGAGCCAGTCAGTTACACTGTGATTCCAAGGGTTGAGAAAACGCGTTTATTTCGGGCTGAAAAACACGTTTTGAAAAGTGTTCTGTTCCTGCCCTATAACTTACATGTTGTTGACCAAAGTTGCCAAAACGTGTTTATTTGTGCTGAAAAACACGTTTTGACAACTTCTGCACACTGGGGTTAAGGGCTGACTCAGTGGGCTCTTCTGAGCCAGTCAGTTACACTGTGATTCCAGGAGTTGAGAAAACGCGTTTATTTCGGGCTGAAAAACACGTTTTGAAAAGTGTTCTGTTCCTGCCCTATAACTTACATGTTGTTGACCAAAGTTGCCAAAACGTGTTTATTTGTGCTGAAAAACACGTTTTGACAACTTCTGCACACTGGGGTTAAGGGCTGACTCAGTGGGCTCTTCTGAGCCAGTCAGTTACACTGTGATTCCAAGGGTTGAGAAAACGCGTTTATTTCGGGCTGAAAAACACGTTTTGAAAAGTGTTCTGTTCCTGCCCTATAACTTACATGTTGTTGACCAAAGTTGCCAAAACGTGTTTATTTGTGCTGAAAAACACGTTTTGACAACTTCTGCACACTGGGGTTAAGGGCTGACTCAGTGGGCTCTTCTGAGCCAGTCAGTTACACTGTGATTCCAAGAGTTGAGAAAACGCGTTTATTTCGGGCTGAAAAACACGTTTTGAAAAGTGTTCTGTTCCTGCCCTATAACTTACATGTTGTTGACCAAAGTTGCCAAAACGTGTTTATTTGTGCTGAAAAACACGTTTTGACAACTTCTGCACACTGGGGTTAAGGGCTGACTCAGTGGGCTCTTCTGAGCCAGTCAGTTACACTGTGATTCCAAGGGTTGAGAAAACGCGTTTATTTCGGGCTGAAAAACACGTTTTGAAAAGTGTTCTGTTCCTGCCCTATAACTTACATGTTGTTGACCAAAGTTGCCAAAACGTGTTTATTTGTGCTGAAAAACACGTTTTGACAACTTCTGCACACTGGGGTTAAGGGCTGACTCAGTGGGCTCTTCTGAGCCAGTCAGTTACACTGTGATTCCAAGGGTTGAGAAAACGCGTTTATTTCGGGCTGAAAAACACGTTTTGAAAAGTGTTCTGTTCCTGCCCTATAACTTACATGTTGTTGACCAAAGTTGCCAAAACGTGTTTATTTGTGCTGAAAAACACGTTTTGACAACTTCTGCACACTGGGGTTAAGGGCTGACTCAGTGGGCTCTTCTGAGCCAGTCAGTTACACTGTGATTCCAAGGGTTGAGAAAACGCGTTTATTTCGGGCTGAAAAACACGTTTTGAAAAGTGTTCTGTTCCTGCCCTATAACTTACATGTTGTTGACCAAAGTTGCCAAAACGTGTTTATTTGTGCTGAAAAACACGTTTTGACAACTTCTGCACACTGGGGTTAAGGGCTGACTCAGTGGGCTCTTCTGAGCCAGTCAGTTACACTGTGATTCCAAGGGTTGAGAAAACGCGTTTATTTCGGGCTGAAAAACACGTTTTGAAAAGTGTTCTGTTCCTGCCCTATAACTTACATGTTGTTGACCAAAGTTGCCAAAACGTGTTTATTTGTGCTGAAAAACACGTTTTGACAACTTCTGCACACTGGGGTTAAGGGCTGACTCAGTGGGCTCTTCTGAGCCAGTCAGTTACACTGTGATTCCAGGAGTTGAGAAAACGCGTTTATTTCGGGCTGAAAAACACGTTTTGAAAAGTGTTCTGTTCCTGCCCTATAACTTACATGTTGTTGACCAAAGTTGCCAAAACGTGTTTATTTGTGCTGAAAAACACGTTTTGACAACTTCTGCACACTGGGGTTAAGGGCTGACTCAGTGGGCTCTTCTGAGCCAGTCAGTTACACTGTGATTCCAGGAGTTGAGAAAACGCGTTTATTTCGGGCTGAAAAACACGTTTTGAAAAGTGTTCTGTTCCTGCCCTATAACTTACATGTTGGTGACCAAAGTTGCCAAAACGTGTTTATTTGTGCTTAAAAACACGTTTTGACAACTTCTGCACACTGGGGTTAAGGGCTGACTCAGTGGGCTCTTCTGAGCCAGTCAGTTACACTGTGATTCCAAGGGTTGAGAAAACGCGTTTATTTCGGGCTGAAAAACACGTTTTGAAAAGTGTTCTGTTCTTGCCCTATAACTTACATGTTGGTGACCAAAGTTGCCAAAACGTGTTTATTTGTGCTGAAAAACACGTTTTGACAACTTCTGCACACTGGGGTTAAGGGCTGACTCAGTGGGCTCTTCTGAGCCAGTCAGTTACACTGTGATTCCAAGGGTTGAGAAAACGCGTTTATTTCGGGCTGAAAAACACGTTTTGAAAAGTGTTCTGTTCCTGCCCTATAACTTACATGTTGGTGACCAAAGTTGCCAAAACGTGTTTATTTGTGCTGAAAAACACGTTTTGACAACTTCTGCACACTGGGGTTAAGGGCTGACTCAGTGGGCTCTTCTGAGCCAGTCAGTTACACTGTGATTCCAAGGGTTGAGAAAACGCGTTTATTTCGGGCTGAAAAACACGTTTTGAAAAGTGTTCTGTTCCTGCCCTATAACTTACATGTTGTTGACCAAAGTTGCCAAAACGTGTTTATTTGTGCTGAAAAACACGTTTTGACAACTTCTGCACACTGGGGTTAAGGGCTGACTCAGTGGGCTCTTCTGAGCCAGTCAGTTACACTGTGATTCCAAGGGTTGAGAAAACGCGTTTATTTCGGGCTGAAAAACACGTTTTGAAAAGTGTTCTGTTCCTGCCCTATAACTTACATGTTGTTGACCAAAGTTGCCAAAACGTGTTTATTTGTGCTGAAAAACACGTTTTGACAACTTCTGCACACTGGGGTTAAGGGCTGACTCAGTGGGCTCTTCTGAGCCAGTCAGTTACACTGTGATTCCAGGAGTTGAGAAAACGCGTTTATTTCGGGCTGAAAAACACGTTTTGAAAAGTGTTCTGTTCCTGCCCTATAACTTACATGTTGGTGACCAAAGTTGCCAAAACGTGTTTATTTGTGCTGAAAAACACGTTTTGACAACTTCTGCACACTGGGGTTAAGGGCTGAATCAGTGGGCTCTTCTGAGCCAGTCAGTTACACTGTGATTCCAAGGGTTGAGAAAACGCGTTTATTTCGGGCTGAAAAACACGTTTTGAAAAGTGTTCTGTTCCTGCCCTATAACTTACATGTTGTTGACCAAAGTTGCCAAAACGTGTTTATTTGTGCTGAAAAACACGTTTTGACAACTTCTGCACACTGGGGTTAAGGGCTGACTCAGTGGGCTCTTCTGAACCAGTCAGTTACACTGTGATTCCAAGAGTTGAGAAAACGCGTTTATTTCGGGCTGAAAAACACGTTTTGAAAAGTGTTCTGTTCCTGCCCTATAACTTACATGTTGTTGACCAAAGTTGCCAAACGTGTTTATTTATGCTGAAAAACACGTTTTGACAACTTCTGCACACTGGGGTTAAGGGCTGACTCAGTGGGCTCTTCTGAGCCAGTCAGTTACACTGTGATTCCAAGGGTTGAGAAAACGCGTTTATTTCGGGCTGAAAAACACGTTTTGAAAAGTGTTCTGTTCCTGCCCTATAACTTACATGTTGTTGACCAAAGTTGCCAAAACGTGTTTATTTGTGCTGAAAAACACGTTTTGACAACTTCTGCACACTGGGGTTAAGGGCTGACTCAGTGGGCTCTTCTGAGCCAGTCAGTTACACTGTGATTCCAGGAGTTGAGAAAACGCGTTTATTTCGGGCTGAAAAACACGTTTTGAAAAGTGTTCTGTTCCTGCCCTATAACTTACATGTTGGTGACCAAAGTTGCCAAAACGTGTTTATTTGTGCTGAAAAACACGTTTTGACAACTTCTGCACACTGGGGTTAAGGGCTGAATCAGTTAGCTCTTCTGAGCCAGTCAGTTACACTGTGATTCCAAGAGTTGAGAAAACGCGTTTATTTCGGGCTGAAAAACACGTTTTGAAAAGTGTTCTGTTCCTGCCCTATAACTTACATGTTGTTGACCAAAGTTGCCAAAACGTGTTTATTTGTGCTGAAAAACACGTTTTGACAACTTCTGCACACTGGGGTTAAGGGCTGACTCAGTGGGCTCTTCTGAGCCAGTCAGTTACACTGTGATTCCAAGGGTTGAGAAAACGCGTTTATTTCGGGCTGAAAAACACGTTTTGAAAAGTGTTCTGTTCCTGCCCTATAACTTACATGTTGGTGACCAAAGTTGCCAAGACGTGTTTATTTGTGCTTAAAAACACGTTTTGACAACTTTTGCACACTGGGGTTAAGGGCTGACTCAGTGGGCTCTTCTGAGCCAGTCAGTTACACTGTGATTCCAAGGGTTGAGAAAACGCGTTTATTTCGGGCTGAAAAACACGTTTTGAAAAGTGTTCTGTTCCTGCCCTATAACTTACATGTTGGTGACCAAAGTTGCCAAAACGTGTTTATTTGTGCTGAAAAACACGTTTTGACAACTTCTGCACACTGGGGTTAAGGGCTGACTCAGTGGGCTCTTCTGAGCCAGTCAGTTACACTGTGATTCCAAGGGTTGAGAAAACGCGTTTATTTCGGGCTGAAAAACACGTTTTGAAAAGTGTTCTGTTCCTGCCCTATAACTTACATGTTGTTGACCAAAGTTGCCAAAACGTGTTTATTTGTGCTGAAAAACACGTTTTGACAACTCCTGCACACTGGGGTTAAGGGCTGACTCAGTGGGCTCTTCTGAGCCAGTCAGTTACACTGTGATTCCAAGAGTTGAGAAAACGCGTTTATTTCGGGCTGAAAAACACGTTTTGAAAAGTGTTCTGTTCCTGCCCTATAACTTACATGTTGTTGACCAAAGTTGCCAAAACGTGTTTATTTGTGCTGAAAAACACGTTTTGACAACTTCTGCACACTGGGGTTAAGGGCTGACTCAGTGGGCTCTTCTGAGCCAGTCAGTTACACTGTGATTCCAGGAGTTGAGAAAACGCGTTTATTTCGGGCTGAAAAACACGTTTTGAAAAGTGTTCTGTTCCTGCCCTATAACTTACATGTTGGTGACCAAAGTTGCCAAAACGTGTTTATTTGTGCTGAAAAACACGTTTTGACAACTTCTGCACACTGGGGTTAAGGGCTGAATCAGTGGGCTCTTCTGAGCCAGTCAGTTACACTGTGATTCCAAGGGTTGAGAAAACGCGTTTATTTCGGGCTGAAAAACACGTTTTGAAAAGTGTTCTGTTCCTGCCCTATAACTTACATGTTGTTGACCAAAGTTGCCAAAACGTGTTTATTTGTGCTGAAAAACACGTTTTGACAACTTCTGCACACTGGGGTTAAGGGCTGACTCAGTGGGCTCTTCTGAGCCAGTCAGTTACACTGTGATTCCAAGGGTTGAGAAAACGTGTTTATTTCGGGCTGAAAAACACGTTTTGAAAAGTGTTCTGTTCCTGCCCTATAACTTACATGTTGTTGACCAAAGTTGCCAAAACGTGTTTATTTGTGCTGAAAAACACGTTTTGACAACTTCTGCACACTGGGGTTAAGGGCTGACTCAGTGGGCTCTTCTGAGCCAGTCAGTTACACTGTGATTCCAAGAGTTGAGAAAACGCGTTTATTTCGGGCTGAAAAACACGTTTTGAAAAGTGTTCTGTTCCTGCCCTATAACTTACATGTTGTTGACCAAAGTTGCCAAAACGTGTTTATTTGTGCTGAAAAACACGTTTTGACAACTTCTGCACACTGGGGTTAAGGGCTGACTCAGTGGGCTCTTCTGAGCCAGTCAGTTACACTGTGATTCCAAGGGTTGAGAAAACGCGTTTATTTCGGGCTGAAAAACACGTTTTGAAAAGTGTTCTGTTCCTGCCCTATAACTTACATGTTGTTGACCAAAGTTGCCAAAACGTGTTTATTTGTGCTGAAAAACACGTTTTGACAACTTCTGCACACTGGGGTTAAGGGCTGACTCAGTGGGCTCTTCTGAGCCAGTCAGTTACACTGTGATTCCAAGAGTTGAGAAAACGCGTTTATTTCGGGCTGAAAAACACGTTTTGAAAAGTGTTCTGTTCCTGCCCTATAACTTACATGTTGTTGACCAAAGTTGCCAAAACGTGTTTATTTGTGCTGAAAAACACGTTTTGACAACTTCTGCACACTGGGGTTAAGGGCTGACTCAGTGGGCTCTTCTGAGCCAGTCAGTTACACTGTGATTCCAAGGGTTGAGAAAACGCGTTTATTTCGGGCTGAAAAACACGTTTTGAAAAGTGTTCTGTTCCTGCCCTATAACTTACATGTTGTTGACCAAAGTTGCCAAAACGTGTTTATTTGTGCTGAAAAACACGTTTTGACAACTTCTGCACACTGGGGTTAAGGGCTGACTCAGTGGGCTCTTCTGAGCCAGTCAGTTACACTGTGATTCCAGGAGTTGAGAAAACGCGTTTATTTCGGGCTGAAAAACACGTTTTGAAAAGTGTTCTGTTCCTGCCCTATAACTTACATGTTGTTGACCAAAGTTGCCAAAACGTGTTTATTTGTGCTGAAAAACACGTTTTGACAACTTCTGCACACTGGGGTTAAGGGCTGACTCAGTGGGCTCTTCTGAGCCAGTCAGTTACACTGTGATTCCAAGAGTTGAGAAAACGCGTTTATTTCGGGCTGAAAAACACGTTTTGAAAAGTGTTCTGTTCCTGCCCTATAACTTACATGTTGGTGACCAAAGTTGCCAAAACGTGTTTATTTGTGCTGAAAAACACGTTTTGACAACTTCTGCACACTGGGGTTAAGGGCTGACTCAGTGGGCTCTTCTGAGCCAGTCAGTTACACTGTGATTCCAAGGGTTGAGAAAACGCGTTTATTTCGGGCTGAAAAACACGTTTTGAAAAGTGTTCTGTTCCTGCCCTATAACTTACATGTTGTTGACCAAAGTTGCCAAAACGTGTTTATTTGGGCTGAAAAGCACGTTTTGACAACTCCTGCACACTGGGGTTAAGGGCTGACTCAGTGGGCTCTTCTGAGCCAGTCAGTTACACTGTGATTCCAAGAGTTGAGAAAACGCGTTTATTTCGGGCTGAAAAACACGTTTTGAAAAGTGTTCTGTTCCTGCCCTATAACTTACATGTTGTTGACCAAAGTTGCCAAAACGTGTTTATTTGTGCTGAAAAACACGTTTTGACAACTTCTGCACACTGGGGTTAAGGGCTGACTCAGTGGGCTCTTCTGAGCCAGTCAGTTACACTGTGATTCCAGGAGTTGAGAAAACGCGTTTATTTCGGGCTGAAAAACACGTTTTGAAAAGTGTTCTGTTCCTGCCCTATAACTTACATGTTGGTGACCAAAGTTGCCAAAACGTGTTTATTTGTGCTGAAAAACACGTTTTGACAACTTCTGCACACTGGGGTTAAGGGCTGAATCAGTGGGCTCTTCTGAGCCAGTCAGTTACACTGTGATTCCAAGAGTTGAGAAAACGCGTTTATTTCGGGCTGAAAAACACGTTTTGAAAAGTGTTCTGTTCCTGCCCTATAACTTACATGTTGTTGACCAAAGTTGCCAAAACGTGTTTATTTGTGCTGAAAAACACGTTTTGACAACTTCTGCACACTGGGGTTAAGGGCTGACTCAGTGGGCTCTTCTGAGCCAGTCAGTTACACTGTGATTCCAAGGGTTGAGAAAACGCGTTTATTTCGGGCTGAAAAACACGTTTTGAAAAGTGTTCTGTTCCTGCCCTATAACTTACATGTTGTTGACCAAAGTTGCCAAAACGTGTTTATTTGTGCTGAAAAACACGTTTTGACAACTTCTGCACACTGGGGTTAAGGGCTGACTCAGTGGGCTCTTCTGAGCCAGTCAGTTACACTGTGATTCCAAGGGTTGAGAAAACGCGTTTATTTCGGGCTGAAAAACACGTTTTGAAAAGTGTTCTGTTCCTGCCCTATAACTTACATGTTGTTGACCAAAGTTGCCAAAACGTGTTTATTTGTGCTGAAAAACACGTTTTGACAACTTCTGCACACTGGGGTTAAGGGCTGACTCAGTGGGCTCTTCTGAGCCAGTCAGTTACACTGTGATTCCAAGGGTTGAGAAAACGCGTTTATTTCGGGCTGAAAAACACGTTTTGAAAAGTGTTCTGTTCCTGCCCTATAACTTACATGTTGTTGACCAAAGTTGCCAAAACGTGTTTATTTGTGCTGAAAAACACGTTTTGACAACTTCTGCACACTGGGGTTAAGGGCTGACTCAGTGGGCTCTTCTGAGCCAGTCAGTTACACTGTGATTCCAAGAGTTGAGAAAACGCGTTTATTTCGGGCTGAAAAACACGTTTTGAAAAGTGTTCTGTTCCTGCCCTATAACTTACATGTTGTTGACCAAAGTTGCCAAAACGTGTTTATTTGTGCTGAAAAACACGTTTTGACAACTTCTGCACACTGGGGTTAAGGGCTGACTCAGTGGGCTCTTCTGAGCCAGTCAGTTACACTGTGATTCCAAGGGTTGAGAAAACGCGTTTATTTCGGGCTGAAAAACACGTTTTGAAAAGTGTTCTGTTCCTGCCCTATAACTTACATGTTGTTGACCAAAGTTGCCAAAACGTGTTTATTTGTGCTGAAAAACACGTTTTGACAACTTCTGCACACTGGGGTTAAGGGCTGACTCAGTGGGCTCTTCTGAGCCAGTCAGTTACACTGTGATTCCAAGGGTTGAGAAAACGCGTTTATTTCGGGCTGAAAAACACGTTTTGAAAAGTGTTCTGTTCCTGCCCTATAACTTACATGTTGTTGACCAAAGTTGCCAAAACGTGTTTATTTGTGCTGAAAAACACGTTTTGACAACTTCTGCACACTGGGGTTAAGGGCTGACTCAGTGGGCTCTTCTGAGCCAGTCAGTTACACTGTGATTCCAAGGGTTGAGAAAACGCGTTTATTTCGGGCTGAAAAACACGTTTTGAAAAGTGTTCTGTTCCTGCCCTATAACTTACATGTTGTTGACCAAAGTTGCCAAAACGTGTTTATTTGTGCTGAAAAACACGTTTTGACAACTTCTGCACACTGGGGTTAAGGGCTGACTCAGTGGGCTCTTCTGAGCCAGTCAGTTACACTGTGATTCCAAGGGTTGAGAAAACGCGTTTATTTCGGGCTGAAAAACACGTTTTGAAAAGTGTTCTGTTCCTGCCCTATAACTTACATGTTGTTGACCAAAGTTGCCAAAACGTGTTTATTTGTGCTGAAAAACACGTTTTGACAACTTCTGCACACTGGGGTTAAGGGCTGACTCAGTGGGCTCTTCTGAGCCAGTCAGTTACACTGTGATTCCAGGAGTTGAGAAAACGCGTTTATTTCGGGCTGAAAAACACGTTTTGAAAAGTGTTCTGTTCCTGCCCTATAACTTACATGTTGTTGACCAAAGTTGCCAAAACGTGTTTATTTGTGCTGAAAAACACGTTTTGACAACTTCTGCACACTGGGGTTAAGGGCTGACTCAGTGGGCTCTTCTGAACCAGTCAGTTACACTGTGATTCCAAGAGTTGAGAAAACGCGTTTATTTCGGGCTGAAAAACACGTTTTGAAAAGTGTTCTGTTCCTGCCCTATAACTTACATGTTGTTGACCAAAGTTGCCAAAACGTGTTTATTTATGCTGAAAAACACGTTTTGACAACTTCTGCACACTGGGGTTAAGGGCTGACTCAGTGGGCTCTTCTGAGCCAGTCAGTTACACTGTGATTCCAGGAGTTGAGAAAACGCGTTTATTTCGGGCTGAAAAACACGTTTTGAAAAGTGTTCTGTTCCTGCCCTATAACTTACATGTTGTTGACCAAAGTTGCCAAAACGTGTTTATTTGTGCTGAAAAACACGTTTTGACAACTTCTGCACACTGGGGTTAAGGGCTGACTCAGTGGGCTCTTCTGAGCCAGTCAGTTACACTGTGATTCCAAGGGTTGAGAAAACGCGTTTATTTCGGGCTGAAAAACACGTTTTGAAAAGTGTTCTGTTCCTGCCCTATAACTTACATGTTGTTGACCAAAGTTGCCAAAACGTGTTTATTTGTGCTGAAAAACACGTTTTGACAACTTCTGCACACTGGGGTTAAGGGCTGACTCAGTGGGCTCTTCTGAGCCAGTCAGTTACACTGTGATTCCAAGGGTTGAGAAAACGCGTTTATTTCGGGCTGAAAAACACGTTTTGAAAAGTGTTCTGTTCCTGCCCTATAACTTACATGTTGTTGACCAAAGTTGCCAAAACGTGTTTATTTATGCTGAAAAACACGTTTTGACAACTTCTGCACACTGGGGTTAAGGGCTGACTCAGTGGGCTCTTCTGAGCCAGTCAGTTACACTGTGATTCCAGGAGTTGAGAAAACGCGTTTATTTCGGGCTGAAAAACACGTTTTGAAAAGTGTTCTGTTCCTGCCCTATAACTTACATGTTGTTGACCAAAGTTGCCAAAACGTGTTTATTTGTGCTGAAAAACACGTTTTGACAACTTCTGCACACTGGGGTTAAGGGCTGACTCAGTGGGCTCTTCTGAGCCAGTCAGTTACACTGTGATTCCAAGGGTTGAGAAAACGCGTTTATTTCGGGCTGAAAAACACGTTTTGAAAAGTGTTCTGTTCCTGCCCTATAACTTACATGTTGTTGACCAAAGTTGCCAAAACGTGTTTATTTGTGCTGAAAAACACGTTTTGACAACTTCTGCACACTGGGGTTAAGGGCTGACTCAGTGGGCTCTTCTGAGCCAGTCAGTTACACTGTGATTCCAAGGGTTGAGAAAACGCGTTTATTTCGGGCTGAAAAACACGTTTTGAAAAGTGTTCTGTTCCTGCCCTATAACTTACATGTTGTTGACCAAAGTTGCCAAAACGTGTTTATTTGTGCTGAAAAACACGTTTTGACAACTTCTGCACACTGGGGTTAAGGGCTGACTCAGTGGGCTCTTCTGAGCCAGTCAGTTACACTGTGATTCCAAGGGTTGAGAAAACGCGTTTATTTCGGGCTGAAAAACACGTTTTGAAAAGTGTTCTGTTCCTGCCCTATAACTTACATGTTGTTGACCAAAGTTGCCAAAACGTGTTTATTTGTGCTGAAAAACACGTTTTGACAACTTCTGCACACTGGGGTTAAGGGCTGACTCAGTGGGCTCTTCTGAGCCAGTCAGTTACACTGTGATTCCAGGAGTTGAGAAAACGCGTTTATTTCGGGCTGAAAAACACGTTTTGAAAAGTGTTCTGTTCCTGCCCTATAACTTACATGTTGTTGACCAAAGTTGCCAAAACGTGTTTATTTGTGCTGAAAAACACGTTTTGACAACTTCTGCACACTGGGGTTAAGGGCTGACTCAGTGGGCTCTTCTGAACCAGTCAGTTACACTGTGATTCCAAGAGTTGAGAAAACGCGTTTATTTCGGGCTGAAAAACACGTTTTGAAAAGTGTTCTGTTCCTGCCCTATAACTTACATGTTGTTGACCAAAGTTGCCAAAACGTGTTTATTTGTGCTGAAAAACACGTTTTGACAACTTCTGCACACTGGGGTTAAGGGCTGACTCAGTGGGCTCTTCTGAGCCAGTCAGTTACACTGTGATTCCAGGAGTTGAGAAAACGCGTTTATTTCGGGCTGAAAAACACGTTTTGAAAAGTGTTCTGTTCCTGCCCTATAACTTACATGTTGTTGACCAAAGTTGCCAAAACGTGTTTATTTGTGCTGAAAAACACGTTTTGACAACTTCTGCACACTGGGGTTAAGGGCTGACTCAGTGGGCTCTTCTGAGCCAGTCAGTTACACTGTGATTCCAAGGGTTGAGAAAACGTGTTTATTTCGGGCTGAAAAACACGTTTTGAAAAGTGTTCTGTTCCTGCCCTATAACTTACATGTTGTTGACCAAAGTTGCCAAAACGTGTTTATTTGTGCTGAAAAACACGTTTTGACAACTTCTGCACACTGGGGTTAAGGGCTGACTCAGTGGGCTCTTCTGAGCCAGTCAGTTACACTGTGATTCCAAGAGTTGAGAAAACGCGTTTATTTCGGGCTGAAAAACACGTTTTGAAAAGTGTTCTGTTCCTGCCCTATAACTTACATGTTGTTGACCAAAGTTGCCAAAACGTGTTTATTTGTGCTGAAAAACACGTTTTGACAACTTCTGCACACTGGGGTTAAGGGCTGACTCAGTGGGCTCTTCTGAGCCAGTCAGTTACACTGTGATTCCAAGGGTTGAGAAAACGCGTTTATTTCGGGCTGAAAAACACGTTTTGAAAAGTGTTCTGTTCCTGCCCTATAACTTACATGTTGTTGACCAAAGTTGCCAAAACGTGTTTATTTGTGCTGAAAAACACGTTTTGACAACTTCTGCACACTGGGGTTAAGGGCTGACTCAGTGGGCTCTTCTGAGCCAGTCAGTTACACTGTGATTCCAAGAGTTGAGAAAACGCGTTTATTTCGGGCTGAAAAACACGTTTTGAAAAGTGTTCTGTTCCTGCCCTATAACTTACATGTTGTTGACCAAAGTTGCCAAAACGTGTTTATTTGTGCTGAAAAACACGTTTTGACAACTTCTGCACACTGGGGTTAAGGGCTGACTCAGTGGGCTCTTCTGAGCCAGTCAGTTACACTGTGATTCCAAGGGTTGAGAAAACGCATTTATTTCGGGCTGAAAAACACGTTTTGAAAAGTGTTCTGTTCCTGCCCTATAACTTACATGTTGTTGACCAAAGTTGCCAAAACGTGTTTATTTGTGCTGAAAAACACGTTTTGACAACTTCTGCACACTGGGGTTAAGGGCTGACTCAGTGGGCTCTTCTGAGCCAGTCAGTTACACTGTGATTCCAAGGGTTGAGAAAACGCGTTTATTTCGGGCTGAAAAACACGTTTTGAAAAGTGTTCTGTTCCTGCCCTATAACTTACATGTTGTTGACCAAAGTTGCCAAAACGTGTTTATTTGTGCTGAAAAACACGTTTTGACAACTTCTGCACACTGGGGTTAAGGGCTGACTCAGTGGGCTCTTCTGAACCAGTCAGTTACACTGTGATTCCAAGAGTTGAGAAAACGCGTTTATTTCGGGCTGAAAAACACGTTTTGAAAAGTGTTCTGTTCCTGCCCTATAACTTACATGTTGTTGACCAAAGTTGCCAAAACGTGTTTATTTGTGCTGAAAAACACGTTTTGACAACTTCTGCACACTGGGGTTAAGGGCTGACTCAGTGGGCTCTTCTGAGCCAGTCAGTTACACTGTGATTCCAGGAGTTGAGAAAACGCGTTTATTTCGGGCTGAAAAACACGTTTTGAAAAGTGTTCTGTTCCTGCCCTATAACTTACATGTTGTTGACCAAAGTTGCCAAAACGTGTTTATTTGTGCTGAAAAACACGTTTTGACAACTTCTGCACACTGGGGTTAAGGGCTGACTCAGTGGGCTCTTCTGAGCCAGTCAGTTACACTGTGATTCCAAGGGTTGAGAAAACGTGTTTATTTCGGGCTGAAAAACACGTTTTGAAAAGTGTTCTGTTCCTGCCCTATAACTTACATGTTGTTGACCAAAGTTGCCAAAACGTGTTTATTTGTGCTGAAAAACACGTTTTGACAACTTCTGCACACTGGGGTTAAGGGCTGACTCAGTGGGCTCTTCTGAGCCAGTCAGTTACACTGTGATTCCAAGAGTTGAGAAAACGCGTTTATTTCGGGCTGAAAAACACGTTTTGAAAAGTGTTCTGTTCCTGCCCTATAACTTACATGTTGTTGACCAAAGTTGCCAAAACGTGTTTATTTGTGCTGAAAAACACGTTTTGACAACTTCTGCACACTGGGGTTAAGGGCTGACTCAGTGGGCTCTTCTGAGCCAGTCAGTTACACTGTGATTCCAAGGGTTGAGAAAACGCGTTTATTTCGGGCTGAAAAACACGTTTTGAAAAGTGTTCTGTTCCTGCCCTATAACTTACATGTTGTTGACCAAAGTTGCCAAAACGTGTTTATTTGTGCTGAAAAACACGTTTTGACAACTTCTGCACACTGGGGTTAAGGGCTGACTCAGTGGGCTCTTCTGAGCCAGTCAGTTACACTGTGATTCCAAGAGTTGAGAAAACGCGTTTATTTCGGGCTGAAAAACACGTTTTGAAAAGTGTTCTGTTCCTGCCCTATAACTTACATGTTGTTGACCAAAGTTGCCAAAACGTGTTTATTTGTGCTGAAAAACACGTTTTGACAACTTCTGCACACTGGGGTTAAGGGCTGACTCAGTGGGCTCTTCTGAGCCAGTCAGTTACACTGTGATTCCAAGGGTTGAGAAAACGCGTTTATTTCGGGCTGAAAAACACGTTTTGAAAAGTGTTCTGTTCCTGCCCTATAACTTACATGTTGTTGACCAAAGTTGCCAAAACGTGTTTATTTGTGCTGAAAAACACGTTTTGACAACTTCTGCACACTGGGGTTAAGGGCTGACTCAGTGGGCTCTTCTGAGCCAGTCAGTTACACTGTGATTCCAGGAGTTGAGAAAACGCGTTTATTTCGGGCTGAAAAACACGTTTTGAAAAGTGTTCTGTTCCTGCCCTATAACTTACATGTTGTTGACCAAAGTTGCCAAAACGTGTTTATTTGTGCTGAAAAACACGTTTTGACAACTTCTGCACACTGGGGTTAAGGGCTGACTCAGTGGGCTCTTCTGAGCCAGTCAGTTACACTGTGATTCCAAGAGTTGAGAAAACGCGTTTATTTCGGGCTGAAAAACACGTTTTGAAAAGTGTTCTGTTCCTGCCCTATAACTTACATGTTGGTGACCAAAGTTGCCAAAACGTGTTTATTTGTGCTGAAAAACACGTTTTGACAACTTCTGCACACTGGGGTTAAGGGCTGACTCAGTGGGCTCTTCTGAGCCAGTCAGTTACACTGTGATTCCAAGGGTTGAGAAAACGCGTTTATTTCGGGCTGAAAAACACGTTTTGAAAAGTGTTCTGTTCCTGCCCTATAACTTACATGTTGTTGACCAAAGTTGCCAAAACGTGTTTATTTGGGCTGAAAAGCACGTTTTGACAACTCCTGCACACTGGGGTTAAGGGCTGACTCAGTGGGCTCTTCTGAGCCAGTCAGTTACACTGTGATTCCAAGAGTTGAGAAAACGCGTTTATTTCGGGCTGAAAAACACGTTTTGAAAAGTGTTCTGTTCCTGCCCTATAACTTACATGTTGTTGACCAAAGTTGCCAAAACGTGTTTATTTGTGCTGAAAAACACGTTTTGACAACTTCTGCACACTGGGGTTAAGGGCTGACTCAGTGGGCTCTTCTGAGCCAGTCAGTTACACTGTGATTCCAGGAGTTGAGAAAACGCGTTTATTTCGGGCTGAAAAACACGTTTTGAAAAGTGTTCTGTTCCTGCCCTATAACTTACATGTTGGTGACCAAAGTTGCCAAAACGTGTTTATTTGTGCTGAAAAACACGTTTTGACAACTTCTGCACACTGGGGTTAAGGGCTGAATCAGTGGGCTCTTCTGAGCCAGTCAGTTACACTGTGATTCCAAGAGTTGAGAAAACGCGTTTATTTCGGGCTGAAAAACACGTTTTGAAAAGTGTTCTGTTCCTGCCCTATAACTTACATGTTGTTGACCAAAGTTGCCAAAACGTGTTTATTTGTGCTGAAAAACACGTTTTGACAACTTCTGCACACTGGGGTTAAGGGCTGACTCAGTGGGCTCTTCTGAGCCAGTCAGTTACACTGTGATTCCAAGGGTTGAGAAAACGCGTTTATTTCGGGCTGAAAAACACGTTTTGAAAAGTGTTCTGTTCCTGCCCTATAACTTACATGTTGTTGACCAAAGTTGCCAAAACGTGTTTATTTGTGCTGAAAAACACGTTTTGACAACTTCTGCACACTGGGGTTAAGGGCTGACTCAGTGGGCTCTTCTGAGCCAGTCAGTTACACTGTGATTCCAAGGGTTGAGAAAACGCGTTTATTTCGGGCTGAAAAACACGTTTTGAAAAGTGTTCTGTTCCTGCCCTATAACTTACATGTTGTTGACCAAAGTTGCCAAAACGTGTTTATTTGTGCTGAAAAACACGTTTTGACAACTTCTGCACACTGGGGTTAAGGGCTGACTCAGTGGGCTCTTCTGAGCCAGTCAGTTACACTGTGATTCCAAGGGTTGAGAAAACGCGTTTATTTCGGGCTGAAAAACACGTTTTGAAAAGTGTTCTGTTCCTGCCCTATAACTTACATGTTGTTGACCAAAGTTGCCAAAACGTGTTTATTTGTGCTGAAAAACACGTTTTGACAACTTCTGCACACTGGGGTTAAGGGCTGACTCAGTGGGCTCTTCTGAGCCAGTCAGTTACACTGTGATTCCAAGAGTTGAGAAAACGCGTTTATTTCGGGCTGAAAAACACGTTTTGAAAAGTGTTCTGTTCCTGCCCTATAACTTACATGTTGTTGACCAAAGTTGCCAAAACGTGTTTATTTGTGCTGAAAAACACGTTTTGACAACTTCTGCACACTGGGGTTAAGGGCTGACTCAGTGGGCTCTTCTGAGCCAGTCAGTTACACTGTGATTCCAAGGGTTGAGAAAACGCGTTTATTTCGGGCTGAAAAACACGTTTTGAAAAGTGTTCTGTTCCTGCCCTATAACTTACATGTTGTTGACCAAAGTTGCCAAAACGTGTTTATTTGTGCTGAAAAACACGTTTTGACAACTTCTGCACACTGGGGTTAAGGGCTGACTCAGTGGGCTCTTCTGAGCCAGTCAGTTACACTGTGATTCCAAGGGTTGAGAAAACGCGTTTATTTCGGGCTGAAAAACACGTTTTGAAAAGTGTTCTGTTCCTGCCCTATAACTTACATGTTGTTGACCAAAGTTGCCAAAACGTGTTTATTTGTGCTGAAAAACACGTTTTGACAACTTCTGCACACTGGGGTTAAGGGCTGACTCAGTGGGCTCTTCTGAGCCAGTCAGTTACACTGTGATTCCAAGGGTTGAGAAAACGCGTTTATTTCGGGCTGAAAAACACGTTTTGAAAAGTGTTCTGTTCCTGCCCTATAACTTACATGTTGTTGACCAAAGTTGCCAAAACGTGTTTATTTGTGCTGAAAAACACGTTTTGACAACTTCTGCACACTGGGGTTAAGGGCTGACTCAGTGGGCTCTTCTGAGCCAGTCAGTTACACTGTGATTCCAAGGGTTGAGAAAACGCGTTTATTTCGGGCTGAAAAACACGTTTTGAAAAGTGTTCTGTTCCTGCCCTATAACTTACATGTTGTTGACCAAAGTTGCCAAAACGTGTTTATTTGTGCTGAAAAACACGTTTTGACAACTTCTGCACACTGGGGTTAAGGGCTGACTCAGTGGGCTCTTCTGAGCCAGTCAGTTACACTGTGATTCCAGGAGTTGAGAAAACGCGTTTATTTCGGGCTGAAAAACACGTTTTGAAAAGTGTTCTGTTCCTGCCCTATAACTTACATGTTGTTGACCAAAGTTGCCAAAACGTGTTTATTTGTGCTGAAAAACACGTTTTGACAACTTCTGCACACTGGGGTTAAGGGCTGACTCAGTGGGCTCTTCTGAACCAGTCAGTTACACTGTGATTCCAAGAGTTGAGAAAACGCGTTTATTTCGGGCTGAAAAACACGTTTTGAAAAGTGTTCTGTTCCTGCCCTATAACTTACATGTTGTTGACCAAAGTTGCCAAAACGTGTTTATTTATGCTGAAAAACACGTTTTGACAACTTCTGCACACTGGGGTTAAGGGCTGACTCAGTGGGCTCTTCTGAGCCAGTCAGTTACACTGTGATTCCAGGAGTTGAGAAAACGCGTTTATTTCGGGCTGAAAAACACGTTTTGAAAAGTGTTCTGTTCCTGCCCTATAACTTACATGTTGTTGACCAAAGTTGCCAAAACGTGTTTATTTGTGCTGAAAAACACGTTTTGACAACTTCTGCACACTGGGGTTAAGGGCTGACTCAGTGGGCTCTTCTGAGCCAGTCAGTTACACTGTGATTCCAAGGGTTGAGAAAACGCGTTTATTTCGGGCTGAAAAACACGTTTTGAAAAGTGTTCTGTTCCTGCCCTATAACTTACATGTTGTTGACCAAAGTTGCCAAAACGTGTTTATTTGTGCTGAAAAACACGTTTTGACAACTTCTGCACACTGGGGTTAAGGGCTGACTCAGTGGGCTCTTCTGAGCCAGTCAGTTACACTGTGATTCCAAGGGTTGAGAAAACGCGTTTATTTCGGGCTGAAAAACACGTTTTGAAAAGTGTTCTGTTCCTGCCCTATAACTTACATGTTGTTGACCAAAGTTGCCAAAACGTGTTTATTTATGCTGAAAAACACGTTTTGACAACTTCTGCACACTGGGGTTAAGGGCTGACTCAGTGGGCTCTTCTGAGCCAGTCAGTTACACTGTGATTCCAGGAGTTGAGAAAACGCGTTTATTTCGGGCTGAAAAACACGTTTTGAAAAGTGTTCTGTTCCTGCCCTATAACTTACATGTTGTTGACCAAAGTTGCCAAAACGTGTTTATTTGTGCTGAAAAACACGTTTTGACAACTTCTGCACACTGGGGTTAAGGGCTGACTCAGTGGGCTCTTCTGAGCCAGTCAGTTACACTGTGATTCCAAGGGTTGAGAAAACGCGTTTATTTCGGGCTGAAAAACACGTTTTGAAAAGTGTTCTGTTCCTGCCCTATAACTTACATGTTGTTGACCAAAGTTGCCAAAACGTGTTTATTTGTGCTGAAAAACACGTTTTGACAACTTCTGCACACTGGGGTTAAGGGCTGACTCAGTGGGCTCTTCTGAGCCAGTCAGTTACACTGTGATTCCAAGGGTTGAGAAAACGCGTTTATTTCGGGCTGAAAAACACGTTTTGAAAAGTGTTCTGTTCCTGCCCTATAACTTACATGTTGTTGACCAAAGTTGCCAAAACGTGTTTATTTGTGCTGAAAAACACGTTTTGACAACTTCTGCACACTGGGGTTAAGGGCTGACTCAGTGGGCTCTTCTGAGCCAGTCAGTTACACTGTGATTCCAAGGGTTGAGAAAACGCGTTTATTTCGGGCTGAAAAACACGTTTTGAAAAGTGTTCTGTTCCTGCCCTATAACTTACATGTTGTTGACCAAAGTTGCCAAAACGTGTTTATTTGTGCTGAAAAACACGTTTTGACAACTTCTGCACACTGGGGTTAAGGGCTGACTCAGTGGGCTCTTCTGAGCCAGTCAGTTACACTGTGATTCCAGGAGTTGAGAAAACGCGTTTATTTCGGGCTGAAAAACACGTTTTGAAAAGTGTTCTGTTCCTGCCCTATAACTTACATGTTGTTGACCAAAGTTGCCAAAACGTGTTTATTTGTGCTGAAAAACACGTTTTGACAACTTCTGCACACTGGGGTTAAGGGCTGACTCAGTGGGCTCTTCTGAACCAGTCAGTTACACTGTGATTCCAAGAGTTGAGAAAACGCGTTTATTTCGGGCTGAAAAACACGTTTTGAAAAGTGTTCTGTTCCTGCCCTATAACTTACATGTTGTTGACCAAAGTTGCCAAAACGTGTTTATTTATGCTGAAAAACACGTTTTGACAACTTCTGCACACTGGGGTTAAGGGCTGACTCAGTGGGCTCTTCTGAGCCAGTCAGTTACACTGTGATTCCAGGAGTTGAGAAAACGCGTTTATTTCGGGCTGAAAAACACGTTTTGAAAAGTGTTCTGTTCCTGCCCTATAACTTACATGTTGTTGACCAAAGTTGCCAAAACGTGTTTATTTGTGCTGAAAAACACGTTTTGACAACTTCTGCACACTGGGGTTAAGGGCTGACTCAGTGGGCTCTTCTGAGCCAGTCAGTTACACTGTGATTCCAAGGGTTGAGAAAACGCGTTTATTTCGGGCTGAAAAACACGTTTTGAAAAGTGTTCTGTTCCTGCCCTATAACTTACATGTTGTTGACCAAAGTTGCCAAAACGTGTTTATTTGTGCTGAAAAACACGTTTTGACAACTTCTGCACACTGGGGTTAAGGGCTGACTCAGTGGGCTCTTCTGAGCCAGTCAGTTACACTGTGATTCCAGGAGTTGAGAAAACGCGTTTATTTCGGGCTGAAAAACACGTTTTGAAAAGTGTTCTGTTCCTGCCCTATAACTTACATGTTGGTGACCAAAGTTGCCAAAACGTGTTTATTTGTGCTGAAAAACACGTTTTGACAACTTCTGCACACTGGGGTTAAGGGCTGAATCAGTGGGCTCTTCTGAGCCAGTCAGTTACACTGTGATTCCAAGAGTTGAGAAAACGCGTTTATTTCGGGCTGAAAAACACGTTTTGAAAAGTGTTCTGTTCCTGCCCTATAACTTACATGTTGTTGACCAAAGTTGCCAAAACGTGTTTATTTGTGCTGAAAAACACGTTTTGACAACTTCTGCACACTGGGGTTAAGGGCTGACTCAGTGGGCTCTTCTGAGCCAGTCAGTTACACTGTGATTCCAAGGGTTGAGAAAACGCGTTTATTTCGGGCTGAAAAACACGTTTTGAAAAGTGTTCTGTTCCTGCCCTATAACTTACATGTTGGTGACCAAAGTTGCCAAGACGTGTTTATTTGTGCTTAAAAACACGTTTTGACAACTTTTGCACACTGGGGTTAAGGGCTGACTCAGTGGGCTCTTCTGAGCCAGTCAGTTACACTGTGATTCCAAGGGTTGAGAAAACGCGTTTATTTCGGGCTGAAAAACACGTTTTGAAAAGTGTTCTGTTCCTGCCCTATAACTTACATGTTGGTGACCAAAGTTGCCAAAACGTGTTTATTTGTGCTGAAAAACACGTTTTGACAACTTCTGCACACTGGGGTTAAGGGCTGACTCAGTGGGCTCTTCTGAGCCAGTCAGTTACACTGTGATTCCAAGGGTTGAGAAAACGCGTTTATTTCGGGCTGAAAAACACGTTTTGAAAAGTGTTCTGTTCCTGCCCTATAACTTACATGTTGTTGACCAAAGTTGCCAAAACGTGTTTATTTGTGCTGAAAAACACGTTTTGACAACTCCTGCACACTGGGGTTAAGGGCTGACTCAGTGGGCTCTTCTGAGCCAGTCAGTTACACTGTGATTCCAAGAGTTGAGAAAACGCGTTTATTTCGGGCTGAAAAACACGTTTTGAAAAGTGTTCTGTTCCTGCCCTATAACTTACATGTTGTTGACCAAAGTTGCCAAAACGTGTTTATTTGTGCTGAAAAACACGTTTTGACAACTTCTGCACACTGGGGTTAAGGGCTGACTCAGTGGGCTCTTCTGAGCCAGTCAGTTACACTGTGATTCCAGGAGTTGAGAAAACGCGTTTATTTCGGGCTGAAAAACACGTTTTGAAAAGTGTTCTGTTCCTGCCCTATAACTTACATGTTGGTGACCAAAGTTGCCAAAACGTGTTTATTTGTGCTGAAAAACACGTTTTGACAACTTCTGCACACTGGGGTTAAGGGCTGAATCAGTGGGCTCTTCTGAGCCAGTCAGTTACACTGTGATTACAAGGGTTGAGAAAACGCGTTTATTTCGGGCTGAAAAACACGTTTTGAAAAGTGTTCTGTTCCTGCCCTATAACTTACATGTTGTTGACCAAAGTTGCCAAAACGTGTTTATTTGTGCTGAAAAACACGTTTTGACAACTTCTGCACACTGGGGTTAAGGGCTGACTCAGTGGGCTCTTCTGAGCCAGTCAGTTACACTGTGATTCCAAGGGTTGAGAAAACGCGTTTATTTCGGGCTGAAAAACACGTTTTGAAAAGTGTTCTGTTCCTGCCCTATAACTTACATGTTGTTGACCAAAGTTGCCAAAACGTGTTTATTTGTGCTGAAAAACACGTTTTGACAACTTCTGCACACTGGGGTTAAGGGCTGACTCAGTGGGCTCTTCTGAGCCAGTCAGTTACACTGTGATTCCAAGAGTTGAGAAAACGCGTTTATTTCGGGCTGAAAAACACGTTTTGAAAAGTGTTCTGTTCCTGCCCTATAACTTACATGTTGTTGACCAAAGTTGCCAAAACGTGTTTATTTGTGCTGAAAAACACGTTTTGACAACTTCTGCACACTGGGGTTAAGGGCTGACTCAGTGGGCTCTTCTGAGCCAGTCAGTTACACTGTGATTCCAAGGGTTGAGAAAACGCGTTTATTTCGGGCTGAAAAACACGTTTTGAAAAGTGTTCTGTTCCTGCCCTATAACTTACATGTTGTTGACCAAAGTTGCCAAAACGTGTTTATTTGTGCTGAAAAACACGTTTTGACAACTTCTGCACACTGGGGTTAAGGGCTGACTCAGTGGGCTCTTCTGAGCCAGTCAGTTACACTGTGATTCCAAGGGTTGAGAAAACGCGTTTATTTCGGGCTGAAAAACACGTTTTGAAAAGTGTTCTGTTCCTGCCCTATAACTTACATGTTGTTGACCAAAGTTGCCAAAACGTGTTTATTTGTGCTGAAAAACACGTTTTGACAACTTCTGCACACTGGGGTTAAGGGCTGACTCAGTGGGCTCTTCTGAGCCAGTCAGTTACACTGTGATTCCAAGGGTTGAGAAAACGCGTTTATTTCGGGCTGAAAAACACGTTTTGAAAAGTGTTCTGTTCCTGCCCTATAACTTACATGTTGTTGACCAAAGTTGCCAAAACGTGTTTATTTGTGCTGAAAAACACGTTTTGACAACTTCTGCACACTGGGGTTAAGGGCTGACTCAGTGGGCTCTTCTGAGCCAGTCAGTTACACTGTGATTCCAGGAGTTGAGAAAACGCGTTTATTTCGGGCTGAAAAACACGTTTTGAAAAGTGTTCTGTTCCTGCCCTATAACTTACATGTTGGTGACCAAAGTTGCCAAAACGTGTTTATTTGTGCTGAAAAACACGTTTTGACAACTTCTGCACACTGGGGTTAAGGGCTGAATCAGTGGGCTCTTCTGAGCCAGTCAGTTACACTGTGATTCCAAGGGTTGAGAAAACGCGTTTATTTCGGGCTGAAAAACACGTTTTGAAAAGTGTTCTGTTCCTGCCCTATAACTTACATGTTGTTGACCAAAGTTGCCAAAACGTGTTTATTTGTGCTGAAAAACACGTTTTGACAACTTCTGCACACTGGGGTTAAGGGCTGACTCAGTGGGCTCTTCTGAACCAGTCAGTTACACTGTGATTCCAAGAGTTGAGAAAACGCGTTTATTTCGGGCTGAAAAACACGTTTTGAAAAGTGTTCTGTTCCTGCCCTATAACTTACATGTTGTTGACCAAAGTTGCCAAACGTGTTTATTTATGCTGAAAAACACGTTTTGACAACTTCTGCACACTGGGGTTAAGGGCTGACTCAGTGGGCTCTTCTGAGCCAGTCAGTTACACTGTGATTCCAAGGGTTGAGAAAACGCGTTTATTTCGGGCTGAAAAACACGTTTTGAAAAGTGTTCTGTTCCTGCCCTATAACTTACATGTTGTTGACCAAAGTTGCCAAAACGTGTTTATTTGTGCTGAAAAACACGTTTTGACAACTTCTGCACACTGGGGTTAAGGGCTGACTGAGTGGGCTCTTCTGAGCCAGTCAGTTACACTGTGATTCCAGGAGTTGAGAAAACGCGTTTATTTCGGGCTGAAAAACACGTTTTGAAAAGTGTTCTGTTCCTGCCCTATAACTTACATGTTGGTGACCAAAGTTGCCAAAACGTGTTTATTTGTGCTGAAAAACACGTTTTGACAACTTCTGCACACTGGGGTTAAGGGCTGAATCAGTGGGCTCTTCTGAGCCAGTCAGTTACACTGTGATTCCAAGAGTTGAGAAAACGCGTTTATTTCGGGCTGAAAAACACGTTTTGAAAAGTGTTCTGTTCCTGCCCTATAACTTACATGTTGTTGACCAAAGTTGCCAAAACGTGTTTATTTGTGCTGAAAAACACGTTTTGACAACTTCTGCACACTGGGGTTAAGGGCTGACTCAGTGGGCTCTTCTGAGCCAGTCAGTTACACTGTGATTCCAAGGGTTGAGAAAACGCGTTTATTTCGGGCTGAAAAACACGTTTTGAAAAGTGTTCTGTTCCTGCCCTATAACTTACATGTTGGTGACCAAAGTTGCCAAGACGTGTTTATTTGTGCTTAAAAACACGTTTTGACAACTTTTGCACACTGGGGTTAAGGGCTGACTCAGTGGGCTCTTCTGAGCCAGTCAGTTACACTGTGATTCCAAGGGTTGAGAAAACGCGTTTATTTCGGGCTGAAAAACACGTTTTGAAAAGTGTTCTGTTCCTGCCCTATAACTTACATGTTGGTGACCAAAGTTGCCAAAACGTGTTTATTTGTGCTGAAAAACACGTTTTGACAACTTCTGCACACTGGGGTTAAGGGCTGACTCAGTGGGCTCTTCTGAGCCAGTCAGTTACACTGTGATTCCAAGGGTTGAGAAAACGCGTTTATTTCGGGCTGAAAAACACGTTTTGAAAAGTGTTCTGTTCCTGCCCTATAACTTACATGTTGTTGACCAAAGTTGCCAAAACGTGTTTATTTGTGCTGAAAAACACGTTTTGACAACTCCTGCACACTGGGGTTAAGGGCTGACTCAGTGGGCTCTTCTGAGCCAGTCAGTTACACTGTGATTCCAAGAGTTGAGAAAACGCGTTTATTTCGGGCTGAAAAACACGTTTTGAAAAGTGTTCTGTTCCTGCCCTATAACTTACATGTTGTTGACCAAAGTTGCCAAAACGTGTTTATTTGTGCTGAAAAACACGTTTTGACAACTTCTGCACACTGGGGTTAAGGGCTGACTCAGTGGGCTCTTCTGAGCCAGTCAGTTACACTGTGATTCCAGGAGTTGAGAAAACGCGTTTATTTCGGGCTGAAAAACACGTTTTGACAACTTCTGCACACTGGGGTTAAGGGCTGACTCAGTGGGCTCTTCTGAGCCAGTCAGTTACACTGTGATTCCAGGAGTTGAGAAAACGCGTTTATTTCGGGCTGAAAAACACGTTTTGAAAAGTGTTCTGTTCCTGCCCTATAACTTACATGTTGGTGACCAAAGTTGCCAAAACGTGTTTATTTGTGCTGAAAAACACGTTTTGACAACTTCTGCACACTGGGGTTAAGGGCTGAATCAGTGGGCTCTTCTGAGCCAGTCAGTTACACTGTGATTCCAAGAGTTGAGAAAACGCGTTTATTTCGGGCTGAAAAACACGTTTTGAAAAGTGTTCTGTTCCTGCCCTATAACTTACATGTTGTTGACCAAAGTTGCCAAAACGTGTTTATTTGTGCTGAAAAACACGTTTTGACAACTTCTGCACACTGGGGTTAAGGGCTGACTCAGTGGGCTCTTCTGAGCCAGTCAGTTACACTGTGATTCCAAGGGTTGAGAAAACGCGTTTATTTCGGGCTGAAAAACACGTTTTGAAAAGTGTTCTGTTCCTGCCCTATAACTTACATGTTGGTGACCAAAGTTGCCAAGACGTGTTTATTTGTGCTTAAAAACACGTTTTGACAACTTTTGCACACTGGGGTTAAGGGCTGACTCAGTGGGCTCTTCTGAGCCAGTCAGTTACACTGTGATTCCAAGGGTTGAGAAAACGCGTTTATTTCGGGCTGAAAAACACGTTTTGAAAAGTGTTCTGTTCCTGCCCTATAACTTACATGTTGGTGACCAAAGTTGCCAAAACGTGTTTATTTGTGCTGAAAAACACGTTTTGACAACTTCTGCACACTGGGGTTAAGGGCTGACTCAGTGGGCTCTTCTGAGCCAGTCAGTTACACTGTGATTCCAAGGGTTGAGAAAACGCGTTTATTTCGGGCTGAAAAACACGTTTTGAAAAGTGTTCTGTTCCTGCCCTATAACTTACATGTTGTTGACCAAAGTTGCCAAAACGTGTTTATTTGTGCTGAAAAACACGTTTTGACAACTCCTGCACACTGGGGTTAAGGGCTGACTCAGTGGGCTCTTCTGAGCCAGTCAGTTACACTGTGATTCCAAGAGTTGAGAAAACGCGTTTATTTCGGGCTGAAAAACACGTTTTGAAAAGTGTTCTGTTCCTGCCCTATAACTTACATGTTGTTGACCAAAGTTGCCAAAACGTGTTTATTTGTGCTGAAAAACACGTTTTGACAACTTCTGCACACTGGGGTTAAGGGCTGACTCAGTGGGCTCTTCTGAGCCAGTCAGTTACACTGTGATTCCAGGAGTTGAGAAAACGCGTTTATTTCGGGCTGAAAAACACGTTTTGAAAAGTGTTCTGTTCCTGCCCTATAACTTACATGTTGGTGACCAAAGTTGCCAAAACGTGTTTATTTGTGCTGAAAAACACGTTTTGACAACTTCTGCACACTGGGGTTAAGGGCTGAATCAGTGGGCTCTTCTGAGCCAGTCAGTTACACTGTGATTCCAAGGGTTGAGAAAACGCGTTTATTTCGGGCTGAAAAACACGTTTTGAAAAGTGTTCTGTTCCTGCCCTATAACTTACATGTTGTTGACCAAAGTTGCCAAAACGTGTTTATTTGTGCTGAAAAACACGTTTTGACAACTTCTGCACACTGGGGTTAAGGGCTGACTCAGTGGGCTCTTCTGAGCCAGTCAGTTACACTGTGATTCCAAGGGTTGAGAAAACGCGTTTATTTCGGGCTGAAAAACACGTTTTGAAAAGTGTTCTGTTCCTGCCCTATAACTTACATGTTGTTGACCAAAGTTGCCAAAACGTGTTTATTTGTGCTGAAAAACACGTTTTGACAACTTCTGCACACTGGGGTTAAGGGCTGACTCAGTGGGCTCTTCTGAGCCAGTCAGTTACACTGTGATTCCAAGAGTTGAGAAAACGCGTTTATTTCGGGCTGAAAAACACGTTTTGAAAAGTGTTCTGTTCCTGCCCTATAACTTACATGTTGTTGACCAAAGTTGCCAAAACGTGTTTATTTGTGCTGAAAAACACGTTTTGACAACTTCTGCACACTGGGGTTAAGGGCTGACTCAGTGGGCTCTTCTGAGCCAGTCAGTTACACTGTGATTCCAAGGGTTGAGAAAACGCGTTTATTTCGGGCTGAAAAACACGTTTTGAAAAGTGTTCTGTTCCTGCCCTATAACTTACATGTTGTTGACCAAAGTTGCCAAAACGTGTTTATTTGTGCTGAAAAACACGTTTTGACAACTTCTGCACACTGGGGTTAAGGGCTGACTCAGTGGGCTCTTCTGAGCCAGTCAGTTACACTGTGATTCCAAGGGTTGAGAAAACGCGTTTATTTCGGGCTGAAAAACACGTTTTGAAAAGTGTTCTGTTCCTGCCCTATAACTTACATGTTGTTGACCAAAGTTGCCAAAACGTGTTTATTTGTGCTGAAAAACACGTTTTGACAACTTCTGCACACTGGGGTTAAGGGCTGACTCAGTGGGCTCTTCTGAGCCAGTCAGTTACACTGTGATTCCAAGGGTTGAGAAAACGCGTTTATTTCGGGCTGAAAAACACGTTTTGAAAAGTGTTCTGTTCCTGCCCTATAACTTACATGTTGTTGACCAAAGTTGCCAAAACGTGTTTATTTGTGCTGAAAAACACGTTTTGACAACTTCTGCACACTGGGGTTAAGGGCTGACTCAGTGGGCTCTTCTGAGCCAGTCAGTTACACTGTGATTCCAGGAGTTGAGAAAACGCGTTTATTTCGGGCTGAAAAACACGTTTTGAAAAGTGTTCTGTTCCTGCCCTATAACTTACATGTTGGTGACCAAAGTTGCCAAAACGTGTTTATTTGTGCTGAAAAACACGTTTTGACAACTTCTGCACACTGGGGTTAAGGGCTGAATCAGTGGGCTCTTCTGAGCCAGTCAGTTACACTGTGATTCCAAGGGTTGAGAAAACGCGTTTATTTCGGGCTGAAAAACACGTTTTGAAAAGTGTTCTGTTCCTGCCCTATAACTTACATGTTGTTGACCAAAGTTGCCAAAACGTGTTTATTTGTGCTGAAAAACACGTTTTGACAACTTCTGCACACTGGGGTTAAGGGCTGACTCAGTGGGCTCTTCTGAACCAGTCAGTTACACTGTGATTCCAAGAGTTGAGAAAACGCGTTTATTTCGGGCTGAAAAACACGTTTTGAAAAGTGTTCTGTTCCTGCCCTATAACTTACATGTTGTTGACCAAAGTTGCCAAACGTGTTTATTTATGCTGAAAAACACGTTTTGACAACTTCTGCACACTGGGGTTAAGGGCTGACTCAGTGGGCTCTTCTGAGCCAGTCAGTTACACTGTGATTCCAAGGGTTGAGAAAACGCGTTTATTTCGGGCTGAAAAACACGTTTTGAAAAGTGTTCTGTTCCTGCCCTATAACTTACATGTTGTTGACCAAAGTTGCCAAAACGTGTTTATTTGTGCTGAAAAACACGTTTTGACAACTTCTGCACACTGGGGTTAAGGGCTGACTGAGTGGGCTCTTCTGAGCCAGTCAGTTACACTGTGATTCCAGGAGTTGAGAAAACGCGTTTATTTCGGGCTGAAAAACACGTTTTGAAAAGTGTTCTGTTCCTGCCCTATAACTTACATGTTGGTGACCAAAGTTGCCAAAACGTGTTTATTTGTGCTGAAAAACACGTTTTGACAACTTCTGCACACTGGGGTTAAGGGCTGAATCAGTGGGCTCTTCTGAGCCAGTCAGTTACACTGTGATTCCAAGAGTTGAGAAAACGCGTTTATTTCGGGCTGAAAAACACGTTTTGAAAAGTGTTCTGTTCCTGCCCTATAACTTACATGTTGTTGACCAAAGTTGCCAAAACGTGTTTATTTGTGCTGAAAAACACGTTTTGACAACTTCTGCACACTGGGGTTAAGGGCTGACTCAGTGGGCTCTTCTGAGCCAGTCAGTTACACTGTGATTCCAAGGGTTGAGAAAACGCGTTTATTTCGGGCTGAAAAACACGTTTTGAAAAGTGTTCTGTTCCTGCCCTATAACTTACATGTTGGTGACCAAAGTTGCCAAGACGTGTTTATTTGTGCTTAAAAACACGTTTTGACAACTTTTGCACACTGGGGTTAAGGGCTGACTCAGTGGGCTCTTCTGAGCCAGTCAGTTACACTGTGATTCCAAGGGTTGAGAAAACGCGTTTATTTCGGGCTGAAAAACACGTTTTGAAAAGTGTTCTGTTCCTGCCCTATAACTTACATGTTGGTGACCAAAGTTGCCAAAACGTGTTTATTTGTGCTGAAAAACACGTTTTGACAACTTCTGCACACTGGGGTTAAGGGCTGACTCAGTGGGCTCTTCTGAGCCAGTCAGTTACACTGTGATTCCAAGGGTTGAGAAAACGCGTTTATTTCGGGCTGAAAAACACGTTTTGAAAAGTGTTCTGTTCCTGCCCTATAACTTACATGTTGTTGACCAAAGTTGCCAAAACGTGTTTATTTGTGCTGAAAAACACGTTTTGACAACTCCTGCACACTGGGGTTAAGGGCTGACTCAGTGGGCTCTTCTGAGCCAGTCAGTTACACTGTGATTCCAAGAGTTGAGAAAACGCGTTTATTTCGGGCTGAAAAACACGTTTTGAAAAGTGTTCTGTTCCTGCCCTATAACTTACATGTTGTTGACCAAAGTTGCCAAAACGTGTTTATTTGTGCTGAAAAACACGTTTTGACAACTTCTGCACACTGGGGTTAAGGGCTGACTCAGTGGGCTCTTCTGAGCCAGTCAGTTACACTGTGATTCCAGGAGTTGAGAAAACGCGTTTATTTCGGGCTGAAAAACACGTTTTGAAAAGTGTTCTGTTCCTGCCCTATAACTTACATGTTGGTGACCAAAGTTGCCAAAACGTGTTTATTTGTGCTGAAAAACACGTTTTGACAACTTCTGCACACTGGGGTTAAGGGCTGAATCAGTGGGCTCTTCTGAGCCAGTCAGTTACACTGTGATTCCAAGGGTTGAGAAAACGCGTTTATTTCGGGCTGAAAAACACGTTTTGAAAAGTGTTCTGTTCCTGCCCTATAACTTACATGTTGTTGACCAAAGTTGCCAAAACGTGTTTATTTGTGCTGAAAAACACGTTTTGACAACTTCTGCACACTGGGGTTAAGGGCTGACTCAGTGGGCTCTTCTGAGCCAGTCAGTTACACTGTGATTCCAAGGGTTGAGAAAACGTGTTTATTTCGGGCTGAAAAACACGTTTTGAAAAGTGTTCTGTTCCTGCCCTATAACTTACATGTTGTTGACCAAAGTTGCCAAAACGTGTTTATTTGTGCTGAAAAACACGTTTTGACAACTTCTGCACACTGGGGTTAAGGGCTGACTCAGTGGGCTCTTCTGAGCCAGTCAGTTACACTGTGATTCCAAGAGTTGAGAAAACGCGTTTATTTCGGGCTGAAAAACACGTTTTGAAAAGTGTTCTGTTCCTGCCCTATAACTTACATGTTGTTGACCAAAGTTGCCAAAACGTGTTTATTTGTGCTGAAAAACACGTTTTGACAACTTCTGCACACTGGGGTTAAGGGCTGACTCAGTGGGCTCTTCTGAGCCAGTCAGTTACACTGTGATTCCAAGGGTTGAGAAAACGCGTTTATTTCGGGCTGAAAAACACGTTTTGAAAAGTGTTCTGTTCCTGCCCTATAACTTACATGTTGTTGACCAAAGTTGCCAAAACGTGTTTATTTGTGCTGAAAAACACGTTTTGACAACTTCTGCACACTGGGGTTAAGGGCTGACTCAGTGGGCTCTTCTGAGCCAGTCAGTTACACTGTGATTCCAAGAGTTGAGAAAACGCGTTTATTTCGGGCTGAAAAACACGTTTTGAAAAGTGTTCTGTTCCTGCCCTATAACTTACATGTTGTTGACCAAAGTTGCCAAAACGTGTTTATTTGTGCTGAAAAACACGTTTTGACAACTTCTGCACACTGGGGTTAAGGGCTGACTCAGTGGGCTCTTCTGAGCCAGTCAGTTACACTGTGATTCCAAGGGTTGAGAAAACGCGTTTATTTCGGGCTGAAAAACACGTTTTGAAAAGTGTTCTGTTCCTGCCCTATAACTTACATGTTGTTGACCAAAGTTGCCAAAACGTGTTTATTTGTGCTGAAAAACACGTTTTGACAACTTCTGCACACTGGGGTTAAGGGCTGACTCAGTGGGCTCTTCTGAGCCAGTCAGTTACACTGTGATTCCAGGAGTTGAGAAAACGCGTTTATTTCGGGCTGAAAAACACGTTTTGAAAAGTGTTCTGTTCCTGCCCTATAACTTACATGTTGTTGACCAAAGTTGCCAAAACGTGTTTATTTGTGCTGAAAAACACGTTTTGACAACTTCTGCACACTGGGGTTAAGGGCTGACTCAGTGGGCTCTTCTGAGCCAGTCAGTTACACTGTGATTCCAAGAGTTGAGAAAACGCGTTTATTTCGGGCTGAAAAACACGTTTTGAAAAGTGTTCTGTTCCTGCCCTATAACTTACATGTTGGTGACCAAAGTTGCCAAAACGTGTTTATTTGTGCTGAAAAACACGTTTTGACAACTTCTGCACACTGGGGTTAAGGGCTGACTCAGTGGGCTCTTCTGAGCCAGTCAGTTACACTGTGATTCCAAGGGTTGAGAAAACGCGTTTATTTCGGGCTGAAAAACACGTTTTGAAAAGTGTTCTGTTCCTGCCCTATAACTTACATGTTGTTGACCAAAGTTGCCAAAACGTGTTTATTTGGGCTGAAAAGCACGTTTTGACAACTCCTGCACACTGGGGTTAAGGGCTGACTCAGTGGGCTCTTCTGAGCCAGTCAGTTACACTGTGATTCCAAGAGTTGAGAAAACGCGTTTATTTCGGGCTGAAAAACACGTTTTGAAAAGTGTTCTGTTCCTGCCCTATAACTTACATGTTGTTGACCAAAGTTGCCAAAACGTGTTTATTTGTGCTGAAAAACACGTTTTGACAACTTCTGCACACTGGGGTTAAGGGCTGACTCAGTGGGCTCTTCTGAGCCAGTCAGTTACACTGTGATTCCAGGAGTTGAGAAAACGCGTTTATTTCGGGCTGAAAAACACGTTTTGAAAAGTGTTCTGTTCCTGCCCTATAACTTACATGTTGGTGACCAAAGTTGCCAAAACGTGTTTATTTGTGCTGAAAAACACGTTTTGACAACTTCTGCACACTGGGGTTAAGGGCTGAATCAGTGGGCTCTTCTGAGCCAGTCAGTTACACTGTGATTCCAAGAGTTGAGAAAACGCGTTTATTTCGGGCTGAAAAACACGTTTTGAAAAGTGTTCTGTTCCTGCCCTATAACTTACATGTTGTTGACCAAAGTTGCCAAAACGTGTTTATTTGTGCTGAAAAACACGTTTTGACAACTTCTGCACACTGGGGTTAAGGGCTGACTCAGTGGGCTCTTCTGAGCCAGTCAGTTACACTGTGATTCCAAGGGTTGAGAAAACGCGTTTATTTCGGGCTGAAAAACACGTTTTGAAAAGTGTTCTGTTCCTGCCCTATAACTTACATGTTGTTGACCAAAGTTGCCAAAACGTGTTTATTTGTGCTGAAAAACACGTTTTGACAACTTCTGCACACTGGGGTTAAGGGCTGACTCAGTGGGCTCTTCTGAGCCAGTCAGTTACACTGTGATTCCAAGGGTTGAGAAAACGCGTTTATTTCGGGCTGAAAAACACGTTTTGAAAAGTGTTCTGTTCCTGCCCTATAACTTACATGTTGTTGACCAAAGTTGCCAAAACGTGTTTATTTGTGCTGAAAAACACGTTTTGACAACTTCTGCACACTGGGGTTAAGGGCTGACTCAGTGGGCTCTTCTGAGCCAGTCAGTTACACTGTGATTCCAAGGGTTGAGAAAACGCGTTTATTTCGGGCTGAAAAACACGTTTTGAAAAGTGTTCTGTTCCTGCCCTATAACTTACATGTTGTTGACCAAAGTTGCCAAAACGTGTTTATTTGTGCTGAAAAACACGTTTTGACAACTTCTGCACACTGGGGTTAAGGGCTGACTCAGTGGGCTCTTCTGAGCCAGTCAGTTACACTGTGATTCCAAGAGTTGAGAAAACGCGTTTATTTCGGGCTGAAAAACACGTTTTGAAAAGTGTTCTGTTCCTGCCCTATAACTTACATGTTGTTGACCAAAGTTGCCAAAACGTGTTTATTTGTGCTGAAAAACACGTTTTGACAACTTCTGCACACTGGGGTTAAGGGCTGACTCAGTGGGCTCTTCTGAGCCAGTCAGTTACACTGTGATTCCAAGGGTTGAGAAAACGCGTTTATTTCGGGCTGAAAAACACGTTTTGAAAAGTGTTCTGTTCCTGCCCTATAACTTACATGTTGTTGACCAAAGTTGCCAAAACGTGTTTATTTGTGCTGAAAAACACGTTTTGACAACTTCTGCACACTGGGGTTAAGGGCTGACTCAGTGGGCTCTTCTGAGCCAGTCAGTTACACTGTGATTCCAAGGGTTGAGAAAACGCGTTTATTTCGGGCTGAAAAACACGTTTTGAAAAGTGTTCTGTTCCTGCCCTATAACTTACATGTTGTTGACCAAAGTTGCCAAAACGTGTTTATTTGTGCTGAAAAACACGTTTTGACAACTTCTGCACACTGGGGTTAAGGGCTGACTCAGTGGGCTCTTCTGAGCCAGTCAGTTACACTGTGATTCCAAGGGTTGAGAAAACGCGTTTATTTCGGGCTGAAAAACACGTTTTGAAAAGTGTTCTGTTCCTGCCCTATAACTTACATGTTGTTGACCAAAGTTGCCAAAACGTGTTTATTTGTGCTGAAAAACACGTTTTGACAACTTCTGCACACTGGGGTTAAGGGCTGACTCAGTGGGCTCTTCTGAGCCAGTCAGTTACACTGTGATTCCAAGGGTTGAGAAAACGCGTTTATTTCGGGCTGAAAAACACGTTTTGAAAAGTGTTCTGTTCCTGCCCTATAACTTACATGTTGTTGACCAAAGTTGCCAAAACGTGTTTATTTGTGCTGAAAAACACGTTTTGACAACTTCTGCACACTGGGGTTAAGGGCTGACTCAGTGGGCTCTTCTGAGCCAGTCAGTTACACTGTGATTCCAGGAGTTGAGAAAACGCGTTTATTTCGGGCTGAAAAACACGTTTTGAAAAGTGTTCTGTTCCTGCCCTATAACTTACATGTTGTTGACCAAAGTTGCCAAAACGTGTTTATTTGTGCTGAAAAACACGTTTTGACAACTTCTGCACACTGGGGTTAAGGGCTGACTCAGTGGGCTCTTCTGAACCAGTCAGTTACACTGTGATTCCAAGAGTTGAGAAAACGCGTTTATTTCGGGCTGAAAAACACGTTTTGAAAAGTGTTCTGTTCCTGCCCTATAACTTACATGTTGTTGACCAAAGTTGCCAAAACGTGTTTATTTATGCTGAAAAACACGTTTTGACAACTTCTGCACACTGGGGTTAAGGGCTGACTCAGTGGGCTCTTCTGAGCCAGTCAGTTACACTGTGATTCCAGGAGTTGAGAAAACGCGTTTATTTCGGGCTGAAAAACACGTTTTGAAAAGTGTTCTGTTCCTGCCCTATAACTTACATGTTGTTGACCAAAGTTGCCAAAACGTGTTTATTTGTGCTGAAAAACACGTTTTGACAACTTCTGCACACTGGGGTTAAGGGCTGACTCAGTGGGCTCTTCTGAGCCAGTCAGTTACACTGTGATTCCAAGGGTTGAGAAAACGCGTTTATTTCGGGCTGAAAAACACGTTTTGAAAAGTGTTCTGTTCCTGCCCTATAACTTACATGTTGTTGACCAAAGTTGCCAAAACGTGTTTATTTGTGCTGAAAAACACGTTTTGACAACTTCTGCACACTGGGGTTAAGGGCTGACTCAGTGGGCTCTTCTGAGCCAGTCAGTTACACTGTGATTCCAAGGGTTGAGAAAACGCGTTTATTTCGGGCTGAAAAACACGTTTTGAAAAGTGTTCTGTTCCTGCCCTATAACTTACATGTTGTTGACCAAAGTTGCCAAAACGTGTTTATTTATGCTGAAAAACACGTTTTGACAACTTCTGCACACTGGGGTTAAGGGCTGACTCAGTGGGCTCTTCTGAGCCAGTCAGTTACACTGTGATTCCAGGAGTTGAGAAAACGCGTTTATTTCGGGCTGAAAAACACGTTTTGAAAAGTGTTCTGTTCCTGCCCTATAACTTACATGTTGTTGACCAAAGTTGCCAAAACGTGTTTATTTGTGCTGAAAAACACGTTTTGACAACTTCTGCACACTGGGGTTAAGGGCTGACTCAGTGGGCTCTTCTGAGCCAGTCAGTTACACTGTGATTCCAAGGGTTGAGAAAACGCGTTTATTTCGGGCTGAAAAACACGTTTTGAAAAGTGTTCTGTTCCTGCCCTATAACTTACATGTTGTTGACCAAAGTTGCCAAAACGTGTTTATTTGTGCTGAAAAACACGTTTTGACAACTTCTGCACACTGGGGTTAAGGGCTGACTCAGTGGGCTCTTCTGAGCCAGTCAGTTACACTGTGATTCCAAGGGTTGAGAAAACGCGTTTATTTCGGGCTGAAAAACACGTTTTGAAAAGTGTTCTGTTCCTGCCCTATAACTTACATGTTGTTGACCAAAGTTGCCAAAACGTGTTTATTTGTGCTGAAAAACACGTTTTGACAACTTCTGCACACTGGGGTTAAGGGCTGACTCAGTGGGCTCTTCTGAGCCAGTCAGTTACACTGTGATTCCAAGGGTTGAGAAAACGCGTTTATTTCGGGCTGAAAAACACGTTTTGAAAAGTGTTCTGTTCCTGCCCTATAACTTACATGTTGTTGACCAAAGTTGCCAAAACGTGTTTATTTGTGCTGAAAAACACGTTTTGACAACTTCTGCACACTGGGGTTAAGGGCTGACTCAGTGGGCTCTTCTGAGCCAGTCAGTTACACTGTGATTCCAGGAGTTGAGAAAACGCGTTTATTTCGGGCTGAAAAACACGTTTTGAAAAGTGTTCTGTTCCTGCCCTATAACTTACATGTTGTTGACCAAAGTTGCCAAAACGTGTTTATTTGTGCTGAAAAACACGTTTTGACAACTTCTGCACACTGGGGTTAAGGGCTGACTCAGTGGGCTCTTCTGAACCAGTCAGTTACACTGTGATTCCAAGAGTTGAGAAAACGCGTTTATTTCGGGCTGAAAAACACGTTTTGAAAAGTGTTCTGTTCCTGCCCTATAACTTACATGTTGTTGACCAAAGTTGCCAAAACGTGTTTATTTATGCTGAAAAACACGTTTTGACAACTTCTGCACACTGGGGTTAAGGGCTGACTCAGTGGGCTCTTCTGAGCCAGTCAGTTACACTGTGATTCCAGGAGTTGAGAAAACGCGTTTATTTCGGGCTGAAAAACACGTTTTGAAAAGTGTTCTGTTCCTGCCCTATAACTTACATGTTGTTGACCAAAGTTGCCAAAACGTGTTTATTTGTGCTGAAAAACACGTTTTGACAACTTCTGCACACTGGGGTTAAGGGCTGACTCAGTGGGCTCTTCTGAGCCAGTCAGTTACACTGTGATTCCAAGGGTTGAGAAAACGCGTTTATTTCGGGCTGAAAAACACGTTTTGAAAAGTGTTCTGTTCCTGCCCTATAACTTACATGTTGTTGACCAAAGTTGCCAAAACGTGTTTATTTGTGCTGAAAAACACGTTTTGACAACTTCTGCACACTGGGGTTAAGGGCTGACTCAGTGGGCTCTTCTGAGCCAGTCAGTTACACTGTGATTCCAGGAGTTGAGAAAACGCGTTTATTTCGGGCTGAAAAACACGTTTTGAAAAGTGTTCTGTTCCTGCCCTATAACTTACATGTTGGTGACCAAAGTTGCCAAAACGTGTTTATTTGTGCTGAAAAACACGTTTTGACAACTTCTGCACACTGGGGTTAAGGGCTGAATCAGTGGGCTCTTCTGAGCCAGTCAGTTACACTGTGATTCCAAGAGTTGAGAAAACGCGTTTATTTCGGGCTGAAAAACACGTTTTGAAAAGTGTTCTGTTCCTGCCCTATAACTTACATGTTGTTGACCAAAGTTGCCAAAACGTGTTTATTTGTGCTGAAAAACACGTTTTGACAACTTCTGCACACTGGGGTTAAGGGCTGACTCAGTGGGCTCTTCTGAGCCAGTCAGTTACACTGTGATTCCAAGGGTTGAGAAAACGCGTTTATTTCGGGCTGAAAAACACGTTTTGAAAAGTGTTCTGTTCCTGCCCTATAACTTACATGTTGGTGACCAAAGTTGCCAAGACGTGTTTATTTGTGCTTAAAAACACGTTTTGACAACTTTTGCACACTGGGGTTAAGGGCTGACTCAGTGGGCTCTTCTGAGCCAGTCAGTTACACTGTGATTCCAAGGGTTGAGAAAACGCGTTTATTTCGGGCTGAAAAACACGTTTTGAAAAGTGTTCTGTTCCTGCCCTATAACTTACATGTTGGTGACCAAAGTTGCCAAAACGTGTTTATTTGTGCTGAAAAACACGTTTTGACAACTTCTGCACACTGGGGTTAAGGGCTGACTCAGTGGGCTCTTCTGAGCCAGTCAGTTACACTGTGATTCCAAGGGTTGAGAAAACGCGTTTATTTCGGGCTGAAAAACACGTTTTGAAAAGTGTTCTGTTCCTGCCCTATAACTTACATGTTGTTGACCAAAGTTGCCAAAACGTGTTTATTTGTGCTGAAAAACACGTTTTGACAACTCCTGCACACTGGGGTTAAGGGCTGACTCAGTGGGCTCTTCTGAGCCAGTCAGTTACACTGTGATTCCAAGAGTTGAGAAAACGCGTTTATTTCGGGCTGAAAAACACGTTTTGAAAAGTGTTCTGTTCCTGCCCTATAACTTACATGTTGTTGACCAAAGTTGCCAAAACGTGTTTATTTGTGCTGAAAAACACGTTTTGACAACTTCTGCACACTGGGGTTAAGGGCTGACTCAGTGGGCTCTTCTGAGCCAGTCAGTTACACTGTGATTCCAGGAGTTGAGAAAACGCGTTTATTTCGGGCTGAAAAACACGTTTTGAAAAGTGTTCTGTTCCTGCCCTATAACTTACATGTTGGTGACCAAAGTTGCCAAAACGTGTTTATTTGTGCTGAAAAACACGTTTTGACAACTTCTGCACACTGGGGTTAAGGGCTGAATCAGTGGGCTCTTCTGAGCCAGTCAGTTACACTGTGATTCCAAGGGTTGAGAAAACGCGTTTATTTCGGGCTGAAAAACACGTTTTGAAAAGTGTTCTGTTCCTGCCCTATAACTTACATGTTGTTGACCAAAGTTGCCAAAACGTGTTTATTTGTGCTGAAAAACACGTTTTGACAACTTCTGCACACTGGGGTTAAGGGCTGACTCAGTGGGCTCTTCTGAGCCAGTCAGTTACACTGTGATTCCAAGGGTTGAGAAAACGCGTTTATTTCGGGCTGAAAAACACGTTTTGAAAAGTGTTCTGTTCCTGCCCTATAACTTACATGTTGTTGACCAAAGTTGCCAAAACGTGTTTATTTGTGCTGAAAAACACGTTTTGACAACTTCTGCACACTGGGGTTAAGGGCTGACTCAGTGGGCTCTTCTGAGCCAGTCAGTTACACTGTGATTCCAAGAGTTGAGAAAACGCGTTTATTTCGGGCTGAAAAACACGTTTTGAAAAGTGTTCTGTTCCTGCCCTATAACTTACATGTTGTTGACCAAAGTTGCCAAAACGTGTTTATTTGTGCTGAAAAACACGTTTTGACAACTTCTGCACACTGGGGTTAAGGGCTGACTCAGTGGGCTCTTCTGAGCCAGTCAGTTACACTGTGATTCCAAGGGTTGAGAAAACGCGTTTATTTCGGGCTGAAAAACACGTTTTGAAAAGTGTTCTGTTCCTGCCCTATAACTTACATGTTGTTGACCAAAGTTGCCAAAACGTGTTTATTTGTGCTGAAAAACACGTTTTGACAACTTCTGCACACTGGGGTTAAGGGCTGACTCAGTGGGCTCTTCTGAGCCAGTCAGTTACACTGTGATTCCAAGGGTTGAGAAAACGCGTTTATTTCGGGCTGAAAAACACGTTTTGAAAAGTGTTCTGTTCCTGCCCTATAACTTACATGTTGTTGACCAAAGTTGCCAAAACGTGTTTATTTGTGCTGAAAAACACGTTTTGACAACTTCTGCACACTGGGGTTAAGGGCTGACTCAGTGGGCTCTTCTGAGCCAGTCAGTTACACTGTGATTCCAAGGGTTGAGAAAACGCGTTTATTTCGGGCTGAAAAACACGTTTTGAAAAGTGTTCTGTTCCTGCCCTATAACTTACATGTTGTTGACCAAAGTTGCCAAAACGTGTTTATTTGTGCTGAAAAACACGTTTTGACAACTTCTGCACACTGGGGTTAAGGGCTGACTCAGTGGGCTCTTCTGAGCCAGTCAGTTACACTGTGATTCCAAGGGTTGAGAAAACGCGTTTATTTCGGGCTGAAAAACACGTTTTGAAAAGTGTTCTGTTCCTGCCCTATAACTTACATGTTGTTGACCAAAGTTGCCAAAACGTGTTTATTTGTGCTGAAAAACACGTTTTGACAACTTCTGCACACTGGGGTTAAGGGCTGACTCAGTGGGCTCTTCTGAGCCAGTCAGTTACACTGTGATTCCAAGGGTTGAGAAAACGCGTTTATTTCGGGCTGAAAAACACGTTTTGAAAAGTGTTCTGTTCCTGCCCTATAACTTACATGTTGTTGACCAAAGTTGCCAAAACGTGTTTATTTGTGCTGAAAAACACGTTTTGACAACTTCTGCACACTGGGGTTAAGGGCTGACTCAGTGGGCTCTTCTGAGCCAGTCAGTTACACTGTGATTCCAGGAGTTGAGAAAACGCGTTTATTTCGGGCTGAAAAACACGTTTTGAAAAGTGTTCTGTTCCTGCCCTATAACTTACATGTTGTTGACCAAAGTTGCCAAAACGTGTTTATTTGTGCTGAAAAACACGTTTTGACAACTTCTGCACACTGGGGTTAAGGGCTGACTCAGTGGGCTCTTCTGAGCCAGTCAGTTACACTGTGATTCCAAGGGTTGAGAAAACGCGTTTATTTCGGGCTGAAAAACACGTTTTGAAAAGTGTTCTGTTCCTGCCCTATAACTTACATGTTGTTGACCAAAGTTGCCAAAACGTGTTTATTTGTGCTGAAAAACACGTTTTGACAACTTCTGCACACTGGGGTTAAGGGCTGACTCAGTGGGCTCTTCTGAGCCAGTCAGTTACACTGTGATTCCAAGAGTTGAGAAAACGCGTTTATTTCGGGCTGAAAAACACGTTTTGAAAAGTGTTCTGTTCCTGCCCTATAACTTACATGTTGTTGACCAAAGTTGCCAAAACGTGTTTATTTGTGCTGAAAAACACGTTTTGACAACTTCTGCACACTGGGGTTAAGGGCTGACTCAGTGGGCTCTTCTGAGCCAGTCAGTTACACTGTGATTCCAAGGGTTGAGAAAACGCGTTTATTTCGGGCTGAAAAACACGTTTTGAAAAGTGTTCTGTTCCTGCCCTATAACTTACATGTTGTTGACCAAAGTTGCCAAAACGTGTTTATTTGTGCTGAAAAACACGTTTTGACAACTTCTGCACACTGGGGTTAAGGGCTGACTCAGTGGGCTCTTCTGAGCCAGTCAGTTACACTGTGATTCCAAGGGTTGAGAAAACGCGTTTATTTCGGGCTGAAAAACACGTTTTGAAAAGTGTTCTGTTCCTGCCCTATAACTTACATGTTGTTGACCAAAGTTGCCAAAACGTGTTTATTTGTGCTGAAAAACACGTTTTGACAACTTCTGCACACTGGGGTTAAGGGCTGACTCAGTGGGCTCTTCTGAGCCAGTCAGTTACACTGTGATTCCAAGGGTTGAGAAAACGCGTTTATTTCGGGCTGAAAAACACGTTTTGAAAAGTGTTCTGTTCCTGCCCTATAACTTACATGTTGTTGACCAAAGTTGCCAAAACGTGTTTATTTGTGCTGAAAAACACGTTTTGACAACTTCTGCACACTGGGGTTAAGGGCTGACTCAGTGGGCTCTTCTGAGCCAGTCAGTTACACTGTGATTCCAAGGGTTGAGAAAACGCGTTTATTTCGGGCTGAAAAACACGTTTTGAAAAGTGTTCTGTTCCTGCCCTATAACTTACATGTTGTTGACCAAAGTTGCCAAAACGTGTTTATTTGTGCTGAAAAACACGTTTTGACAACTTCTGCACACTGGGGTTAAGGGCTGACTCAGTGGGCTCTTCTGAGCCAGTCAGTTACACTGTGATTCCAGGAGTTGAGAAAACGCGTTTATTTCGGGCTGAAAAACACGTTTTGAAAAGTGTTCTGTTCCTGCCCTATAACTTACATGTTGTTGACCAAAGTTGCCAAAACGTGTTTATTTGTGCTGAAAAACACGTTTTGACAACTTCTGCACACTGGGGTTAAGGGCTGACTCAGTGGGCTCTTCTGAGCCAGTCAGTTACACTGTGATTCCAGGAGTTGAGAAAACGCGTTTATTTCGGGCTGAAAAACACGTTTTGAAAAGTGTTCTGTTCCTGCCCTATAACTTACATGTTGGTGACCAAAGTTGCCAAAACGTGTTTATTTGTGCTTAAAAACACGTTTTGACAACTTCTGCACACTGGGGTTAAGGGCTGACTCAGTGGGCTCTTCTGAGCCAGTCAGTTACACTGTGATTCCAAGGGTTGAGAAAACGCGTTTATTTCGGGCTGAAAAACACGTTTTGAAAAGTGTTCTGTTCCTGCCCTATAACTTACATGTTGGTGACCAAAGTTGCCAAAACGTGTTTATTTGTGCTGAAAAACACGTTTTGACAACTTCTGCACACTGGGGTTAAGGGCTGACTCAGTGGGCTCTTCTGAGCCAGTCAGTTACACTGTGATTCCAAGGGTTGAGAAAACGCGTTTATTTCGGGCTGAAAAACACGTTTTGAAAAGTGTTCTGTTCCTGCCCTATAACTTACATGTTGGTGACCAAAGTTGCCAAAACGTGTTTATTTGTGCTGAAAAACACGTTTTGACAACTTCTGCACACTGGGGTTAAGGGCTGACTCAGTGGGCTCTTCTGAGCCAGTCAGTTACACTGTGATTCCAAGGGTTGAGAAAACGCGTTTATTTCGGGCTGAAAAACACGTTTTGAAAAGTGTTCTGTTCCTGCCCTATAACTTACATGTTGTTGACCAAAGTTGCCAAAACGTGTTTATTTGTGCTGAAAAACACGTTTTGACAACTTCTGCACACTGGGGTTAAGGGCTGACTCAGTGGGCTCTTCTGAGCCAGTCAGTTACACTGTGATTCCAAGGGTTGAGAAAACGCGTTTATTTCGGGCTGAAAAACACGTTTTGAAAAGTGTTCTGTTCCTGCCCTATAACTTACATGTTGTTGACCAAAGTTGCCAAAACGTGTTTATTTGTGCTGAAAAACACGTTTTGACAACTTCTGCACACTGGGGTTAAGGGCTGACTCAGTGGGCTCTTCTGAGCCAGTCAGTTACACTGTGATTCCAAGGGTTGAGAAAACGCGTTTATTTCGGGCTGAAAAACACGTTTTGAAAAGTGTTCTGTTCCTGCCCTATAACTTACATGTTGGTGACCAAAGTTGCCAAGACGTGTTTATTTGTGCTTAAAAACACGTTTTGACAACTTTTGCACACTGGGGTTAAGGGCTGACTCAGTGGGCTCTTCTGAGCCAGTCAGTTACACTGTGATTCCAAGGGTTGAGAAAACGCGTTTATTTCGGGCTGAAAAACACGTTTTGAAAAGTGTTCTGTTCCTGCCCTATAACTTACATGTTGGTGACCAAAGTTGCCAAAACGTGTTTATTTGTGCTGAAAAACACGTTTTGACAACTTCTGCACACTGGGGTTAAGGGCTGACTCAGTGGGCTCTTCTGAGCCAGTCAGTTACACTGTGATTCCAAGGGTTGAGAAAACGCGTTTATTTCGGGCTGAAAAACACGTTTTGAAAAGTGTTCTGTTCCTGCCCTATAACTTACATGTTGTTGACCAAAGTTGCCAAAACGTGTTTATTTGTGCTGAAAAACACGTTTTGACAACTCCTGCACACTGGGGTTAAGGGCTGACTCAGTGGGCTCTTCTGAGCCAGTCAGTTACACTGTGATTCCAAGAGTTGAGAAAACGCGTTTATTTCGGGCTGAAAAACACGTTTTGAAAAGTGTTCTGTTCCTGCCCTATAACTTACATGTTGTTGACCAAAGTTGCCAAAACGTGTTTATTTGTGCTGAAAAACACGTTTTGACAACTTCTGCACACTGGGGTTAAGGGCTGACTCAGTGGGCTCTTCTGAGCCAGTCAGTTACACTGTGATTCCAGGAGTTGAGAAAACGCGTTTATTTCGGGCTGAAAAACACGTTTTGAAAAGTGTTCTGTTCCTGCCCTATAACTTACATGTTGGTGACCAAAGTTGCCAAAACGTGTTTATTTGTGCTGAAAAACACGTTTTGACAACTTCTGCACACTGGGGTTAAGGGCTGAATCAGTGGGCTCTTCTGAGCCAGTCAGTTACACTGTGATTCCAAGGGTTGAGAAAACGCGTTTATTTCGGGCTGAAAAACACGTTTTGAAAAGTGTTCTGTTCCTGCCCTATAACTTACATGTTGTTGACCAAAGTTGCCAAAACGTGTTTATTTGTGCTGAAAAACACGTTTTGACAACTTCTGCACACTGGGGTTAAGGGCTGACTCAGTGGGCTCTTCTGAGCCAGTCAGTTACACTGTGATTCCAAGGGTTGAGAAAACGCGTTTATTTCGGGCTGAAAAACACGTTTTGAAAAGTGTTCTGTTCCTGCCCTATAACTTACATGTTGTTGACCAAAGTTGCCAAAACGTGTTTATTTGTGCTGAAAAACACGTTTTGACAACTTCTGCACACTGGGGTTAAGGGCTGACTCAGTGGGCTCTTCTGAGCCAGTCAGTTACACTGTGATTCCAAGAGTTGAGAAAACGCGTTTATTTCGGGCTGAAAAACACGTTTTGAAAAGTGTTCTGTTCCTGCCCTATAACTTACATGTTGTTGACCAAAGTTGCCAAAACGTGTTTATTTGTGCTGAAAAACACGTTTTGACAACTTCTGCACACTGGGGTTAAGGGCTGACTCAGTGGGCTCTTCTGAGCCAGTCAGTTACACTGTGATTCCAAGGGTTGAGAAAACGCGTTTATTTCGGGCTGAAAAACACGTTTTGAAAAGTGTTCTGTTCCTGCCCTATAACTTACATGTTGTTGACCAAAGTTGCCAAAACGTGTTTATTTGTGCTGAAAAACACGTTTTGACAACTTCTGCACACTGGGGTTAAGGGCTGACTCAGTGGGCTCTTCTGAGCCAGTCAGTTACACTGTGATTCCAAGGGTTGAGAAAACGCGTTTATTTCGGGCTGAAAAACACGTTTTGAAAAGTGTTCTGTTCCTGCCCTATAACTTACATGTTGTTGACCAAAGTTGCCAAAACGTGTTTATTTGTGCTGAAAAACACGTTTTGACAACTTCTGCACACTGGGGTTAAGGGCTGACTCAGTGGGCTCTTCTGAGCCAGTCAGTTACACTGTGATTCCAAGGGTTGAGAAAACGCGTTTATTTCGGGCTGAAAAACACGTTTTGAAAAGTGTTCTGTTCCTGCCCTATAACTTACATGTTGTTGACCAAAGTTGCCAAAACGTGTTTATTTGTGCTGAAAAACACGTTTTGACAACTTCTGCACACTGGGGTTAAGGGCTGACTCAGTGGGCTCTTCTGAGCCAGTCAGTTACACTGTGATTCCAAGGGTTGAGAAAACGCGTTTATTTCGGGCTGAAAAACACGTTTTGAAAAGTGTTCTGTTCCTGCCCTATAACTTACATGTTGTTGACCAAAGTTGCCAAAACGTGTTTATTTGTGCTGAAAAACACGTTTTGACAACTTCTGCACACTGGGGTTAAGGGCTGACTCAGTGGGCTCTTCTGAGCCAGTCAGTTACACTGTGATTCCAAGGGTTGAGAAAACGCGTTTATTTCGGGCTGAAAAACACGTTTTGAAAAGTGTTCTGTTCCTGCCCTATAACTTACATGTTGTTGACCAAAGTTGCCAAAACGTGTTTATTTGTGCTGAAAAACACGTTTTGACAACTTCTGCACACTGGGGTTAAGGGCTGACTCAGTGGGCTCTTCTGAGCCAGTCAGTTACACTGTGATTCCAGGAGTTGAGAAAACGCGTTTATTTCGGGCTGAAAAACACGTTTTGAAAAGTGTTCTGTTCCTGCCCTATAACTTACATGTTGTTGACCAAAGTTGCCAAAACGTGTTTATTTGTGCTGAAAAACACGTTTTGACAACTTCTGCACACTGGGGTTAAGGGCTGACTCAGTGGGCTCTTCTGAGCCAGTCAGTTACACTGTGATTCCAAGGGTTGAGAAAACGCGTTTATTTCGGGCTGAAAAACACGTTTTGAAAAGTGTTCTGTTCCTGCCCTATAACTTACATGTTGTTGACCAAAGTTGCCAAAACGTGTTTATTTGTGCTGAAAAACACGTTTTGACAACTTCTGCACACTGGGGTTAAGGGCTGACTCAGTGGGCTCTTCTGAGCCAGTCAGTTACACTGTGATTCCAAGAGTTGAGAAAACGCGTTTATTTCGGGCTGAAAAACACGTTTTGAAAAGTGTTCTGTTCCTGCCCTATAACTTACATGTTGTTGACCAAAGTTGCCAAAACGTGTTTATTTGTGCTGAAAAACACGTTTTGACAACTTCTGCACACTGGGGTTAAGGGCTGACTCAGTGGGCTCTTCTGAGCCAGTCAGTTACACTGTGATTCCAAGGGTTGAGAAAACGCGTTTATTTCGGGCTGAAAAACACGTTTTGAAAAGTGTTCTGTTCCTGCCCTATAACTTACATGTTGTTGACCAAAGTTGCCAAAACGTGTTTATTTGTGCTGAAAAACACGTTTTGACAACTTCTGCACACTGGGGTTAAGGGCTGACTCAGTGGGCTCTTCTGAGCCAGTCAGTTACACTGTGATTCCAAGGGTTGAGAAAACGCGTTTATTTCGGGCTGAAAAACACGTTTTGAAAAGTGTTCTGTTCCTGCCCTATAACTTACATGTTGTTGACCAAAGTTGCCAAAACGTGTTTATTTGTGCTGAAAAACACGTTTTGACAACTTCTGCACACTGGGGTTAAGGGCTGACTCAGTGGGCTCTTCTGAGCCAGTCAGTTACACTGTGATTCCAAGGGTTGAGAAAACGCGTTTATTTCGGGCTGAAAAACACGTTTTGAAAAGTGTTCTGTTCCTGCCCTATAACTTACATGTTGTTGACCAAAGTTGCCAAAACGTGTTTATTTGTGCTGAAAAACACGTTTTGACAACTTCTGCACACTGGGGTTAAGGGCTGACTCAGTGGGCTCTTCTGAGCCAGTCAGTTACACTGTGATTCCAAGGGTTGAGAAAACGCGTTTATTTCGGGCTGAAAAACACGTTTTGAAAAGTGTTCTGTTCCTGCCCTATAACTTACATGTTGTTGACCAAAGTTGCCAAAACGTGTTTATTTGTGCTGAAAAACACGTTTTGACAACTTCTGCACACTGGGGTTAAGGGCTGACTCAGTGGGCTCTTCTGAGCCAGTCAGTTACACTGTGATTCCAGGAGTTGAGAAAACGCGTTTATTTCGGGCTGAAAAACACGTTTTGAAAAGTGTTCTGTTCCTGCCCTATAACTTACATGTTGTTGACCAAAGTTGCCAAAACGTGTTTATTTGTGCTGAAAAACACGTTTTGACAACTTCTGCACACTGGGGTTAAGGGCTGACTCAGTGGGCTCTTCTGAGCCAGTCAGTTACACTGTGATTCCAGGAGTTGAGAAAACGCGTTTATTTCGGGCTGAAAAACACGTTTTGAAAAGTGTTCTGTTCCTGCCCTATAACTTACATGTTGGTGACCAAAGTTGCCAAAACGTGTTTATTTGTGCTTAAAAACACGTTTTGACAACTTCTGCACACTGGGGTTAAGGGCTGACTCAGTGGGCTCTTCTGAGCCAGTCAGTTACACTGTGATTCCAAGGGTTGAGAAAACGCGTTTATTTCGGGCTGAAAAACACGTTTTGAAAAGTGTTCTGTTCCTGCCCTATAACTTACATGTTGGTGACCAAAGTTGCCAAAACGTGTTTATTTGTGCTGAAAAACACGTTTTGACAACTTCTGCACACTGGGGTTAAGGGCTGACTCAGTGGGCTCTTCTGAGCCAGTCAGTTACACTGTGATTCCAAGGGTTGAGAAAACGCGTTTATTTCGGGCTGAAAAACACGTTTTGAAAAGTGTTCTGTTCCTGCCCTATAACTTACATGTTGGTGACCAAAGTTGCCAAAACGTGTTTATTTGTGCTGAAAAACACGTTTTGACAACTTCTGCACACTGGGGTTAAGGGCTGACTCAGTGGGCTCTTCTGAGCCAGTCAGTTACACTGTGATTCCAAGGGTTGAGAAAACGCGTTTATTTCGGGCTGAAAAACACGTTTTGAAAAGTGTTCTGTTCCTGCCCTATAACTTACATGTTGTTGACCAAAGTTGCCAAAACGTGTTTATTTGTGCTGAAAAACACGTTTTGACAACTTCTGCACACTGGGGTTAAGGGCTGACTCAGTGGGCTCTTCTGAGCCAGTCAGTTACACTGTGATTCCAAGGGTTGAGAAAACGCGTTTATTTCGGGCTGAAAAACACGTTTTGAAAAGTGTTCTGTTCCTGCCCTATAACTTACATGTTGTTGACCAAAGTTGCCAAAACGTGTTTATTTGTGCTGAAAAACACGTTTTGACAACTTCTGCACACTGGGGTTAAGGGCTGACTCAGTGGGCTCTTCTGAGCCAGTCAGTTACACTGTGATTCCAGGAGTTGAGAAAACGCGTTTATTTCGGGCTGAAAAACACGTTTTGAAAAGTGTTCTGTTCCTGCCCTATAACTTACATGTTGGTGACCAAAGTTGCCAAAACGTGTTTATTTGTGCTGAAAAACACGTTTTGACAACTTCTGCACACTGGGGTTAAGGGCTGAATCAGTGGGCTCTTCTGAGCCAGTCAGTTACACTGTGATTCCAAGGGTTGAGAAAACGCGTTTATTTCGGGCTGAAAAACACGTTTTGAAAAGTGTTCTGTTCCTGCCCTATAACTTACATGTTGTTGACCAAAGTTGCCAAAACGTGTTTATTTGTGCTGAAAAACACGTTTTGACAACTTCTGCACACTGGGGTTAAGGGCTGACTCAGTGGGCTCTTCTGAACCAGTCAGTTACACTGTGATTCCAAGAGTTGAGAAAACGCGTTTATTTCGGGCTGAAAAACACGTTTTGAAAAGTGTTCTGTTCCTGCCCTATAACTTACATGTTGTTGACCAAAGTTGCCAAACGTGTTTATTTATGCTGAAAAACACGTTTTGACAACTTCTGCACACTGGGGTTAAGGGCTGACTCAGTGGGCTCTTCTGAGCCAGTCAGTTACACTGTGATTCCAAGGGTTGAGAAAACGCGTTTATTTCGGGCTGAAAAACACGTTTTGAAAAGTGTTCTGTTCCTGCCCTATAACTTACATGTTGTTGACCAAAGTTGCCAAAACGTGTTTATTTGTGCTGAAAAACACGTTTTGACAACTTCTGCACACTGGGGTTAAGGGCTGACTCAGTGGGCTCTTCTGAGCCAGTCAGTTACACTGTGATTCCAGGAGTTGAGAAAACGCGTTTATTTCGGGCTGAAAAACACGTTTTGAAAAGTGTTCTGTTCCTGCCCTATAACTTACATGTTGGTGACCAAAGTTGCCAAAACGTGTTTATTTGTGCTGAAAAACACGTTTTGACAACTTCTGCACACTGGGGTTAAGGGCTGAATCAGTGGGCTCTTCTGAGCCAGTCAGTTACACTGTGATTCCAAGAGTTGAGAAAACGCGTTTATTTCGGGCTGAAAAACACGTTTTGAAAAGTGTTCTGTTCCTGCCCTATAACTTACATGTTGTTGACCAAAGTTGCCAAAACGTGTTTATTTGTGCTGAAAAACACGTTTTGACAACTTCTGCACACTGGGGTTAAGGGCTGACTCAGTGGGCTCTTCTGAGCCAGTCAGTTACACTGTGATTCCAAGGGTTGAGAAAACGCGTTTATTTCGGGCTGAAAAACACGTTTTGAAAAGTGTTCTGTTCCTGCCCTATAACTTACATGTTGGTGACCAAAGTTGCCAAGACGTGTTTATTTGTGCTTAAAAACACGTTTTGACAACTTTTGCACACTGGGGTTAAGGGCTGACTCAGTGGGCTCTTCTGAGCCAGTCAGTTACACTGTGATTCCAAGGGTTGAGAAAACGCGTTTATTTCGGGCTGAAAAACACGTTTTGAAAAGTGTTCTGTTCCTGCCCTATAACTTACATGTTGGTGACCAAAGTTGCCAAAACGTGTTTATTTGTGCTGAAAAACACGTTTTGACAACTTCTGCACACTGGGGTTAAGGGCTGACTCAGTGGGCTCTTCTGAGCCAGTCAGTTACACTGTGATTCCAAGGGTTGAGAAAACGCGTTTATTTCGGGCTGAAAAACACGTTTTGAAAAGTGTTCTGTTCCTGCCCTATAACTTACATGTTGTTGACCAAAGTTGCCAAAACGTGTTTATTTGTGCTGAAAAACACGTTTTGACAACTCCTGCACACTGGGGTTAAGGGCTGACTCAGTGGGCTCTTCTGAGCCAGTCAGTTACACTGTGATTCCAAGAGTTGAGAAAACGCGTTTATTTCGGGCTGAAAAACACGTTTTGAAAAGTGTTCTGTTCCTGCCCTATAACTTACATGTTGTTGACCAAAGTTGCCAAAACGTGTTTATTTGTGCTGAAAAACACGTTTTGACAACTTCTGCACACTGGGGTTAAGGGCTGACTCAGTGGGCTCTTCTGAGCCAGTCAGTTACACTGTGATTCCAGGAGTTGAGAAAACGCGTTTATTTCGGGCTGAAAAACACGTTTTGAAAAGTGTTCTGTTCCTGCCCTATAACTTACATGTTGGTGACCAAAGTTGCCAAAACGTGTTTATTTGTGCTGAAAAACACGTTTTGACAACTTCTGCACACTGGGGTTAAGGGCTGAATCAGTGGGCTCTTCTGAGCCAGTCAGTTACACTGTGATTCCAAGGGTTGAGAAAACGCGTTTATTTCGGGCTGAAAAACACGTTTTGAAAAGTGTTCTGTTCCTGCCCTATAACTTACATGTTGTTGACCAAAGTTGCCAAAACGTGTTTATTTGTGCTGAAAAACACGTTTTGACAACTTCTGCACACTGGGGTTAAGGGCTGACTCAGTGGGCTCTTCTGAGCCAGTCAGTTACACTGTGATTCCAAGGGTTGAGAAAACGTGTTTATTTCGGGCTGAAAAACACGTTTTGAAAAGTGTTCTGTTCCTGCCCTATAACTTACATGTTGTTGACCAAAGTTGCCAAAACGTGTTTATTTGTGCTGAAAAACACGTTTTGACAACTTCTGCACACTGGGGTTAAGGGCTGACTCAGTGGGCTCTTCTGAGCCAGTCAGTTACACTGTGATTCCAAGAGTTGAGAAAACGCGTTTATTTCGGGCTGAAAAACACGTTTTGAAAAGTGTTCTGTTCCTGCCCTATAACTTACATGTTGTTGACCAAAGTTGCCAAAACGTGTTTATTTGTGCTGAAAAACACGTTTTGACAACTTCTGCACACTGGGGTTAAGGGCTGACTCAGTGGGCTCTTCTGAGCCAGTCAGTTACACTGTGATTCCAAGGGTTGAGAAAACGCGTTTATTTCGGGCTGAAAAACACGTTTTGAAAAGTGTTCTGTTCCTGCCCTATAACTTACATGTTGTTGACCAAAGTTGCCAAAACGTGTTTATTTGTGCTGAAAAACACGTTTTGACAACTTCTGCACACTGGGGTTAAGGGCTGACTCAGTGGGCTCTTCTGAGCCAGTCAGTTACACTGTGATTCCAAGAGTTGAGAAAACGCGTTTATTTCGGGCTGAAAAACACGTTTTGAAAAGTGTTCTGTTCCTGCCCTATAACTTACATGTTGTTGACCAAAGTTGCCAAAACGTGTTTATTTGTGCTGAAAAACACGTTTTGACAACTTCTGCACACTGGGGTTAAGGGCTGACTCAGTGGGCTCTTCTGAGCCAGTCAGTTACACTGTGATTCCAAGGGTTGAGAAAACGCGTTTATTTCGGGCTGAAAAACACGTTTTGAAAAGTGTTCTGTTCCTGCCCTATAACTTACATGTTGTTGACCAAAGTTGCCAAAACGTGTTTATTTGTGCTGAAAAACACGTTTTGACAACTTCTGCACACTGGGGTTAAGGGCTGACTCAGTGGGCTCTTCTGAGCCAGTCAGTTACACTGTGATTCCAGGAGTTGAGAAAACGCGTTTATTTCGGGCTGAAAAACACGTTTTGAAAAGTGTTCTGTTCCTGCCCTATAACTTACATGTTGTTGACCAAAGTTGCCAAAACGTGTTTATTTGTGCTGAAAAACACGTTTTGACAACTTCTGCACACTGGGGTTAAGGGCTGACTCAGTGGGCTCTTCTGAGCCAGTCAGTTACACTGTGATTCCAAGAGTTGAGAAAACGCGTTTATTTCGGGCTGAAAAACACGTTTTGAAAAGTGTTCTGTTCCTGCCCTATAACTTACATGTTGGTGACCAAAGTTGCCAAAACGTGTTTATTTGTGCTGAAAAACACGTTTTGACAACTTCTGCACACTGGGGTTAAGGGCTGACTCAGTGGGCTCTTCTGAGCCAGTCAGTTACACTGTGATTCCAAGGGTTGAGAAAACGCGTTTATTTCGGGCTGAAAAACACGTTTTGAAAAGTGTTCTGTTCCTGCCCTATAACTTACATGTTGTTGACCAAAGTTGCCAAAACGTGTTTATTTGGGCTGAAAAGCACGTTTTGACAACTCCTGCACACTGGGGTTAAGGGCTGACTCAGTGGGCTCTTCTGAGCCAGTCAGTTACACTGTGATTCCAAGAGTTGAGAAAACGCGTTTATTTCGGGCTGAAAAACACGTTTTGAAAAGTGTTCTGTTCCTGCCCTATAACTTACATGTTGTTGACCAAAGTTGCCAAAACGTGTTTATTTGTGCTGAAAAACACGTTTTGACAACTTCTGCACACTGGGGTTAAGGGCTGACTCAGTGGGCTCTTCTGAGCCAGTCAGTTACACTGTGATTCCAGGAGTTGAGAAAACGCGTTTATTTCGGGCTGAAAAACACGTTTTGAAAAGTGTTCTGTTCCTGCCCTATAACTTACATGTTGGTGACCAAAGTTGCCAAAACGTGTTTATTTGTGCTGAAAAACACGTTTTGACAACTTCTGCACACTGGGGTTAAGGGCTGAATCAGTGGGCTCTTCTGAGCCAGTCAGTTACACTGTGATTCCAAGAGTTGAGAAAACGCGTTTATTTCGGGCTGAAAAACACGTTTTGAAAAGTGTTCTGTTCCTGCCCTATAACTTACATGTTGTTGACCAAAGTTGCCAAAACGTGTTTATTTGTGCTGAAAAACACGTTTTGACAACTTCTGCACACTGGGGTTAAGGGCTGACTCAGTGGGCTCTTCTGAGCCAGTCAGTTACACTGTGATTCCAAGGGTTGAGAAAACGCGTTTATTTCGGGCTGAAAAACACGTTTTGAAAAGTGTTCTGTTCCTGCCCTATAACTTACATGTTGTTGACCAAAGTTGCCAAAACGTGTTTATTTGTGCTGAAAAACACGTTTTGACAACTTCTGCACACTGGGGTTAAGGGCTGACTCAGTGGGCTCTTCTGAGCCAGTCAGTTACACTGTGATTCCAAGGGTTGAGAAAACGCGTTTATTTCGGGCTGAAAAACACGTTTTGAAAAGTGTTCTGTTCCTGCCCTATAACTTACATGTTGTTGACCAAAGTTGCCAAAACGTGTTTATTTGTGCTGAAAAACACGTTTTGACAACTTCTGCACACTGGGGTTAAGGGCTGACTCAGTGGGCTCTTCTGAGCCAGTCAGTTACACTGTGATTCCAAGGGTTGAGAAAACGCGTTTATTTCGGGCTGAAAAACACGTTTTGAAAAGTGTTCTGTTCCTGCCCTATAACTTACATGTTGGTGACCAAAGTTGCCAAAACGTGTTTATTTGTGCTGAAAAACACGTTTTGACAACTTCTGCACACTGGGGTTAAGGGCTGACTCAGTGGGCTCTTCTGAGCCAGTCAGTTACACTGTGATTCCAAGAGTTGAGAAAACGCGTTTATTTCGGGCTGAAAAACACGTTTTGAAAAGTGTTCTGTTCCTGCCCTATAACTTACATGTTGTTGACCAAAGTTGCCAAAACGTGTTTATTTGTGCTGAAAAACACGTTTTGACAACTTCTGCACACTGGGGTTAAGGGCTGACTCAGTGGGCTCTTCTGAGCCAGTCAGTTACACTGTGATTCCAAGGGTTGAGAAAACGCGTTTATTTCGGGCTGAAAAACACGTTTTGAAAAGTGTTCTGTTCCTGCCCTATAACTTACATGTTGTTGACCAAAGTTGCCAAAACGTGTTTATTTGTGCTGAAAAACACGTTTTGACAACTTCTGCACACTGGGGTTAAGGGCTGACTCAGTGGGCTCTTCTGAGCCAGTCAGTTACACTGTGATTCCAAGGGTTGAGAAAACGCGTTTATTTCGGGCTGAAAAACACGTTTTGAAAAGTGTTCTGTTCCTGCCCTATAACTTACATGTTGTTGACCAAAGTTGCCAAAACGTGTTTATTTGTGCTGAAAAACACGTTTTGACAACTTCTGCACACTGGGGTTAAGGGCTGACTCAGTGGGCTCTTCTGAGCCAGTCAGTTACACTGTGATTCCAAGGGTTGAGAAAACGCGTTTATTTCGGGCTGAAAAACACGTTTTGAAAAGTGTTCTGTTCCTGCCCTATAACTTACATGTTGTTGACCAAAGTTGCCAAAACGTGTTTATTTGTGCTGAAAAACACGTTTTGACAACTTCTGCACACTGGGGTTAAGGGCTGACTCAGTGGGCTCTTCTGAGCCAGTCAGTTACACTGTGATTCCAAGGGTTGAGAAAACGCGTTTATTTCGGGCTGAAAAACACGTTTTGAAAAGTGTTCTGTTCCTGCCCTATAACTTACATGTTGTTGACCAAAGTTGCCAAAACGTGTTTATTTGTGCTGAAAAACACGTTTTGACAACTTCTGCACACTGGGGTTAAGGGCTGACTCAGTGGGCTCTTCTGAGCCAGTCAGTTACACTGTGATTCCAGGAGTTGAGAAAACGCGTTTATTTCGGGCTGAAAAACACGTTTTGAAAAGTGTTCTGTTCCTGCCCTATAACTTACATGTTGTTGACCAAAGTTGCCAAAACGTGTTTATTTGTGCTGAAAAACACGTTTTGACAACTTCTGCACACTGGGGTTAAGGGCTGACTCAGTGGGCTCTTCTGAGCCAGTCAGTTACACTGTGATTCCAGGAGTTGAGAAAACGCGTTTATTTCGGGCTGAAAAACACGTTTTGAAAAGTGTTCTGTTCCTGCCCTATAACTTACATGTTGGTGACCAAAGTTGCCAAAACGTGTTTATTTGTGCTTAAAAACACGTTTTGACAACTTCTGCACACTGGGGTTAAGGGCTGACTCAGTGGGCTCTTCTGAGCCAGTCAGTTACACTGTGATTCCAAGGGTTGAGAAAACGCGTTTATTTCGGGCTGAAAAACACGTTTTGAAAAGTGTTCTGTTCCTGCCCTATAACTTACATGTTGGTGACCAAAGTTGCCAAAACGTGTTTATTTGTGCTGAAAAACACGTTTTGACAACTTCTGCACACTGGGGTTAAGGGCTGACTCAGTGGGCTCTTCTGAGCCAGTCAGTTACACTGTGATTCCAAGGGTTGAGAAAACGCGTTTATTTCGGGCTGAAAAACACGTTTTGAAAAGTGTTCTGTTCCTGCCCTATAACTTACATGTTGGTGACCAAAGTTGCCAAAACGTGTTTATTTGTGCTGAAAAACACGTTTTGACAACTTCTGCACACTGGGGTTAAGGGCTGACTCAGTGGGCTCTTCTGAGCCAGTCAGTTACACTGTGATTCCAAGGGTTGAGAAAACGCGTTTATTTCGGGCTGAAAAACACGTTTTGAAAAGTGTTCTGTTCCTGCCCTATAACTTACATGTTGTTGACCAAAGTTGCCAAAACGTGTTTATTTGTGCTGAAAAACACGTTTTGACAACTTCTGCACACTGGGGTTAAGGGCTGACTCAGTGGGCTCTTCTGAGCCAGTCAGTTACACTGTGATTCCAAGGGTTGAGAAAACGCGTTTATTTCGGGCTGAAAAACACGTTTTGAAAAGTGTTCTGTTCCTGCCCTATAACTTACATGTTGTTGACCAAAGTTGCCAAAACGTGTTTATTTGTGCTGAAAAACACGTTTTGACAACTTCTGCACACTGGGGTTAAGGGCTGACTCAGTGGGCTCTTCTGAGCCAGTCAGTTACACTGTGATTCCAGGAGTTGAGAAAACGCGTTTATTTCGGGCTGAAAAACACGTTTTGAAAAGTGTTCTGTTCCTGCCCTATAACTTACATGTTGGTGACCAAAGTTGCCAAAACGTGTTTATTTGTGCTGAAAAACACGTTTTGACAACTTCTGCACACTGGGGTTAAGGGCTGAATCAGTGGGCTCTTCTGAGCCAGTCAGTTACACTGTGATTCCAAGGGTTGAGAAAACGCGTTTATTTCGGGCTGAAAAACACGTTTTGAAAAGTGTTCTGTTCCTGCCCTATAACTTACATGTTGTTGACCAAAGTTGCCAAAACGTGTTTATTTGTGCTGAAAAACACGTTTTGACAACTTCTGCACACTGGGGTTAAGGGCTGACTCAGTGGGCTCTTCTGAACCAGTCAGTTACACTGTGATTCCAAGAGTTGAGAAAACGCGTTTATTTCGGGCTGAAAAACACGTTTTGAAAAGTGTTCTGTTCCTGCCCTATAACTTACATGTTGTTGACCAAAGTTGCCAAAACGTGTTTATTTATGCTGAAAAACACGTTTTGACAACTTCTGCACACTGGGGTTAAGGGCTGACTCAGTGGGCTCTTCTGAGCCAGTCAGTTACACTGTGATTCCAGGAGTTGAGAAAACGCGTTTATTTCGGGCTGAAAAACACGTTTTGAAAAGTGTTCTGTTCCTGCCCTATAACTTACATGTTGTTGACCAAAGTTGCCAAAACGTGTTTATTTGTGCTGAAAAACACGTTTTGACAACTTCTGCACACTGGGGTTAAGGGCTGACTCAGTGGGCTCTTCTGAGCCAGTCAGTTACACTGTGATTCCAAGGGTTGAGAAAACGCGTTTATTTCGGGCTGAAAAACACGTTTTGAAAAGTGTTCTGTTCCTGCCCTATAACTTACATGTTGTTGACCAAAGTTGCCAAAACGTGTTTATTTGTGCTGAAAAACACGTTTTGACAACTTCTGCACACTGGGGTTAAGGGCTGACTCAGTGGGCTCTTCTGAGCCAGTCAGTTACACTGTGATTCCAGGAGTTGAGAAAACGCGTTTATTTCGGGCTGAAAAACACGTTTTGAAAAGTGTTCTGTTCCTGCCCTATAACTTACATGTTGGTGACCAAAGTTGCCAAAACGTGTTTATTTGTGCTGAAAAACACGTTTTGACAACTTCTGCACACTGGGGTTAAGGGCTGAATCAGTGGGCTCTTCTGAGCCAGTCAGTTACACTGTGATTCCAAGAGTTGAGAAAACGCGTTTATTTCGGGCTGAAAAACACGTTTTGAAAAGTGTTCTGTTCCTGCCCTATAACTTACATGTTGTTGACCAAAGTTGCCAAAACGTGTTTATTTGTGCTGAAAAACACGTTTTGACAACTTCTGCACACTGGGGTTAAGGGCTGACTCAGTGGGCTCTTCTGAGCCAGTCAGTTACACTGTGATTCCAAGGGTTGAGAAAACGCGTTTATTTCGGGCTGAAAAACACGTTTTGAAAAGTGTTCTGTTCCTGCCCTATAACTTACATGTTGGTGACCAAAGTTGCCAAGACGTGTTTATTTGTGCTTAAAAACACGTTTTGACAACTTTTGCACACTGGGGTTAAGGGCTGACTCAGTGGGCTCTTCTGAGCCAGTCAGTTACACTGTGATTCCAAGGGTTGAGAAAACGCGTTTATTTCGGGCTGAAAAACACGTTTTGAAAAGTGTTCTGTTCCTGCCCTATAACTTACATGTTGGTGACCAAAGTTGCCAAAACGTGTTTATTTGTGCTGAAAAACACGTTTTGACAACTTCTGCACACTGGGGTTAAGGGCTGACTCAGTGGGCTCTTCTGAGCCAGTCAGTTACACTGTGATTCCAAGGGTTGAGAAAACGCGTTTATTTCGGGCTGAAAAACACGTTTTGAAAAGTGTTCTGTTCCTGCCCTATAACTTACATGTTGTTGACCAAAGTTGCCAAAACGTGTTTATTTGTGCTGAAAAACACGTTTTGACAACTCCTGCACACTGGGGTTAAGGGCTGACTCAGTGGGCTCTTCTGAGCCAGTCAGTTACACTGTGATTCCAAGAGTTGAGAAAACGCGTTTATTTCGGGCTGAAAAACACGTTTTGAAAAGTGTTCTGTTCCTGCCCTATAACTTACATGTTGTTGACCAAAGTTGCCAAAACGTGTTTATTTGTGCTGAAAAACACGTTTTGACAACTTCTGCACACTGGGGTTAAGGGCTGACTCAGTGGGCTCTTCTGAGCCAGTCAGTTACACTGTGATTCCAGGAGTTGAGAAAACGCGTTTATTTCGGGCTGAAAAACACGTTTTGAAAAGTGTTCTGTTCCTGCCCTATAACTTACATGTTGGTGACCAAAGTTGCCAAAACGTGTTTATTTGTGCTGAAAAACACGTTTTGACAACTTCTGCACACTGGGGTTAAGGGCTGAATCAGTGGGCTCTTCTGAGCCAGTCAGTTACACTGTGATTCCAAGGGTTGAGAAAACGCGTTTATTTCGGGCTGAAAAACACGTTTTGAAAAGTGTTCTGTTCCTGCCCTATAACTTACATGTTGTTGACCAAAGTTGCCAAAACGTGTTTATTTGTGCTGAAAAACACGTTTTGACAACTTCTGCACACTGGGGTTAAGGGCTGACTCAGTGGGCTCTTCTGAGCCAGTCAGTTACACTGTGATTCCAAGGGTTGAGAAAACGCGTTTATTTCGGGCTGAAAAACACGTTTTGAAAAGTGTTCTGTTCCTGCCCTATAACTTACATGTTGTTGACCAAAGTTGCCAAAACGTGTTTATTTGTGCTGAAAAACACGTTTTGACAACTTCTGCACACTGGGGTTAAGGGCTGACTCAGTGGGCTCTTCTGAGCCAGTCAGTTACACTGTGATTCCAAGAGTTGAGAAAACGCGTTTATTTCGGGCTGAAAAACACGTTTTGAAAAGTGTTCTGTTCCTGCCCTATAACTTACATGTTGTTGACCAAAGTTGCCAAAACGTGTTTATTTGTGCTGAAAAACACGTTTTGACAACTTCTGCACACTGGGGTTAAGGGCTGACTCAGTGGGCTCTTCTGAGCCAGTCAGTTACACTGTGATTCCAAGGGTTGAGAAAACGCGTTTATTTCGGGCTGAAAAACACGTTTTGAAAAGTGTTCTGTTCCTGCCCTATAACTTACATGTTGTTGACCAAAGTTGCCAAAACGTGTTTATTTGTGCTGAAAAACACGTTTTGACAACTTCTGCACACTGGGGTTAAGGGCTGACTCAGTGGGCTCTTCTGAGCCAGTCAGTTACACTGTGATTCCAAGGGTTGAGAAAACGCGTTTATTTCGGGCTGAAAAACACGTTTTGAAAAGTGTTCTGTTCCTGCCCTATAACTTACATGTTGTTGACCAAAGTTGCCAAAACGTGTTTATTTGTGCTGAAAAACACGTTTTGACAACTTCTGCACACTGGGGTTAAGGGCTGACTCAGTGGGCTCTTCTGAGCCAGTCAGTTACACTGTGATTCCAGGAGTTGAGAAAACGCGTTTATTTCGGGCTGAAAAACACGTTTTGAAAAGTGTTCTGTTCCTGCCCTATAACTTACATGTTGTTGACCAAAGTTGCCAAAACGTGTTTATTTGTGCTGAAAAACACGTTTTGACAACTTCTGCACACTGGGGTTAAGGGCTGACTCAGTGGGCTCTTCTGAGCCAGTCAGTTACACTGTGATTCCAGGAGTTGAGAAAACGCGTTTATTTCGGGCTGAAAAACACGTTTTGAAAAGTGTTCTGTTCCTGCCCTATAACTTACATGTTGGTGACCAAAGTTGCCAAAACGTGTTTATTTGTGCTTAAAAACACGTTTTGACAACTTCTGCACACTGGGGTTAAGGGCTGACTCAGTGGGCTCTTCTGAGCCAGTCAGTTACACTGTGATTCCAAGGGTTGAGAAAACGCGTTTATTTCGGGCTGAAAAACACGTTTTGAAAAGTGTTCTGTTCCTGCCCTATAACTTACATGTTGGTGACCAAAGTTGCCAAAACGTGTTTATTTGTGCTGAAAAACACGTTTTGACAACTTCTGCACACTGGGGTTAAGGGCTGACTCAGTGGGCTCTTCTGAGCCAGTCAGTTACACTGTGATTCCAAGGGTTGAGAAAACGCGTTTATTTCGGGCTGAAAAACACGTTTTGAAAAGTGTTCTGTTCCTGCCCTATAACTTACATGTTGGTGACCAAAGTTGCCAAAACGTGTTTATTTGTGCTGAAAAACACGTTTTGACAACTTCTGCACACTGGGGTTAAGGGCTGACTCAGTGGGCTCTTCTGAGCCAGTCAGTTACACTGTGATTCCAAGGGTTGAGAAAACGCGTTTATTTCGGGCTGAAAAACACGTTTTGAAAAGTGTTCTGTTCCTGCCCTATAACTTACATGTTGTTGACCAAAGTTGCCAAAACGTGTTTATTTGTGCTGAAAAACACGTTTTGACAACTTCTGCACACTGGGGTTAAGGGCTGACTCAGTGGGCTCTTCTGAGCCAGTCAGTTACACTGTGATTCCAAGGGTTGAGAAAACGCGTTTATTTCGGGCTGAAAAACACGTTTTGAAAAGTGTTCTGTTCCTGCCCTATAACTTACATGTTGTTGACCAAAGTTGCCAAAACGTGTTTATTTGTGCTGAAAAACACGTTTTGACAACTTCTGCACACTGGGGTTAAGGGCTGACTCAGTGGGCTCTTCTGAGCCAGTCAGTTACACTGTGATTCCAGGAGTTGAGAAAACGCGTTTATTTCGGGCTGAAAAACACGTTTTGAAAAGTGTTCTGTTCCTGCCCTATAACTTACATGTTGGTGACCAAAGTTGCCAAAACGTGTTTATTTGTGCTGAAAAACACGTTTTGACAACTTCTGCACACTGGGGTTAAGGGCTGAATCAGTGGGCTCTTCTGAGCCAGTCAGTTACACTGTGATTCCAAGGGTTGAGAAAACGCGTTTATTTCGGGCTGAAAAACACGTTTTGAAAAGTGTTCTGTTCCTGCCCTATAACTTACATGTTGTTGACCAAAGTTGCCAAAACGTGTTTATTTGTGCTGAAAAACACGTTTTGACAACTTCTGCACACTGGGGTTAAGGGCTGACTCAGTGGGCTCTTCTGAACCAGTCAGTTACACTGTGATTCCAAGAGTTGAGAAAACGCGTTTATTTCGGGCTGAAAAACACGTTTTGAAAAGTGTTCTGTTCCTGCCCTATAACTTACATGTTGTTGACCAAAGTTGCCAAAACGTGTTTATTTATGCTGAAAAACACGTTTTGACAACTTCTGCACACTGGGGTTAAGGGCTGACTCAGTGGGCTCTTCTGAGCCAGTCAGTTACACTGTGATTCCAGGAGTTGAGTAAACGCGTTTATTTCGGGCTGAAAAACACGTTTTGAAAAGTGTTCTGTTCCTGTCCTATAACTTACATGTTGTTGACCAAAGTTGCCAAAACGTGTTTATTTGTGCTGAAAAACACGTTTTGACAACTTCTGCACACTGGGGTTAAGGGCTGACTCAGTGGGCTCTTCTGAGCCAGTCAGTTACACTGTGATTCCAAGGGTTGAGAAAACGCGTTTATTTCGGGCTGAAAAACACGTTTTGAAAAGTGTTCTGTTCCTGCCCTATAACTTACATGTTGTTGACCAAAGTTGCCAAAACGTGTTTATTTGTGCTGAAAAACACGTTTTGACAACTTCTGCACACTGGGGTTAAGGGCTGACTCAGTGGGCTCTTCTGAGCCAGTCAGTTACACTGTGATTCCAGGAGTTGAGAAAACGCGTTTATTTCGGGCTGAAAAACACGTTTTGAAAAGTGTTCTGTTCCTGCCCTATAACTTACATGTTGGTGACCAAAGTTGCCAAAACGTGTTTATTTGTGCTGAAAAACACGTTTTGACAACTTCTGCACACTGGGGTTAAGGGCTGAATCAGTGGGCTCTTCTGAGCCAGTCAGTTACACTGTGATTCCAAGAGTTGAGAAAACGCGTTTATTTCGGGCTGAAAAACACGTTTTGAAAAGTGTTCTGTTCCTGCCCTATAACTTACATGTTGTTGACCAAAGTTGCCAAAACGTTTTTATTTGTGCTGAAAAACACGTTTTGACAACTTCTGCACACTGGGGTTAAGGGCTGACTCAGTGGGCTCTTCTGAGCCAGTCAGTTACACTGTGATTCCAAGGGTTGAGAAAACGCGTTTATTTCGGGCTGAAAAACACGTTTTGAAAAGTGTTCTGTTCCTGCCCTATAACTTACATGTTGGTGACCAAAGTTGCCAAGACGTGTTTATTTGTGCTTAAAAACACGTTTTGACAACTTTTGCACACTGGGGTTAAGGGCTGACTCAGTGGGCTCTTCTGAGCCAGTCAGTTACACTGTGATTCCAAGGGTTGAGAAAACGCGTTTATTTCGGGCTGAAAAACACGTTTTGAAAAGTGTTCTGTTCCTGCCCTATAACTTACATGTTGGTGACCAAAGTTGCCAAAACGTGTTTATTTGTGCTGAAAAACACGTTTTGACAACTTCTGCACACTGGGGTTAAGGGCTGACTCAGTGGGCTCTTCTGAGCCAGTCAGTTACACTGTGATTCCAAGGGTTGAGAAAACGCGTTTATTTCGGGCTGAAAAACACGTTTTGAAAAGTGTTCTGTTCCTGCCCTATAACTTACATGTTGTTGACCAAAGTTGCCAAAACGTGTTTATTTGTGCTGAAAAACACGTTTTGACAACTCCTGCACACTGGGGTTAAGGGCTGACTCAGTGGGCTCTTCTGAGCCAGTCAGTTACACTGTGATTCCAAGAGTTGAGAAAACGCGTTTATTTCGGGCTGAAAAACACGTTTTGAAAAGTGTTCTGTTCCTGCCCTATAACTTACATGTTGTTGACCAAAGTTGCCAAAACGTGTTTATTTGTGCTGAAAAACACGTTTTGACAACTTCTGCACACTGGGGTTAAGGGCTGACTCAGTGGGCTCTTCTGAGCCATTCAGTTACACTGTGATTCCAGGAGTTGAGAAAACGCGTTTATTTCGGGCTGAAAAACACGTTTTGAAAAGTGTTCTGTTCCTGCCCTATAACTTACATGTTGGTGACCAAAGTTGCCAAAACGTGTTTATTTGTGCTGAAAAACACGTTTTGACAACTTCTGCACACTGGGGTTAAGGGCTGACTCAGTGGGCTCTTCTGAGCCAGTCAGTTACACTGTGATTCCAAGGGTTGAGAAAACGCGTTTATTTCGGGCTGAAAAACACGTTTTGAAAAGTGTTCTGTTCCTGCCCTATAACTTACATGTTGTTGACCAAAGTTGCCAAAACGTGTTTATTTGTGCTGAAAAACACGTTTTGACAACTTCTGCACACTGGGGTTAAGGGCTGACTCAGTGGGCTCTTCTGAGCCAGTCAGTTACACTGTGATTCCAAGAGTTGAGAAAACGCGTTTATTTCGGGCTGAAAAACACGTTTTGAAAAGTGTTCTGTTCCTGCCCTATAACTTACATGTTGTTGACCAAAGTTGCCAAAACGTGTTTATTTGTGCTGAAAAACACGTTTTGACAACTTCTGCACACTGGGGTTAAGGGCTGACTCAGTGGGCTCTTCTGAGCCAGTCAGTTACACTGTGATTCCAAGGGTTGAGAAAACGCGTTTATTTCGGGCTGAAAAACACGTTTTGAAAAGTGTTCTGTTCCTGCCCTATAACTTACATGTTGTTGACCAAAGTTGCCAAAACGTGTTTATTTGTGCTGAAAAACACGTTTTGACAACTTCTGCACACTGGGGTTAAGGGCTGACTCAGTGGGCTCTTCTGAGCCAGTCAGTTACACTGTGATTCCAAGGGTTGAGAAAACGCGTTTATTTCGGGCTGAAAAACACGTTTTGAAAAGTGTTCTGTTCCTGCCCTATAACTTACATGTTGTTGACCAAAGTTGCCAAAACGTGTTTATTTGTGCTGAAAAACACGTTTTGACAACTTCTGCACACTGGGGTTAAGGGCTGACTCAGTGGGCTCTTCTGAGCCAGTCAGTTACACTGTGATTCCAAGGGTTGAGAAAACGCGTTTATTTCGGGCTGAAAAACACGTTTTGAAAAGTGTTCTGTTCCTGCCCTATAACTTACATGTTGTTGACCAAAGTTGCCAAAACGTGTTTATTTGTGCTGAAAAACACGTTTTGACAACTTCTGCACACTGGGGTTAAGGGCTGACTCAGTGGGCTCTTCTGAGCCAGTCAGTTACACTGTGATTCCAAGGGTTGAGAAAACGCGTTTATTTCGGGCTGAAAAACACGTTTTGAAAAGTGTTCTGTTCCTGCCCTATAACTTACATGTTGTTGACCAAAGTTGCCAAAACGTGTTTATTTGTGCTGAAAAACACGTTTTGACAACTTCTGCACACTGGGGTTAAGGGCTGACTCAGTGGGCTCTTCTGAGCCAGTCAGTTACACTGTGATTCCAGGAGTTGAGAAAACGCGTTTATTTCGGGCTGAAAAACACGTTTTGAAAAGTGTTCTGTTCCTGCCCTATAACTTACATGTTGTTGACCAAAGTTGCCAAAACGTGTTTATTTGTGCTGAAAAACACGTTTTGACAACTTCTGCACACTGGGGTTAAGGGCTGACTCAGTGGGCTCTTCTGAGCCAGTCAGTTACACTGTGATTCCAGGAGTTGAGAAAACGCGTTTATTTCGGGCTGAAAAACACGTTTTGAAAAGTGTTCTGTTCCTGCCCTATAACTTACATGTTGGTGACCAAAGTTGCCAAAACGTGTTTATTTGTGCTTAAAAACACGTTTTGACAACTTCTGCACACTGGGGTTAAGGGCTGACTCAGTGGGCTCTTCTGAGCCAGTCAGTTACACTGTGATTCCAAGGGTTGAGAAAACGCGTTTATTTCGGGCTGAAAAACACGTTTTGAAAAGTGTTCTGTTCCTGCCCTATAACTTACATGTTGGTGACCAAAGTTGCCAAAACGTGTTTATTTGTGCTGAAAAACACGTTTTGACAACTTCTGCACACTGGGGTTAAGGGCTGACTCAGTGGGCTCTTCTGAGCCAGTCAGTTACACTGTGATTCCAAGGGTTGAGAAAACGCGTTTATTTCGGGCTGAAAAACACGTTTTGAAAAGTGTTCTGTTCCTGCCCTATAACTTACATGTTGGTGACCAAAGTTGCCAAAACGTGTTTATTTGTGCTGAAAAACACGTTTTGACAACTTCTGCACACTGGGGTTAAGGGCTGACTCAGTGGGCTCTTCTGAGCCAGTCAGTTACACTGTGATTCCAAGGGTTGAGAAAACGCGTTTATTTCGGGCTGAAAAACACGTTTTGAAAAGTGTTCTGTTCCTGCCCTATAACTTACATGTTGTTGACCAAAGTTGCCAAAACGTGTTTATTTGTGCTGAAAAACACGTTTTGACAACTTCTGCACACTGGGGTTAAGGGCTGACTCAGTGGGCTCTTCTGAGCCAGTCAGTTACACTGTGATTCCAAGGGTTGAGAAAACGCGTTTATTTCGGGCTGAAAAACACGTTTTGAAAAGTGTTCTGTTCCTGCCCTATAACTTACATGTTGTTGACCAAAGTTGCCAAAACGTGTTTATTTGTGCTGAAAAACACGTTTTGACAACTTCTGCACACTGGGGTTAAGGGCTGACTCAGTGGGCTCTTCTGAGCCAGTCAGTTACACTGTGATTCCAGGAGTTGAGAAAACGCGTTTATTTCGGGCTGAAAAACACGTTTTGAAAAGTGTTCTGTTCCTGCCCTATAACTTACATGTTGGTGACCAAAGTTGCCAAAACGTGTTTATTTGTGCTGAAAAACACGTTTTGACAACTTCTGCACACTGGGGTTAAGGGCTGAATCAGTGGGCTCTTCTGAGCCAGTCAGTTACACTGTGATTCCAAGGGTTGAGAAAACGCGTTTATTTCGGGCTGAAAAACACGTTTTGAAAAGTGTTCTGTTCCTGCCCTATAACTTACATGTTGTTGACCAAAGTTGCCAAAACGTGTTTATTTGTGCTGAAAAACACGTTTTGACAACTTCTGCACACTGGGGTTAAGGGCTGACTCAGTGGGCTCTTCTGAACCAGTCAGTTACACTGTGATTCCAAGAGTTGAGAAAACGCGTTTATTTCGGGCTGAAAAACACGTTTTGAAAAGTGTTCTGTTCCTGCCCTATAACTTACATGTTGTTGACCAAAGTTGCCAAAACGTGTTTATTTATGCTGAAAAACACGTTTTGACAACTTCTGCACACTGGGGTTAAGGGCTGACTCAGTGGGCTCTTCTGAGCCAGTCAGTTACACTGTGATTCCAGGAGTTGAGTAAACGCGTTTATTTCGGGCTGAAAAACACGTTTTGAAAAGTGTTCTGTTCCTGCCCTATAACTTACATGTTGTTGACCAAAGTTGCCAAAACGTGTTTATTTGTGCTGAAAAACACGTTTTGACAACTTCTGCACACTGGGGTTAAGGGCTGACTCAGTGGGCTCTTCTGAGCCAGTCAGTTACACTGTGATTCCAAGGGTTGAGAAAACGCGTTTATTTCGGGCTGAAAAACACGTTTTGAAAAGTGTTCTGTTCCTGCCCTATAACTTACATGTTGTTGACCAAAGTTGCCAAAACGTGTTTATTTGTGCTGAAAAACACGTTTTGACAACTTCTGCACACTGGGGTTAAGGGCTGACTCAGTGGGCTCTTCTGAGCCAGTCAGTTACACTGTGATTCCAGGAGTTGAGAAAACGCGTTTATTTCGGGCTGAAAAACACGTTTTGAAAAGTGTTCTGTTCCTGCCCTATAACTTACATGTTGGTGACCAAAGTTGCCAAAACGTGTTTATTTGTGCTGAAAAACACGTTTTGACAACTTCTGCACACTGGGGTTAAGGGCTGAATCAGTGGGCTCTTCTGAGCCAGTCAGTTACACTGTGATTCCAAGAGTTGAGAAAACGCATTTATTTCGGGCTGAAAAACACGTTTTGAAAAGTGTTCTGTTCCTGCCCTATAACTTACATGTTGTTGACCAAAGTTGCCAAAACGTTTTTATTTGTGCTGAAAAACACGTTTTGACAACTTCTGCACACTGGGGTTAAGGGCTGACTCAGTGGGCTCTTCTGAGCCAGTCAGTTACACTGTGATTCCAAGGGTTGAGAAAACGCGTTTATTTCGGGCTGAAAAACACGTTTTGAAAAGTGTTCTGTTCCTGCCCTATAACTTACATGTTGGTGACCAAAGTTGCCAAGACGTGTTTATTTGTGCTTAAAAACACGTTTTGACAACTTTTGCACACTGGGGTTAAGGGCTGACTCAGTGGGCTCTTCTGAGCCAGTCAGTTACACTGTGATTCCAAGGGTTGAGAAAACGCGTTTATTTCGGGCTGAAAAACACGTTTTGAAAAGTGTTCTGTTCCTGCCCTATAACTTACATGTTGGTGACCAAAGTTGCCAAAACGTGTTTATTTGTGCTGAAAAACACGTTTTGACAACTTCTGCACACTGGGGTTAAGGGCTGACTCAGTGGGCTCTTCTGAGCCAGTCAGTTACACTGTGATTCCAAGGGTTGAGAAAACGCGTTTATTTCGGGCTGAAAAACACGTTTTGAAAAGTGTTCTGTTCCTGCCCTATAACTTACATGTTGTTGACCAAAGTTGCCAAAACGTGTTTATTTGTGCTGAAAAACACGTTTTGACAACTCCTGCACACTGGGGTTAAGGGCTGAATCAGTGGGCTCTTCTGAGCCAGTCAGTTACACTGTGATTCCAAGAGTTGAGAAAACGCGTTTATTTCGGGCTGAAAAACACGTTTTGAAAAGTGTTCTGTTCCTGCCCTATAACTTACATGTTGTTGACCAAAGTTGCCAAAACGTGTTTATTTGTGCTGAAAAACACGTTTTGACAACTTCTGCACACTGGGGTTAAGGGCTGACTCAGTGGGCTCTTCTGAGCCAGTCAGTTACACTGTGATTCCAGGAGTTGAGAAAACGCGTTTATTTCGGGCTGAAAAACACGTTTTGAAAAGTGTTCTGTTCCTGCCCTATAACTTACATGTTGGTGACCAAAGTTGCCAAAACGTGTTTATTTGTGCTGAAAAACACGTTTTGACAACTTCTGCACACTGGGGTTAAGGGCTGAATCAGTGGGCTCTTCTGAGCCAGTCAGTTACACTGTGATTCCAAGAGTTGAGAAAACGCGTTTCTTTCGGGCTGAAAAACACGTTTTGAAAAGTGTTCTGTTCCTGCCCTATAACTTACATGTTGTTGACCAAAGTTGCCAAAACGTGTTTATTTGTGCTGAAAAACACGTTTTGACAACTTCTGCACACTGGGGTTAAGGGCTGACTCAGTGGGCTCTTCTGAGCCAGTCAGTTACACTGTGATTCCAAGGGTTGAGAAAACGCGTTTATTTCGGGCTGAAAAACACGTTTTGAAAAGTGTTCTGTTCCTGCCCTATAACTTACATGTTGGTGACCAAAGTTGCCAAGACGTGTTTATTTGTGCTTAAAAACACGTTTTGACAACTTTTGCACACTGGGGTTAAGGGCTGACTCAGTGGGCTCTTCTGAGCCAGTCAGTTACACTGTGATTCCAAGGGTTGAGAAAACGCGTTTATTTCGGGCTAAAAAACACGTTTTGAAAAGTGTTCTGTTCCTGCCCTATAACTTACATGTTGGTGACCAAAGTTGCCAAAACGTGTTTATTTGTGCTGAAAAACACGTTTTGACAACTTCTGCACACTGGGGTTAAGGGCTGACTCAGTGGGCTCTTCTGAGCCAGTCAGTTACACTGTGATTCCAAGGGTTGAGAAAACGCGTTTATTTCGGGCTGAAAAACACGTTTTGAAAAGTGTTCTGTTCCTGCCCTATAACTTACATGTTGTTGACCAAAGTTGCCAAAACGTGTTTATTTGTGCTGAAAAACACGTTTTGACAACTCCTGCACACTGGGGTTAAGGGCTGACTCAGTGGGCTCTTCTGAGCCAGTCAGTTACACTGTGATTCCAAGAGTTGAGAAAACGCGTTTATTTCGGGCTGAAAAACACGTTTTGAAAAGTGTTCTGTTCCTGCCCTATAACTTACATGTTGTTGACCAAAGTTGCCAAAACGTGTTTATTTGTGCTGAAAAACACGTTTTGACAACTTCTGCACACTGGGGTTAAGGGCTGACTCAGTGGGCTCTTCTGAGCCAGTCAGTTACACTGTGATTCCAGGAGTTGAGAAAACGCGTTTATTTCGGGCTGAAAAACACGTTTTGAAAAGTGTTCTGTTCCTGCCCTATAACTTACATGTTGGTGACCAAAGTTGCCAAAACGTGTTTATTTGTGCTGAAAAACACGTTTTGACAACTTCTGCACACTGGGGTTAAGGGCTGAATCAGTGGGCTCTTCTGAGCCAGTCAGTTACACTGTGATTCCAAGAGTTGAGAAAACGCGTTTATTTCGGGCTGAAAAACACGTTTTGAAAAGTGTTCTGTTCCTGCCCTATAACTTACATGTTGTTGACCAAAGTTGCCAAAACGTGTTTATTTGTGCTGAAAAACACGTTTTGACAACTTCTGCACACTGGGGTTAAGGGCTGACTCAGTGGGCTCTTCTGAGCCAGTCAGTTACACTGTGATTCCAGGAGTTGAGAAAACGCGTTTATTTCGGGCTGAAAAACACGTTTTGAAAAGTGTTCTGTTCCTGCCCTATAACTTACATGTTGGTGACCAAAGTTGCCAAAACGTGTTTATTTGTGCTGAAAAACACGTTTTGACAACTTCTGCACACTGGGGTTAAGGGCTGAATCAGTGGGCTCTTCTGAGCCAGTCAGTTACACTGTGATTCCAAGAGTTGAGAAAACGCGTTTCTTTCGGGCTGAAAAACACGTTTTGAAAAGTGTTCTGTTCCTGCCCTATAACTTACATGTTGTTGACCAAAGTTGCCAAAACGTGTTTATTTGTGCTGAAAAACACGTTTTGACAACTTCTGCACACTGGGGTTAAGGGCTGACTCATTGGGCTCTTCTGAGCCAGTCAGTTACACTGTGATTCCAAGGGTTGAGAAAACGCGTTTATTTCGGGCTGAAAAACACGTTTTGAAAAGTGTTCTGTTCCTGCCCTATAACTTACATGTTGTTGACCAAAGTTGCCAAAACGTGTTTATTTGTGCTGAAAAACACGTTTTGACAACTTCTGCACACTGGGGTTAAGGGCTGACTCAGTGGGCTCTTCTGAGCCAGTCAGTTACACTGTGATTCCAAGGGTTGAGAAAACGCGTTTATTTCGGGCTGAAAAACACGTTTTGAAAAGTGTTCTGTTCCTGCCCTATAACTTACATGTTGTTGACCAAAGTTGCCAAAACGTGTTTATTTGTGCTGAAAAACACGTTTTGACAACTTCTGCACACTGGGGTTAAGGGCTGACTCAGTGGGCTCTTCTGAGCCAGTCAGTTACACTGTGATTCCAAGAGTTGAGAAAACGCGTTTATTTCGGGCTGAAAAACACGTTTTGAAAAGTGTTCTGTTCCTGCCCTATAACTTACATGTTGTTGACCAAAGTTGCCAAAACGTGTTTATTTGTGCTGAAAAACACGTTTTGACAACTTCTGCACACTGGGGTTAAGGACTGACTCAGTGGGCTCTTCTGAGCCAGTCAGTTACACTGTGATTCCAGGAGTTGAGAAAACGCGTTTATTTCGGGCTGAAAAACACGTTTTGAAAAGTGTTCTGTTCCTGCCCTTTAACTTACATGTTGGTGACCAAAGTTGCCAAAACGTGTTTATTTGTGCTGAAAAACACGTTTTGACAACTTCTGCACACTGGGGTTAAGGGCTGACTCAGTGGGCTCTTCTGAGCCAGTCAGTTACACTGTGATTCCAAGGGTTGAGAAAACGCGTTTATTTTGGGCTGAAAAACACGTTTTGAAAAGTGTTCTGTTCCTGCCCTATAACTTACATGTTGTTGACCAAAGTTGCCAAAACGTGTTTATTTGTGCTGAAAAACACGTTTTGACAACTTCTGCACACTGGGGTTAAGGGCTGACTCAGTGGGCTCTTCTGAGCCAGTCAGTTACACTGTGATTCCAGGAGTTGAGAAAACGCGTTTATTTCGGGCTGAAAAACACGTTTTGAAAAGTGTTCTGTTCCTGCCCTATAACTTACATGTTGTTGACCAAAGTTGCCAAAACGTGTTTATTTGTGCTGAAATACACGTTTTGACAACTTCTGCACACTGGGGTTAAGGGCTGACTCAGTGGGCTCTTCTGAGCCAGTCAGTTACACTGTGATTCCAAGAGTTGAGAAAACGCGTTTATTTCGGGCTGAAAAACACGTTTTGAAAAGTGTTCTGTTCCTGCCCTATAACTTACATGTTGGTGACCAAAGTTGCCAAGACGTGTTTATTTGTGCTTAAAAACACGTTTTGACAACTTTTGCACACTGGGGTTAAGGGCTGACTCAGTGGGCTCTTCTGAGCCAGTCAGTTACACTGTGATTCCAAGGGTTGAGAAAACGCGTTTATTTCGGGCTGAAAAACACGTTTTGAAAAGTGTTCTGTTCCTGCCCTATAACTTACATGTTGGTGACCAAAGTTGCCAAAACGTGTTTATTTGTGCTGAAAAACACGTTTTGACAACTTCTGCACACTGGGGTTAAGGGCTGACTCAGTGGGCTCTTCTGAGCCAGTCAGTTACACTGTGATTCCAAGGGTTGAGAAAACGCGTTTATTTCGGGCTGAAAAACACGTTTTGAAAAGTGTTCTGTTCCTGCCCTATAACTTACATGTTGGTGACCAAAGTTGCCAAAACGTGTTTATTTGTGCTGAAAAACACGTTTTGACAACTCCTGCACACTGGGGTTAAGGGCTGACTCAGTGGGCTCTTCTGAGCCAGTCAGTTACACTGTGATTCCAAGAGTTGAGAAAACGCGTTTATTTCGGGCTGAAAAACACGTTTTGAAAAGTGTTCTGTTCCTGCCCTATAACTTACATGTTGTTGACCAAAGTTGCCAAAACGTGTTTATTTGTGCTGAAAAACACGTTTTGACAACTTCTGCACACTGGGGTTAAGGGCTGACTCAGTGGGCTCTTCTGAGCCAGTCAGTTACACTGTGATTCCAGGAGTTGAGAAAACGCGTTTATTTCGGGCTGAAAAACACGTTTTGAAAAGTGTTCTGTTCCTGCCCTATAACTTACATGTTGGTGACCAAAGTTGCCAAAACGTGTTTATTTGTGCTGAAAAACACGTTTTGACAACTTCTGCACACTGGGGTTAAGGGCTGAATCAGTGGGCTCTTCTGAGCCAGTCAGTTACACTGTGATTCCAAGAGTTGAGAAAACGCGTTTATTTCGGGCTGAAAAACACGTTTTGAAAAGTGTTCTGTTCCTGCCCTATAACTTACATGTTGTTGACCAAAGTTGCCAAAACGTGTTTATTTGTGCTGAAAAACACGTTTTGACAACTTCTGCACACTGGGGTTAAGGGCTGACTCAGTGGGCTCTTCTGAGCCAGTCAGTTACACTGTGATTCCAGGAGTTGAGAAAACGCGTTTATTTCGGGCTGAAAAACACGTTTTGAAAAGTGTTCTGTTCCTGCCCTATAACTTACATGTTGGTGACCAAAGTTGCCAAAACGTGTTTATTTGTGCTGAAAAACACGTTTTGACAACTTCTGCACACTGGGGTTAAGGGCTGACTCAGTGGGCTCTTCTGAGCCAGTCAGTTACACTGTGATTCCAGGAGTTGAGAAAACGCGTTTATTTCGGGCTGAAAAACACGTTTTGAAAAGTGTTCTGTTCCTGCCCTATAACTTACATGTTGGTGACCAAAGTTGCCAAAACGTGTTTATTTGTGCTGAAAAACACGTTTTGACAACTTCTGCACACTGGGGTTAAGGGCTGAATCAGTGGGCTCTTCTGAGCCAGTCAGTTACACTGTGATTCCAAGAGTTGAGAAAACGCGTTTCTTTCGGGCTGAAAAACACGTTTTGAAAAGTGTTCTGTTCCTGCCCTATAACTTACATGTTGTTGACCAAAGTTGCCAAAACGTGTTTATTTGTGCTGAAAAACACGTTTTGACAACTTCTGCACACTGGGGTTAAGGACTGACTCAGTGGGCTCTTCTGAGCCAGTCAGTTACACTGTGATTCCAGGAGTTGAGAAAACGCGTTTATTTCGGGCTGAAAAACACGTTTTGAAAAGTGTTCTGTTCCTGCCCTATAACTTACATGTTGGTGACCAAAGTTGCCAAAACGTGTTTATTTGTGCTGAAAAACACGTTTTGACAACTTCTGCACACTGGGGTTAAGGGCTGACTCAGTGGGCTCTTCTGAGCCAGTCAGTTACACTGTGATTCCAAGGGTTGAGAAAACGCGTTTATTTCGGGCTGAAAAACACGTTTTGAAAAGTGTTCTGTTCCTGCCCTATAACTTACATGTTGTTGACCAAAGTTGCCAAAACGTGTTTATTTGTGCTGAAAAACACGTTTTGACAACTTCTGCACACTGGGGTTAAGGGCTGAATCAGTGGGCTCTTCTGAGCCAGTCAGTTACACTGTGATTCCAAGAGTTGAGAAAACGCGTTTATTTCGGGCTGAAAAACACGTTTTGAAAAGTGTTCTGTTCCTGCCCTATAACTTACATGTTGTTGACCAAAGTTGCCAAAACGTGTTTATTTGTGCTGAAAAACACGTTTTGACAACTTCTGCACACTGGGGTTAAGGGCTGACTCAGTGGGCTCTTCTGAGCCAGTCAGTTACACTGTGATTCCAGGAGTTGAGAAAACGCGTTTATTTCGGGCTGAAAAACACGTTTTGAAAAGTGTTCTGTTCCTGCCCTATAACTTACATGTTGGTGACCAAAGTTGCCAAAACGTGTTTATTTGTGCTGAAAAACACGTTTTGACAACTTCTGCACACTGGGGTTAAGGGCTGAATCAGTGGGCTCTTCTGAGCCAGTCAGTTACACTGTGATTCCAAGAGTTGAGAAAACGCGTTTCTTTCGGGCTGAAAAACACGTTTTGAAAAGTGTTCTGTTCCTGCCCTATAACTTACATGTTGTTGACCAAAGTTGCCAAAACGTGTTTATTTGTGCTGAAAAACACGTTTTGACAACTTCTGCACACTGGGGTTAAGGGCTGACTCATTGGGCTCTTCTGAGCCAGTCAGTTACACTGTGATTCCAAGGGTTGAGAAAACGCGTTTATTTCGGGCTGAAAAACACGTTTTGAAAAGTGTTCTGTTCCTGCCCTATAACTTACATGTTGTTGACCAAAGTTGCCAAAACGTGTTTATTTGTGCTGAAAAACACGTTTTGACAACTTCTGCACACTGGGGTTAAGGGCTGACTCAGTGGGCTCTTCTGAGCCAGTCAGTTACACTGTGATTCCAAGGGTTGAGAAAACGCGTTTATTTCGGGCTGAAAAACACGTTTTGAAAAGTGTTCTGTTCCTGCCCTATAACTTACATGTTGTTGACCAAAGTTGCCAAAACGTGTTTATTTGTGCTGAAAAACACGTTTTGACAACTTCTGCACACTGGGGTTAAGGGCTGACTCAGTGGGCTCTTCTGAGCCAGTCAGTTACACTGTGATTCCAAGAGTTGAGAAAACGCGTTTATTTCGGGCTGAAAAACACGTTTTGAAAAGTGTTCTGTTCCTGCCCTATAACTTACATGTTGTTGACCAAAGTTGCCAAAACGTGTTTATTTGTGCTGAAAAACACGTTTTGACAACTTCTGCACACTGGGGTTAAGGACTGACTCAGTGGGCTCTTCTGAGCCAGTCAGTTACACTGTGATTCCAGGAGTTGAGAAAACGCGTTTATTTCGGGCTGAAAAACACGTTTTGAAAAGTGTTCTGTTCCTGCCCTTTAACTTACATGTTGGTGACCAAAGTTGCCAAAACGTGTTTATTTGTGCTGAAAAACACGTTTTGACAACTTCTGCACACTGGGGTTAAGGGCTGACTCAGTGGGCTCTTCTGAGCCAGTCAGTTACACTGTGATTCCAAGGGTTGAGAAAACGCGTTTATTTCGGGCTGAAAAACACGTTTTGAAAAGTGTTCTGTTCCTGCCCTATAACTTACATGTTGTTGACCAAAGTTGCCAAAACGTGTTTATTTGTGCTGAAAAACACGTTTTGACAACTTCTGCACACTGGGGTTAAGGGCTGACTCAGTGGGCTCTTCTGAGCCAGTCAGTTACACTGTGATTCCAGGAGTTGAGAAAACGCGTTTATTTCGGGCTGAAAAACACGTTTTGAAAAGTGTTCTGTTCCTGCCCTATAACTTACATGTTGGTGACCAAAGTTGCCAAAACGTGTTTATTTGTGCTGAAAAACACGTTTTGACAACTTCTGCACACTGGGGTTAAGGGCTGAATCAGTGGGCTCTTCTGAGCCAGTCAGTTACACTGTGATTCCAAGAGTTGAGAAAACGCGTTTATTTCGGGCTGAAAAACACGTTTTGAAAAGTGTTCTGTTCCTGCCCTATAACTTACATGTTGTTGACCAAAGTTGCCAAAACGTGTTTATTTGTGCTGAAAAACACGTTTTGACAACTTCTGCACACTGGGGTTAAGGGCTGACTCAGTGGGCTCTTCTGAGCCAGTCAGTTACACTGTGATTCCAGGAGTTGAGAAAACGCGTTTATTTCGGGCTGAAAAACACGTTTTGAAAAGTGTTCTGTTCCTGCCCTATAACTTACATGTTGGTGACCAAAGTTGCCAAAACGTGTTTATTTGTGCTGAAAAACACGTTTTGACAACTTCTGCACACTGGGGTTAAGGGCTGAATCAGTGGGCTCTTCTGAGCCAGTCAGTTACACTGTGATTCCAAGAGTTGAGAAAACGCGTTTATTTCGGGCTGAAAAACACGTTTTGAAAAGTGTTCTGTTCCTGCCCTATAACTTACATGTTGTTGACCAAAGTTGCCAAAACGTGTTTATTTGTGCTGAAAAACACGTTTTGACAACTTCTGCACACTGGGGTTAAGGGCTGACTCAGTGGGCTCTTCTGAGCCAGTCAGTTACACTGTGATTCCAGGAGTTGAGAAAACGCGTTTATTTCGGGCTGAAAAACACGTTTTGAAAAGTGTTCTGTTCCTGCCCTATAACTTACATGTTGGTGACCAAAGTTGCCAAAACGTGTTTATTTGTGCTGAAAAACACGTTTTGACAACTTCTGCACACTGGGGTTAAGGGCTGAATCAGTGGGCTCTTCTGAGCCAGTCAGTTACACTGTGATTCCAAGAGTTGAGAAAACGCGTTTCTTTCGGGCTGAAAAACACGTTTTGAAAAGTGTTCTGTTCCTGCCCTATAACTTACATGTTGTTGACCAAAGTTGCCAAAACGTGTTTATTTGTGCTGAAAAACACGTTTTGACAACTTCTGCACACTGGGGTTAAGGGCTGAATCAGTGGGCTCTTCTGAGCCAGTCAGTTACACTGTGATTCCAGGAGTTGAGAAAACGCGTTTATTTCGGGCTGAAAAACACGTTTTGAAAAGTGTTCTGTTCCTGCCCTATAACTTACATGTTGTTGACCAAAGTTGCCAAAACGTGTTTATTTGTGCTGAAAAACACGTTTTGACAACTTCTGCACACTGGGGTTAAGGGCTGACTCAGTGGGCTCTTCTGAGCCAGTCAGTTACACTGTGATTCCAGGAGTTGAGAAAACGCGTTTATTTCGGGCTGAAAAACACGTTTTGAAAAGTGTTCTGTTCCTGCCCTATAACTTACATGTTGGTGACCAAAGTTGCCAAAACGTGTTTATTTGTGCTGAAAAACACGTTTTGACAACTTCTGCACACTGGGGTTAAGGGCTGAATCAGTGGGCTCTTCTGAGCCAGTCAGTTACACTGTGATTCCAAGAGTTGAGAAAACGCGTTTATTTCGGGCTGAAAAACACGTTTTGAAAAGTGTTCTGTTCCTGCCCTATAACTTACATGTTGTTGACCAAAGTTGCCAAAACGTGTTTATTTGTGCTGAAAAACACGTTTTGACAACTTCTGCACACTGGGGTTAAGGGCTGACTCAGTGGGCTCTTCTGAGCCAGTCAGTTACACTGTGATTCCAGGAGTTGAGAAAACGCGTTTATTTCGGGCTGAAAAACACGTTTTGAAAAGTGTTCTGTTCCTGCCCTATAACTTACATGTTGGTGACCAAAGTTGCCAAAACGTGTTTATTTGTGCTGAAAAACACGTTTTGACAACTTCTGCACACTGGGGTTAAGGGCTGAATCAGTGGGCTCTTCTGAGCCAGTCAGTTACACTGTGATTCCAAGAGTTGAGAAAACGCGTTTCTTTCGGGCTGAAAAACACGTTTTGAAAAGTGTTCTGTTCCTGCCCTATAACTTACATGTTGTTGACCAAAGTTGCCAAAACGTGTTTATTTGTGCTGAAAAACACGTTTTGACAACTTCTGCACACTGGGGTTAAGGACTGACTCAGTGGGCTCTTCTGAGCCAGTCAGTTACACTGTGATTCCAGGAGTTGAGAAAACGCGTTTATTTCGGGCTGAAAAACACGTTTTGAAAAGTGTTCTGTTCCTGCCCTATAACTTACATGTTGGTGACCAAAGTTGCCAAAACGTGTTTATTTGTGCTGAAAAACACGTTTTGACAACTTCTGCACACTGGGGTTAAGGGCTGACTCAGTGGGCTCTTCTGAGCCAGTCAGTTACACTGTGATTCCAAGGGTTGAGAAAACGCGTTTATTTCGGGCTGAAAAACACGTTTTGAAAAGTGTTCTGTTCCTGCCCTATAACTTACATGTTGTTGACCAAAGTTGCCAAAACGTGTTTATTTGTGCTGAAAAACACGTTTTGACAACTTCTGCACACTGGGGTTAAGGGCTGAATCAGTGGGCTCTTCTGAGCCAGTCAGTTACACTGTGATTCCAAGAGTTGAGAAAACGCGTTTATTTCGGGCTGAAAAACACGTTTTGAAAAGTGTTCTGTTCCTGCCCTATAACTTACATGTTGTTGACCAAAGTTGCCAAAACGTGTTTATTTGTGCTGAAAAACACGTTTTGACAACTTCTGCACACTGGGGTTAAGGGCTGACTCAGTGGGCTCTTCTGAGCCAGTCAGTTACACTGTGATTCCAGGAGTTGAGAAAACGCGTTTATTTCGGGCTGAAAAACACGTTTTGAAAAGTGTTCTGTTCCTGCCCTATAACTTACATGTTGGTGACCAAAGTTGCCAAAACGTGTTTATTTGTGCTGAAAAACACGTTTTGACAACTTCTGCACACTGGGGTTAAGGGCTGAATCAGTGGGCTCTTCTGAGCCAGTCAGTTACACTGTGATTCCAAGGGTTGAGAAAACGCGTTTCTTTCGGGCTGAAAAACACGTTTTGAAAAGTGTTCTGTTCCTGCCCTATAACTTACATGTTGTTGACCAAAGTTGCCAAAACGTGTTTATTTGTGCTGAAAAACACGTTTTGACAACTTCTGCACACTGGGGTTAAGGGCTGACTCATTGGGCTCTTCTGAGCCAGTCAGTTACACTGTGATTCCAAGGGTTGAGAAAACGCGTTTATTTCGGGCTGAAAAACACGTTTTGAAAAGTGTTCTGTTCCTGCCCTATAACTTACATGTTGTTGACCAAAGTTGCCAAAACGTGTTTATTTGTGCTGAAAAACACGTTTTGACAACTTCTGCACACTGGGGTTAAGGGCTGACTCAGTGGGCTCTTCTGAGCCAGTCAGTTACACTGTGATTCCAAGGGTTGAGAAAACGCGTTTATTTCGGGCTGAAAAACACGTTTTGAAAAGTGTTCTGTTCCTGCCCTATAACTTACATGTTGTTGACCAAAGTTGCCAAGACGTGTTTATTTGTGCTGAAAAACACGTTTTGACAACTTCTGCACACTGGGGTTAAGGGCTGACTCAGTGGGCTCTTCTGAGCCAGTCAGTTACACTGTGATTCCAAGGGTTGAGAAAACGCGTTTATTTCGGGCTGAAAAACACGTTTTGAAAAGTGTTCTGTTCCTGCCCTATAACTTACATGTTGTTGACCAAAGTTGCCAAAACGTGTTTATTTGTGCTGAAAAACACGTTTTGACAACTTCTGCACACTGGGGTTAAGGACTGACTCAGTGGGCTCTTCTGAGCCAGTCAGTTACACTGTGATTCCAGGAGTTGAGAAAACGCGTTTATTTCGGGCTGAAAAACACGTTTTGAAAAGTGTTCTGTTCCTGCCCTTTAACTTACATGTTGGTGACCAAAGTTGCCAAAACGTGTTTATTTGTGCTGAAAAACACGTTTTGACAACTTCTGCACACTGGGGTTAAGGGCTGACTCAGTGGGCTCTTCTGAGCCAGTCAGTTACACTGTGATTCCAAGGGTTGAGAAAACGCGTTTATTTCGGGCTGAAAAACACGTTTTGAAAAGTGTTCTGTTCCTGCCCTATAACTTACATGTTGTTGACCAAAGTTGCCAAAACGTGTTTATTTGTGCTGAAAAACACGTTTTGACAACTTCTGCACACTGGGGTTAAGGGCTGACTCAGTGGGCTCTTCTGAGCCAGTCAGTTACACTGTGATTCCAGGAGTTGAGAAAACGCGTTTATTTCGGGCTGAAAAACACGTTTTGAAAAGTGTTCTGTTCCTGCCCTATAACTTACATGTTGTTGACCAAAGTTGCCAAAACGTGTTTATTTGTGCTGAAATACACGTTTTGACAACTTCTGCACACTGGGGTTAAGGGCTGACTCAGTGGGCTCTTCTGAGCCAGTCAGTTACACTGTGATTCCAAGAGTTGAGAAAACGCGTTTATTTCGGGCTGAAAAACACGTTTTGAAAAGTGTTCTGTTCCTGCCCTATAACTTACATGTTGGTGACCAAAGTTGCCAAGACGTGTTTATTTGTGCTTAAAAACACGTTTTGACAACTTTTGCACACTGGGGTTAAGGGCTGACTCAGTGGGCTCTTCTGAGCCAGTCAGTTACACTGTGATTCCAAGGGTTGAGAAAACGCGTTTATTTCGGGCTGAAAAACACGTTTTGAAAAGTGTTCTGTTCCTGCCCTATAACTTACATGTTGGTGACCAAAGTTGCCAAAACGTGTTTATTTGTGCTGAAAAACACGTTTTGACAACTTCTGCACACTGGGGTTAAGGGCTGACTCAGTGGGCTCTTCTGAGCCAGTCAGTTACACTGTGATTCCAAGGGTTGAGAAAACGCGTTTATTTCGGGCTGAAAAACACGTTTTGAAAAGTGTTCTGTTCCTGCCCTATAACTTACATGTTGGTGACCAAAGTTGCCAAAACGTGTTTATTTGTGCTGAAAAACACGTTTTGACAACTCCTGCACACTGGGGTTAAGGGCTGACTCAGTGGGCTCTTCTGAGCCAGTCAGTTACACTGTGATTCCAAGAGTTGAGAAAACGCGTTTATTTCGGGCTGAAAAACACGTTTTGAAAAGTGTTCTGTTCCTGCCCTATAACTTACATGTTGTTGACCAAAGTTGCCAAAACGTGTTTATTTGTGCTGAAAAACACGTTTTGACAACTTCTGCACACTGGGGTTAAGGGCTGACTCAGTGGGCTCTTCTGAGCCAGTCAGTTACACTGTGATTCCAGGAGTTGAGAAAACGCGTTTATTTCGGGCTGAAAAACACGTTTTGAAAAGTGTTCTGTTCCTGCCCTATAACTTACATGTTGGTGACCAAAGTTGCCAAAACGTGTTTATTTGTGCTGAAAAACACGTTTTGACAACTTCTGCACACTGGGGTTAAGGGCTGAATCAGTGGGCTCTTCTGAGCCAGTCAGTTACACTGTGATTCCAAGAGTTGAGAAAACGCGTTTATTTCGGGCTGAAAAACACGTTTTGAAAAGTGTTCTGTTCCTGCCCTATAACTTACATGTTGTTGACCAAAGTTGCCAAAACGTGTTTATTTGTGCTGAAAAACACGTTTTGACAACTTCTGCACACTGGGGTTAAGGGCTGACTCAGTGGGCTCTTCTGAGCCAGTCAGTTACACTGTGATTCCAAGGGTTGAGAAAACGCGTTTATTTCGGGCTGAAAAACACGTTTTGAAAAGTGTTCTGTTCCTGCCCTATAACTTACATGTTGTTGACCAAAGTTGCCAAAACGTGTTTATTTGTGCTGAAAAACACGTTTTGACAACTTCTGCACACTGGGGTTAAGGGCTGACTCAGTGGGCTCTTCTGAGCCAGTCAGTTACACTGTGATTCCAAGAGTTGAGAAAACGCGTTTATTTCGGGCTGAAAAACACGTTTTGAAAAGTGTTCTGTTCCTGCCCTATAACTTACATGTTGTTGACCAAAGTTGCCAAAACGTGTTTATTTGTGCTGAAAAACACGTTTTGACAACTTCTGCACACTGGGGTTAAGGACTGACTCAGTGGGCTCTTCTGAGCCAGTCAGTTACACTGTGATTCCAGGAGTTGAGAAAACGCGTTTATTTCGGGCTGAAAAACACGTTTTGAAAAGTGTTCTGTTCCTGCCCTATAACTTACATGTTGGTGACCAAAGTTGCCAAAACGTGTTTATTTGTGCTGAAAAACACGTTTTGACAACTTCTGCACACTGGGGTTAAGGGCTGACTCAGTGGGCTCTTCTGAGCCAGTCAGTTACACTGTGATTCCAAGGGTTGAGAAAACGCGTTTATTTCGGGCTGAAAAACACGTTTTGAAAAGTGTTCTGTTCCTGCCCTATAACTTACATGTTGTTGACCAAAGTTGCCAAAACGTGTTTATTTGTGCTGAAAAACACGTTTTGACAACTTCTGCACACTGGGGTTAAGGGCTGAATCAGTGGGCTCTTCTGAGCCAGTCAGTTACACTGTGATTCCAAGAGTTGAGAAAACGCGTTTATTTCGGGCTGAAAAACACGTTTTGAAAAGTGTTCTGTTCCTGCCCTATAACTTACATGTTGTTGACCAAAGTTGCCAAAACGTGTTTATTTGTGCTGAAAAACACGTTTTGACAACTTCTGCACACTGGGGTTAAGGGCTGACTCAGTGGGCTCTTCTGAGCCAGTCAGTTACACTGTGATTCCAGGAGTTGAGAAAACGCGTTTATTTCGGGCTGAAAAACACGTTTTGAAAAGTGTTCTGTTCCTGCCCTATAACTTACATGTTGGTGACCAAAGTTGCCAAAACGTGTTTATTTGTGCTGAAAAACACGTTTTGACAACTTCTGCACACTGGGGTTAAGGGCTGAATCAGTGGGCTCTTCTGAGCCAGTCAGTTACACTGTGATTCCAAGAGTTGAGAAAACGCGTTTCTTTCGGGCTGAAAAACACGTTTTGAAAAGTGTTCTGTTCCTGCCCTATAACTTACATGTTGTTGACCAAAGTTGCCAAAACGTGTTTATTTGTGCTGAAAAACACGTTTTGACAACTTCTGCACACTGGGGTTAAGGGCTGACTCATTGGGCTCTTCTGAGCCAGTCAGTTACACTGTGATTCCAAGGGTTGAGAAAACGCGTTTATTTCGGGCTGAAAAACACGTTTTGAAAAGTGTTCTGTTCCTGCCCTATAACTTACATGTTGTTGACCAAAGTTGCCAAAACGTGTTTATTTGTGCTGAAAAACACGTTTTGACAACTTCTGCACACTGGGGTTAAGGGCTGACTCAGTGGGCTCTTCTGAGCCAGTCAGTTACACTGTGATTCCAAGGGTTGAGAAAACGCGTTTATTTCGGGCTGAAAAACACGTTTTGAAAAGTGTTCTGTTCCTGCCCTATAACTTACATGTTGTTGACCAAAGTTGCCAAAACGTGTTTATTTGTGCTGAAAAACACGTTTTGACAACTTCTGCACACTGGGGTTAAGGGCTGACTCAGTGGGCTCTTCTGAGCCAGTCAGTTACACTGTGATTCCAAGAGTTGAGAAAACGCGTTTATTTCGGGCTGAAAAAAACGTTTTGAAAAGTGTTCTGTTCCTGCCCTATAACTTACATGTTGTTGACCAAAGTTGCCAAAACGTGTTTATTTGTGCTGAAAAACACGTTTTGACAACTTCTGCACACTGGGGTTAAGGACTGACTCAGTGGGCTCTTCTGAGCCAGTCAGTTACACTGTGATTCCAGGAGTTGAGAAAACGCGTTTATTTCGGGCTGAAAAACACGTTTTGAAAAGTGTTCTGTTCCTGCCCTATAACTTACATGTTGGTGACCAAAGTTGCCAAAACGTGTTTATTTGTGCTGAAAAACACGTTTTGACAACTTCTGCACACTGGGGTTAAGGGCTGACTCAGTGGGCTCTTCTGAGCCAGTCAGTTACACTGTGATTCCAAGGGTTGAGAAAACGCGTTTATTTCGGGCTGAAAAACACGTTTTGAAAAGTGTTCTGTTCCTGCCCTATAACTTACATGTTGTTGACCAAAGTTGCCAAAACGTGTTTATTTGTGCTGAAAAACACGTTTTGACAACTTCTGCACACTGGGGTTAAGGGCTGACTCAGTGGGCTCTTCTGAGCCAGTCAGTTACACTGTGATTCCAGGAGTTGAGAAAACGCGTTTATTTCGGGCTGAAAAACACGTTTTGAAAAGTGTTCTGTTCCTGCCCTATAACTTACATGTTGTTGACCAAAGTTGCCAAAACGTGTTTATTTGTGCTGAAATACACGTTTTGACAACTTCTGCACACTGGGGTTAAGGGCTGACTCAGTGGGCTCTTCTGAGCCAGTCAGTTACACTGTGATTCCAAGAGTTGAGAAAACGCGTTTATTTCGGGCTGAAAAACACGTTTTGAAAAGTGTTCTGTTCCTGCCCTATAACTTACATGTTGGTGACCAAAGTTGCCAAGACGTGTTTATTTGTGCTTAAAAACACGTTTTGACAACTTTTGCACACTGGGGTTAAGGGCTGACTCAGTGGGCTCTTCTGAGCCAGTCAGTTACACTGTGATTCCAAGGGTTGAGAAAACGCGTTTATTTCGGGCTGAAAAACACGTTTTGAAAAGTGTTCTGTTCCTGCCCTATAACTTACATGTTGGTGACCAAAGTTGCCAAAACGTGTTTATTTGTGCTGAAAAACACGTTTTGACAACTTCTGCACACTGGGGTTAAGGGCTGACTCAGTGGGCTCTTCTGAGCCAGTCAGTTACACTGTGATTCCAAGGGTTGAGAAAACGCGTTTATTTCGGGCTGAAAAACACGTTTTGAAAAGTGTTCTGTTCCTGCCCTATAACTTACATGTTGTTGACCAAAGTTGCCAAAACGTGTTTATTTGTGCTGAAAAACACGTTTTGACAACTCCTGCACACTGGGGTTAAGGGCTGACTCAGTGGGCTCTTCTGAGCCAGTCAGTTACACTGTGATTCCAAGAGTTGAGAAAACGCGTTTATTTCGGGCTGAAAAACACGTTTTGAAAAGTGTTCTGTTCCTGCCCTATAACTTACATGTTGTTGACCAAAGTTGCCAAAACGTGTTTATTTGTGCTGAAAAACACGTTTTGACAACTTCTGCACACTGGGGTTAAGGGCTGACTCAGTGGGCTCTTCTGAGCCAGTCAGTTACACTGTGATTCCAGGAGTTGAGAAAACGCGTTTATTTCGGGCTGAAAAACACGTTTTGAAAAGTGTTCTGTTCCTGCCCTATAACTTACATGTTGGTGACCAAAGTTGCCAAAACGTGTTTATTTGTGCTGAAAAACACGTTTTGACAACTTCTGCACACTGGGGTTAAGGGCTGAATCAGTGGGCTCTTCTGAGCCAGTCAGTTACACTGTGATTCCAAGAGTTGAGAAAACGCGTTTATTTCGGGCTGAAAAACACGTTTTGAAAAGTGTTCTGTTCCTGCCCTATAACTTACATGTTGTTGACCAAAGTTGCCAAAACGTGTTTATTTGTGCTGAAAAACACGTTTTGACAACTTCTGCACACTGGGGTTAAGGGCTGACTCAGTGGGCTCTTCTGAGCCAGTCAGTTACACTGTGATTCCAGGAGTTGAGAAAACGCGTTTATTTCGGGCTGAAAAACACGTTTTGAAAAGTGTTCTGTTCCTGCCCTATAACTTACATGTTGGTGACCAAAGTTGCCAAAACGTGTTTATTTGTGCTGAAAAACACGTTTTGACAACTTCTGCACACTGGGGTTAAGGGCTGAATCAGTGGGCTCTTCTGAGCCAGTCAGTTACACTGTGATTCCAAGAGTTGAGAAAACGCGTTTATTTCGGGCTGAAAAACACGTTTTGAAAAGTGTTCTGTTCCTGCCCTATAACTTACATGTTGTTGACCAAAGTTGCCAAAACGTGTTTATTTGTGCTGAAAAACACGTTTTGACAACTTCTGCACACTGGGGTTAAGGGCTGACTCAGTGGGCTCTTCTGAGCCAGTCAGTTACACTGTGATTCCAGGAGTTGAGAAAACGCGTTTATTTCGGGCTGAAAAACACGTTTTGAAAAGTGTTCTGTTCCTGCCCTATAACTTACATGTTGGTGACCAAAGTTGCCAAAACGTGTTTATTTGTGCTGAAAAACACGTTTTGACAACTTCTGCACACTGGGGTTAAGGGCTGAATCAGTGGGCTCTTCTGAGCCAGTCAGTTACACTGTGATTCCAAGAGTTGAGAAAACGCGTTTCTTTCGGGCTGAAAAACACGTTTTGAAAAGTGTTCTGTTCCTGCCCTATAACTTACATGTTGTTGACCAAAGTTGCCAAAACGTGTTTATTTGTGCTGAAAAACACGTTTTGACAACTTCTGCACACTGGGGTTAAGGGCTGACTCATTGGGCTCTTCTGAGCCAGTCAGTTACACTGTGATTCCAAGGGTTGAGAAAACGCGTTTATTTCGGGCTGAAAAACACGTTTTGAAAAGTGTTCTGTTCCTGCCCTATAACTTACATGTTGTTGACCAAAGTTGCCAAAACGTGTTTATTTGTGCTGAAAAACACGTTTTGACAACTTCTGCACACTGGGGTTAAGGGCTGACTCAGTGGGCTCTTCTGAGCCAGTCAGTTACACTGTGATTCCAAGGGTTGAGAAAACGCGTTTATTTCGGGCTGAAAAACACGTTTTGAAAAGTGTTCTGTTCCTGCCCTATAACTTACATGTTGTTGACCAAAGTTGCCAAAACGTGTTTATTTGTGCTGAAAAACACGTTTTGACAACTTCTGCACACTGGGGTTAAGGGCTGACTCAGTGGGCTCTTCTGAGCCAGTCAGTTACACTGTGATTCCAAGAGTTGAGAAAACGCGTTTATTTCGGGCTGAAAAAAACGTTTTGAAAAGTGTTCTGTTCCTGCCCTATAACTTACATGTTGTTGACCAAAGTTGCCAAAACGTGTTTATTTGTGCTGAAAAACACGTTTTGACAACTTCTGCACACTGGGGTTAAGGACTGACTCAGTGGGCTCTTCTGAGCCAGTCAGTTACACTGTGATTCCAGGAGTTGAGAAAACGCGTTTATTTCGGGCTGAAAAACACGTTTTGAAAAGTGTTCTGTTCCTGCCCTATAACTTACATGTTGGTGACCAAAGTTGCCAAAACGTGTTTATTTGTGCTGAAAAACACGTTTTGACAACTTCTGCACACTGGGGTTAAGGGCTGACTCAGTGGGCTCTTCTGAGCCAGTCAGTTACACTGTGATTCCAAGGGTTGAGAAAACGCGTTTATTTCGGGCTGAAAAACACGTTTTGAAAAGTGTTCTGTTCCTGCCCTATAACTTACATGTTGTTGACCAAAGTTGCCAAAACGTGTTTATTTGTGCTGAAAAACACGTTTTGACAACTTCTGCACACTGGGGTTAAGGGCTGACTCAGTGGGCTCTTCTGAGCCAGTCAGTTACACTGTGATTCCAGGAGTTGAGAAAACGCGTTTATTTCGGGCTGAAAAACACGTTTTGAAAAGTGTTCTGTTCCTGCCCTATAACTTACATGTTGTTGACCAAAGTTGCCAAAACGTGTTTATTTGTGCTGAAATACACGTTTTGACAACTTCTGCACACTGGGGTTAAGGGCTGACTCAGTGGGCTCTTCTGAGCCAGTCAGTTACACTGTGATTCCAAGAGTTGAGAAAACGCGTTTATTTCGGGCTGAAAAACACGTTTTGAAAAGTGTTCTGTTCCTGCCCTATAACTTACATGTTGGTGACCAAAGTTGCCAAGACGTGTTTATTTGTGCTTAAAAACACGTTTTGACAACTTTTGCACACTGGGGTTAAGGGCTGACTCAGTGGGCTCTTCTGAGCCAGTCAGTTACACTGTGATTCCAAGGGTTGAGAAAACGCGTTTATTTCGGGCTGAAAAACACGTTTTGAAAAGTGTTCTGTTCCTGCCCTATAACTTACATGTTGGTGACCAAAGTTGCCAAAACGTGTTTATTTGTGCTGAAAAACACGTTTTGACAACTTCTGCACACTGGGGTTAAGGGCTGACTCAGTGGGCTCTTCTGAGCCAGTCAGTTACACTGTGATTCCAAGGGTTGAGAAAACGCGTTTATTTCGGGCTGAAAAACACGTTTTGAAAAGTGTTCTGTTCCTGCCCTATAACTTACATGTTGTTGACCAAAGTTGCCAAAACGTGTTTATTTGTGCTGAAAAACACGTTTTGACAACTCCTGCACACTGGGGTTAAGGGCTGACTCAGTGGGCTCTTCTGAGCCAGTCAGTTACACTGTGATTCCAAGAGTTGAGAAAACGCGTTTATTTCGGGCTGAAAAACACGTTTTGAAAAGTGTTCTGTTCCTGCCCTATAACTTACATGTTGTTGACCAAAGTTGCCAAAACGTGTTTATTTGTGCTGAAAAACACGTTTTGACAACTTCTGCACACTGGGGTTAAGGGCTGACTCAGTGGGCTCTTCTGAGCCAGTCAGTTACACTGTGATTCCAGGAGTTGAGAAAACGCGTTTATTTCGGGCTGAAAAACACGTTTTGAAAAGTGTTCTGTTCCTGCCCTATAACTTACATGTTGGTGACCAAAGTTGCCAAAACGTGTTTATTTGTGCTGAAAAACACGTTTTGACAACTTCTGCACACTGGGGTTAAGGGCTGAATCAGTGGGCTCTTCTGAGCCAGTCAGTTACACTGTGATTCCAAGAGTTGAGAAAACGCGTTTATTTCGGGCTGAAAAACACGTTTTGAAAAGTGTTCTGTTCCTGCCCTATAACTTACATGTTGTTGACCAAAGTTGCCAAAACGTGTTTATTTGTGCTGAAAAACACGTTTTGACAACTTCTGCACACTGGGGTTAAGGGCTGACTCAGTGGGCTCTTCTGAGCCAGTCAGTTACACTGTGATTCCAGGAGTTGAGAAAACGCGTTTATTTCGGGCTGAAAAACACGTTTTGAAAAGTGTTCTGTTCCTGCCCTATAACTTACATGTTGGTGACCAAAGTTGCCAAAACGTGTTTATTTGTGCTGAAAAACACGTTTTGACAACTTCTGCACACTGGGGTTAAGGGCTGAATCAGTGGGCTCTTCTGAGCCAGTCAGTTACACTGTGATTCCAAGAGTTGAGAAAACGCGTTTATTTCGGGCTGAAAAACACGTTTTGAAAAGTGTTCTGTTCCTGCCCTATAACTTACATGTTGTTGACCAAAGTTGCCAAAACGTGTTTATTTGTGCTGAAAAACACGTTTTGACAACTTCTGCACACTGGGGTTAAGGGCTGACTCAGTGGGCTCTTCTGAGCCAGTCAGTTACACTGTGATTCCAGGAGTTGAGAAAACGCGTTTATTTCGGGCTGAAAAACACGTTTTGAAAAGTGTTCTGTTCCTGCCCTATAACTTACATGTTGGTGACCAAAGTTGCCAAAACGTGTTTATTTGTGCTGAAAAACACGTTTTGACAACTTCTGCACACTGGGGTTAAGGGCTGAATCAGTGGGCTCTTCTGAGCCAGTCAGTTACACTGTGATTCCAAGAGTTGAGAAAACGCGTTTCTTTCGGGCTGAAAAACACGTTTTGAAAAGTGTTCTGTTCCTGCCCTATAACTTACATGTTGTTGACCAAAGTTGCCAAAACGTGTTTATTTGTGCTGAAAAACACGTTTTGACAACTTCTGCACACTGGGGTTAAGGGCTGACTCATTGGGCTCTTCTGAGCCAGTCAGTTACACTGTGATTCCAAGGGTTGAGAAAACGCGTTTATTTCGGGCTGAAAAACACGTTTTGAAAAGTGTTCTGTTCCTGCCCTATAACTTACATGTTGTTGACCAAAGTTGCCAAAACGTGTTTATTTGTGCTGAAAAACACGTTTTGACAACTTCTGCACACTGGGGTTAAGGGCTGACTCAGTGGGCTCTTCTGAGCCAGTCAGTTACACTGTGATTCCAAGGGTTGAGAAAACGCGTTTATTTCGGGCTGAAAAACACGTTTTGAAAAGTGTTCTGTTCCTGCCCTATAACTTACATGTTGTTGACCAAAGTTGCCAAAACGTGTTTATTTGTGCTGAAAAACACGTTTTGACAACTTCTGCACACTGGGGTTAAGGGCTGACTCAGTGGGCTCTTCTGAGCCAGTCAGTTACACTGTGATTCCAAGAGTTGAGAAAACGCGTTTATTTCGGGCTGAAAAACACGTTTTGAAAAGTGTTCTGTTCCTGCCCTATAACTTACATGTTGTTGACCAAAGTTGCCAAAACGTGTTTATTTGTGCTGAAAAACACGTTTTGACAACTTCTGCACACTGGGGTTAAGGACTGACTCAGTGGGCTCTTCTGAGCCAGTCAGTTACACTGTGATTCCAGGAGTTGAGAAAACGCGTTTATTTCGGGCTGAAAAACACGTTTTGAAAAGTGTTCTGTTCCTGCCCTATAACTTACATGTTGGTGACCAAAGTTGCCAAAACGTGTTTATTTGTGCTGAAAAACACGTTTTGACAACTTCTGCACACTGGGGTTAAGGGCTGACTCAGTGGGCTCTTCTGAGCCAGTCAGTTACACTGTGATTCCAAGGGTTGAGAAAACGCGTTTATTTCGGGCTGAAAAACACGTTTTGAAAAGTGTTCTGTTCCTGCCCTATAACTTACATGTTGTTGACCAAAGTTGCCAAAACGTGTTTATTTGTGCTGAAAAACACGTTTTGACAACTTCTGCACACTGGGGTTAAGGGCTGACTCAGTGGGCTCTTCTGAGCCAGTCAGTTACACTGTGATTCCAGGAGTTGAGAAAACGCGTTTATTTCGGGCTGAAAAACACGTTTTGAAAAGTGTTCTGTTCCTGCCCTATAACTTACATGTTGTTGACCAAAGTTGCCAAAACGTGTTTATTTGTGCTGAAATACACGTTTTGACAACTTCTGCACACTGGGGTTAAGGGCTGACTCAGTGGGCTCTTCTGAGCCAGTCAGTTACACTGTGATTCCAAGAGTTGAGAAAACGCGTTTATTTCGGGCTGAAAAACACGTTTTGAAAAGTGTTCTGTTCCTGCCCTATAACTTACATGTTGGTGACCAAAGTTGCCAAGACGTGTTTATTTGTGCTTAAAAACACGTTTTGACAACTTTTGCACACTGGGGTTAAGGGCTGACTCAGTGGGCTCTTCTGAGCCAGTCAGTTACACTGTGATTCCAAGGGTTGAGAAAACGCGTTTATTTCGGGCTGAAAAACACGTTTTGAAAAGTGTTCTGTTCCTGCCCTATAACTTACATGTTGGTGACCAAAGTTGCCAAAACGTGTTTATTTGTGCTGAAAAACACGTTTTGACAACTTCTGCACACTGGGGTTAAGGGCTGACTCAGTGGGCTCTTCTGAGCCAGTCAGTTACACTGTGATTCCAAGGGTTGAGAAAACGCGTTTATTTCGGGCTGAAAAACACGTTTTGAAAAGTGTTCTGTTCCTGCCCTATAACTTACATGTTGTTGACCAAAGTTGCCAAAACGTGTTTATTTGTGCTGAAAAACACGTTTTGACAACTCCTGCACACTGGGGTTAAGGGCTGACTCAGTGGGCTCTTCTGAGCCAGTCAGTTACACTGTGATTCCAAGAGTTGAGAAAACGCGTTTATTTCGGGCTGAAAAACACGTTTTGAAAAGTGTTCTGTTCCTGCCCTATAACTTACATGTTGTTGACCAAAGTTGCCAAAACGTGTTTATTTGTGCTGAAAAACACGTTTTGACAACTTCTGCACACTGGGGTTAAGGGCTGACTCAGTGGGCTCTTCTGAGCCAGTCAGTTACACTGTGATTCCAGGAGTTGAGAAAACGCGTTTATTTCGGGCTGAAAAACACGTTTTGAAAAGTGTTCTGTTCCTGCCCTATAACTTACATGTTGGTGACCAAAGTTGCCAAAACGTGTTTATTTGTGCTGAAAAACACGTTTTGACAACTTCTGCACACTGGGGTTAAGGGCTGAATCAGTGGGCTCTTCTGAGCCAGTCAGTTACACTGTGATTCCAAGAGTTGAGAAAACGCGTTTATTTCGGGCTGAAAAACACGTTTTGAAAAGTGTTCTGTTCCTGCCCTATAACTTACATGTTGTTGACCAAAGTTGCCAAAACGTGTTTATTTGTGCTGAAAAACACGTTTTGACAACTTCTGCACACTGGGGTTAAGGGCTGACTCAGTGGGCTCTTCTGAGCCAGTCAGTTACACTGTGATTCCAGGAGTTGAGAAAACGCGTTTATTTCGGGCTGAAAAACACGTTTTGAAAAGTGTTCTGTTCCTGCCCTATAACTTACATGTTGTTGACCAAAGTTGCCAAAACGTGTTTATTTGTGCTGAAAAACACGTTTTGACAACTTCTGCACACTGGGGTTAAGGGCTGACTCAGTGGGCTCTTCTGAGCCAGTCAGTTACACTGTGATTCCAAGGGTTGAGAAAACGCGTTTATTTCGGGCTGAAAAACACGTTTTGAAAAGTGTTCTGTTCCTGCCCTATAACTTACATGTTGTTGACCAAAGTTGCAAAAACGTGTTTATTTGTGCTGAAAAACACGTTTTGACAACTTCTGCACACTGGGGTTAAGGGCTGACTCAGTGGGCTCTTCTGAGCCAGTCAGTTACACTGTGATTCCAAGGGTTGAGAAAACGCGTTTATTTCGGGCTGAAAAACACGTTTTGAAAAGTGTTCTGTTCCTGCCCTATAACTTACATGTTGGTGACCAAAGTTGCCAAAACGTGTTTATTTGTGCTGAAAAACACGTTTTGACAACTTCTGCACACTGGGGTTAAGGGCTGACTCAGTGGGCTCTTCTGAGCCAGTCAGTTACACTGTGATTCCAAGGGTTGAGAAAACGCGTTTATTTCGGGCTGAAAAACACGTTTTGAAAAGTGTTCTGTTCCTGCCCTATAACTTACATGTTGTTGACCAAAGTTGCCAAAACGTGTTTATTTGTGCTGAAAAACACGTTTTGACAACTTCTGCACACTGGGGTTAAGGGCTGACTCAGTGGGCTCTTCTGAGCCAGTTACACTGTGATTCCAAGGGTTGAGAAAACGCGTTTATTTCGGGCTGAAAAACACGTTTTGAAAAGTGTTCTGTTCCTGCCCTATAACTTACATGTTGTTGACCAAAGTTGCCAAAACGTGTTTATTTGTGCTGAAAAACACGTTTTGACAACTTCTGCACACTGGGGTTAAGGGCTGACTCAGTGGGCTCTTCTGAGCCAGTCAGTTACACTGTGATTCCAGGAGTTGAGAAAACGCGTTTATTTCGGGCTGAAAAACACGTTTTGAAAAGTGTTCTGTTCCTGCCCTATAACTTACATGTTGGTGACCAAAGTTGCCAAAACGTGTTTATTTGTGCTGAAAAACACGTTTTGACAACTTCTGCACACTGGGGTTAAGGGCTGAATCAGTGGGCTCTTCTGAGCCAGTCAGTTACACTGTGATTCCAAGGGTTGAGAAAACGCGTTTATTTCGGGCTGAAAAACACGTTTTGAAAAGTGTTCTGTTCCTGCCCTATAACTTACATGTTGTTGACCAAAGTTGCCAAAACGTGTTTATTTGTGCTGAAAAACACGTTTTGACAACTTCTGCACACTGGGGTTAAGGGCTGACTCAGTGGGCTCTTCTGAACCAGTCAGTTACACTGTGATTCCAAGAGTTGAGAAAACGCGTTTATTTCGGGCTGAAAAACACGTTTTGAAAAGTGTTCTGTTCCTGCCCTATAACTTACATGTTGGTGACCAAAGTTGCCAAAACGTGTTTATTTATGCTGAAAAACACGTTTTGACAACTTCTGCACACTGGGGTTAAGGGCTGACTCAGTGGGCTCTTCTGAGCCAGTCAGTTACACTGTGATTCCAGGAGTTGAGAAAACGCGTTTATTTCGGGCTGAAAAACACGTTTTGAAAAGTGTTCTGTTCCTGCCCTATAACTTACATGTTGTTGACCAAAGTTGCCAAAACGTGTTTATTTGTGCTGAAAAACACGTTTTGACAACTTCTGCACACTGGGGTTAAGGGCTGACTCAGTGGGCTCTTCTGAGCCAGTCAGTTACACTGTGATTCCAAGGGTTGAGAAAACGCGTTTATTTCGGGCTGAAAAACACGTTTTGAAAAGTGTTCTGTTCCTGCCCTATAACTTACATGTTGTTGACCAAAGTTGCCAAAACGTGTTTATTTGTGCTGAAAAACACGTTTTGACAACTTCTGCACACTGGGGTTAAGGGCTGACTCAGTGGGCTCTTCTGAGCCAGTCAGTTACACTGTGATTCCAGGAGTTGAGAAAACGCGTTTATTTCGGGCTGAAAAACACGTTTTGAAAAGTGTTCTGTTCCTGCCCTATAACTTACATGTTGGTGACCAAAGTTGCCAAAACGTGTTTATTTGTGCTGAAAAACACGTTTTGACAACTTCTGCACACTGGGGTTAAGGGCTGAATCAGTGGGCTCTTCTGAGCCAGTCAGTTACACTGTGATTCCAAGAGTTGAGAAAACGCGTTTATTTCGGGCTGAAAAACACGTTTTGAAAAGTGTTCTGTTCCTGCCCTATAACTTACATGTTGTTGACCAAAGTTGCCAAAACGTGTTTATTTGTGCTGAAAAACACGTTTTGACAACTTCTGCACACTGGGGTTAAGGGCTGACTCAGTGGGCTCTTCTGAGCCAGTCAGTTACACTGTGATTCCAAGAGTTGAGAAAACGCGTTTATTTCGGGCTGAAAAACAAGTTTTGAAAAGTGTTCTGTTCCTGCCCTATAACTTACATGTTGTTGACCAAAGTTGCCAAAACGTGTTTATTTGTGCTGAAAAACACGTTTTGACAACTTCTGCACACTGGGGTTAAGGGCTGACTCAGTGGGCTCTTCTGAGCCAGTCAGTTACACTGTGATTCCAGGAGTTGAGAAAACGCGTTTATTTCGGGCTGAAAAACACGTTTTGAAAAGTGTTCTGTTCCTGCCCTATAACTTACATGTTGGTGACCAAAGTTGCCAAAACGTGTTTATTTGTGCTGAAAAACACGTTTTGACAACTTCTGCACACTGGGGTTAAGGGCTGAATCAGTGGGCTCTTCTGAGCCAGTCAGTTACACTGTGATTCCAAGAGTTGAGAAAACGCGTTTATTTCGGGCTGAAAAACACGTTTTGAAAAGTGTTCTGTTCCTGCCCTATAACTTACATGTTGTTGACCAAAGTTGCCAAAACGTGTTTATTTGTGCTGAAAAACACGTTTTGACAACTTCTGCACACTGGGGTTAAGGGCTGACTCAGTGGGCTCTTCTGAGCCAGTCAGTTACACTGTGATTCCAAGAGTTGAGAAAACGCGTTTATTTCGGGCTGAAAAACACGTTTTGAAAAGTGTTCTGTTCCTGCCCTATAACTTACATGTTGTTGACCAAAGTTGCCAAAACGTGTTTATTTGTGCTGAAAAACACGTTTTGACAACTTCTGCACACTGGGGTTAAGGGCTGACTCAGTGGGCTCTTCTGAGCCAGTCAGTTACACTGTGATTCCAGGAGTTGAGAAAACGCGTTTATTTCGGGCTGAAAAACACGTTTTGAAAAGTGTTCTGTTCCTGCCCTATAACTTACATGTTGTTGACCAAAGTTGCCAAAACGTGTTTATTTGTGCTGAAAAACACGTTTTGACAACTTCTGCACACTGGGGTTAAGGGCTGACTCAGTGGGCTCTTCTGAGCCAGTCAGTTACACTGTGATTCCAAGGGTTGAGAAAACGCGTTTATTTCGGGCTGAAAAACACGTTTTGAAAAGAGTTCTGTTCCTGCCCTATAACTTACATGTTGTTGACCAAAGTTGCCAAAACGTGTTTATTTGTGCTGAAAAACACGTTTTGACAACTTCTGCACACTGGGGTTAAGGGCTGACTCAGTGGGCTCTTCTGAGCCAGTCAGTTACACTGTGATTCCAGGAGTTGAGAAAACGCGTTTATTTCGGGCTGAAAAACACGTTTTGAAAAGTGTTCTGTTCCTGCCCTATAACTTACATGTTGTTGACCAAAGTTGCCAAAACGTGTTTATTTGTGCTGAAAAACACGTTTTGACAACTTCTGCACACTGGGGTTAAGGGCTGACTCAGTGGGCTCTTCTGAGCCAGTCAGTTACACTGTGATTCCAGGAGTTGAGAAAACGCGTTTATTTCGGGCTGAAAAACACGTTTTGAAAAGTGTTCTGTTCCTGCCCTATAACTTACATGTTGGTGACCAAAGTTGCCAAAACGTGTTTATTTGTGCTTAAAAACACGTTTTGACAACTTCTGCACACTGGGGTTAAGGGCTGACTCAGTGGGCTCTTCTGAGCCAGTCAGTTACACTGTGATTCCAAGGGTTGAGAAAACGCGTTTATTTCGGGCTGAAAAACACGTTTTGAAAAGTGTTCTGTTCCTGCCCTATAACTTACATGTTGGTGACCAAAGTTGCCAAAACGTGTTTATTTGTGCTGAAAAACACGTTTTGACAACTTCTGCACACTGGGGTTAAGGGCTGACTCAGTGGGCTCTTCTGAGCCAGTCAGTTACACTGTGATTCCAAGGGTTGAGAAAACGCGTTTATTTCGGGCTGAAAAACACGTTTTGAAAAGTGTTCTGTTCCTGCCCTATAACTTACATGTTGTTGACCAAAGTTGCCAAAACGTGTTTATTTGTGCTGAAAAACACGTTTTGACAACTTCTGCACACTGGGGTTAAGGGCTGACTCAGTGGGCTCTTCTGAGCCAGTCAGTTACACTGTGATTCCAAGGGTTGAGAAAACGCGTTTATTTCGGGCTGAAAAACACGTTTTGAAAAGTGTTCTGTTCCTGCCCTATAACTTACATGTTGTTGACCAAAGTTGCCAAAACGTGTTTATTTGTGCTGAAAAACACGTTTTGACAACTTCTGCACACTGGGGTTAAGGGCTGACTCAGTGGGCTCTTCTGAGCCAGTCAGTTACACTGTGATTCCAGGAGTTGAGAAAACGCGTTTATTTCGGGCTGAAAAACACGTTTTGAAAAGTGTTCTGTTCCTGCCCTATAACTTACATGTTGGTGACCAAAGTTGCCAAAACGTGTTTATTTGTGCTGAAAAACACGTTTTGACAACTTCTGCACACTGGGGTTAAGGGCTGAATCAGTGGGCTCTTCTGAGCCAGTCAGTTACACTGTGATTCCAAGGGTTGAGAAAACGCGTTTATTTCGGGCTGAAAAACACGTTTTGAAAAGTGTTCTGTTCCTGCCCTATAACTTACATGTTGTTGACCAAAGTTGCCAAAACGTGTTTATTTGTGCTGAAAAACACGTTTTGACAACTTCTGCACACTGGGGTTAAGGGCTGACTCAGTGGGCTCTTCTGAGCCAGTCAGTTACACTGTGATTCCAAGAGTTGAGAAAACGCGTTTATTTCGGGCTGAAAAACACGTTTTGAAAAGTGTTCTGTTCCTGCCCTATAACTTACATGTTGTTGACCAAAGTTGCCAAAACGTGTTTATTTGTGCTGAAAAACACGTTTTGACAACTTCTGCACACTGGGGTTAAGGGCTGACTCAGTGGGCTCTTCTGAGCCAGTCAGTTACACTGTGATTCCAAGGGTTGAGAAAACGCGTTTATTTCGGGGTGAAAAACACGTTTTGAAAAGTGTTCTGTTCCTGCCCTATAACTTACATGTTGTTGACCAAAGTTGCCAAAACGTGTTTATTTGTGCTGAAAAACACGTTTTGACAACTTCTGCACACTGGGGTTAAGGGCTGACTCAGTGGGCTCTTCTGAGCCAGTCAGTTACACTGTGATTCCAGGAGTTGAGAAAACGCGTTTATTTCGGGCTGAAAAACACGTTTTGAAAAGTGTTCTGTTCCTGCCCTATAACTTACATGTTGGTGACCAAAGTTGCCAAAACGTGTTTATTTGTGCTGAAAAACACGTTTTGACAACTTCTGCACACTGGGGTTAAGGGCTGAATCAGTGGGCTCTTCTGAGCCAGTCAGTTACACTGTGATTCCAAGAGTTGAGAAAACGCGTTTATTTCGGGCTGAAAAACACGTTTTGAAAAGTGTTCTGTTCCTGCCCTATAACTTACATGTTGTTGACCAAAGTTGCCAAAACGTGTTTATTTGTGCGGAAAAACACGTTTTGACAACTTCTGCACACTGGGGTTAAGGGCTGACTCAGTGGGCTCTTCTGAGCCAGTCAGTTACACTGTGATTCCAAGGGTTGAGAAAACGCGTTTATTTCGGGCTGAAAAACACGTTTTGAAAAGTGTTCTGTTCCTGCCTTATAACTTACATGTTGGTGACCAAAGTTGCCAAGACGTGTTTATTTGTGCTTAAAAACACGTTTTGACAACTTTTGCACACTGGGGTTAAGGGCTGACTCAGTGGGCTCTTCTGAGCCAGTCAGTTACACTGTGATTCCAAGGGTTGAGAAAACGCGTTTATTTCGGGCTGAAAAACACGTTTTGAAAAGTGTTCTGTTCCTGCCCTATAACTTACATGTTGGTGACCAAAGTTGCCAAAACGTGTTTATTTGTGCTGAAAAACACGTTTTGACAACTTCTGCACACTGGGGTTAAGGGCTGACTCAGTGGGCTCTTCTGAGCCAGTCAGTTACACTGTGATTCCAAGGGTTGAGAAAACGCGTTTATTTCGGGCTGAAAAACACGTTTTGAAAAGTGTTCTGTTCCTGCCCTATAACTTACATGTTGTTGACCAAAGTTGCCAAAACGTGTTTATTTGTGCTGAAAAACACGTTTTGACAACTCCTGCACACTGGGGTTAAGGGCTGACTCAGTGGGCTCTTCTGAGCCAGTCAGTTACACTGTGATTCCAAGAGTTGAGAAAACGCGTTTATTTCGGGCTGAAAAACACGTTTTGAAAAGTGTTCTGTTCCTGCCCTATAACTTACATGTTGTTGACCAAAGTTGCCAAAACGTGTTTATTTGTGCTGAAAAACACGTTTTGACAACTTCTGCACACTGGGGTTAAGGGCTGACTCAGTGGGCTCTTCTGAGCCAGTCAGTTACACTGTGATTCCAGGAGTTGAGAAAACGCGTTTATTTCGGGCTGAAAAACACGTTTTGAAAAGTGTTCTGTTCCTGCCCTATAACTTACATGTTGGTGACCAAAGTTGCCAAAACGTGTTTATTTGTGCTGAAAAACACGTTTTGACAACTTCTGCACACTGGGGTTAAGGGCTGAATCAGTGGGCTCTTCTGAGCCAGTCAGTTACACTGTGATTCCAAGAGTTTAGAAAACGCGTTTATTTCGGGCTGAAAAACACGTTTTGAAAAGTGTTCTGTTCCTGCCCTATAACTTACATGTTGTTGACCAAAGTTGCCAAAACGTGTTTATTTGTGCTGAAAAACACGTTTTGACAACTTCTGCACACTGGGGTTAAGGGCTGACTCAGTGGGCTCTTCTGAGCCAGTCAGTTACACTGTGATTCCAAGAGTTGAGAAAACGCGTTTATTTCGGGCTGAAAAACACGTTTTGAAAAGTGTTCTGTTCCTGCCCTATAACTTACATGTTGTTGACCAAAGTTGCCAAAACGTGTTTATTTGTGCTGAAAAACACGTTTTGACAACTTCTGCACACTGGGGTTAAGGGCTGACTCAGTGGGCTCTTCTGAGCCAGTCAGTTACACTGTGATTCCAGGAGTTGAGAAAACGCGTTTATTTCGGGCTGAAAAACACGTTTTGAAAAGTGTTCTGTTCCTGCCCTATAACTTACATGTTGGTGACCAAAGTTGCCAAAACGTGTTTATTTGTGCTGAAAAACACGTTTTGACAACTTCTGCACACTGGGGTTAAGGGCTGAATCAGTGGGCTCTTCTGAGCCAGTCAGTTACACTGTGATTCCAAGAGTTGAGAAAACGCGTTTCTTTCGGGCTGAAAAACACGTTTTGAAAAGTGTTCTGTTCCTGCCCTATAACTTACATGTTGGTGACCAAAGTTGCCAAGACGTGTTTATTTGTGCTTAAAAACACGTTTTGACAACTTTTGCACACTGGGGTTAAGGGCTGACTCAGTGGGCTCTTCTGAGCCAGTCAGTTACACTGTGATTCCAAGGGTTGAGAAAACGCGTTTATTTCGGGCTGAAAAACACGTTTTGAAAAGTGTTCTGTTCCTGCCCTATAACTTACATGTTGGTGACCAAAGTTGCCAAAACGTGTTTATTTGTGCTGAAAAACACGTTTTGACAACTTCTGCACACTGGGGTTAAGGGCTGACTCAGTGGGCTCTTCTGAGCCAGTCAGTTACACTGTGATTCCAAGGGTTGAGAAAACGCGTTTATTTCGGGCTGAAAAACACGTTTTGAAAAGTGTTCTGTTCCTGCCCTATAACTTACATGTTGTTGACCAAAGTTGCCAAAACGTGTTTATTTGTGCTGAAAAACACGTTTTGACAACTCCTGCACACTGGGGTTAAGGGCTGACTCAGTGGGCTCTTCTGAGCCAGTCAGTTACACTGTGATTCCAAGAGTTGAGAAAACGCGTTTATTTCGGGCTGAAAAACACGTTTTGAAAAGTGTTCTGTTCCTGCCCTATAACTTACATGTTGTTGACCAAAGTTGCCAAAACGTGTTTATTTGTGCTGAAAAACACGTTTTGACAACTTCTGCACACTGGGGTTAAGGGCTGACTCAGTGGGCTCTTCTGAGCCAGTCAGTTACACTGTGATTCCAGGAGTTGAGAAAACGCGTTTATTTCGGGCTGAAAAACACGTTTTGAAAAGTGTTCTGTTCCTGCCCTATAACTTACATGTTGGTGACCAAAGTTGCCAAAACGTGTTTATTTGTGCTGAAAAACACGTTTTGACAACTTCTGCACACTGGGGTTAAGGGCTGAATCAGTGGGCTCTTCTGAGCCAGTCAGTTACACTGTGATTCCAAGAGTTGAGAAAACGCGTTTATTTCGGGCTGAAAAACACGTTTTGAAAAGTGTTCTGTTCCTGCCCTATAACTTACATGTTGTTGACCAAAGTTGCCAAAACGTGTTTATTTGTGCTGAAAAACACGTTTTGACAACTTCTGCACACTGGGGTTAAGGGCTGACTCAGTGGGCTCTTCTGAGCCAGTCAGTTACACTGTGATTCCAGGAGTTGAGAAAACGCGTTTATTTCGGGCTGAAAAACACGTTTTGAAAAGTGTTCTGTTCCTGCCCTATAACTTACATGTTGTTGACCAAAGTTGCCAAAACGTGTTTATTTGTGCTGAAAAACACGTTTTGACAACTTCTGCACACTGGGGTTAAGGGCTGACTCAGTGGGCTCTTCTGAGCCAGTCAGTTACACTGTGATTCCAAGGGTTGAGAAAACGCGTTTATTTCGGGCTGAAAAACACGTTTTGAAAAGTGTTCTGTTCCTGCCCTATAACTTACATGTTGTTGACCAAAGTTGCAAAAACGTGTTTATTTGTGCTGAAAAACACGTTTTGACAACTTCTGCACACTGGGGTTAAGGGCTGACTCAGTGGGCTCTTCTGAGCCAGTCAGTTACACTGTGATTCCAAGGGTTGAGAAAACGCGTTTATTTCGGGCTGAAAAACACGTTTTGAAAAGTGTTCTGTTCCTGCCCTATAACTTACATGTTGGTGACCAAAGTTGCCAAAACGTGTTTATTTGTGCTGAAAAACACGTTTTGACAACTTCTGCACACTGGGGTTAAGGGCTGACTCAGTGGGCTCTTCTGAGCCAGTCAGTTACACTGTGATTCCAAGGGTTGAGAAAACGCGTTTATTTCGGGCTGAAAAACACGTTTTGAAAAGTGTTCTGTTCCTGCCCTATAACTTACATGTTGTTGACCAAAGTTGCCAAAACGTGTTTATTTGTGCTGAAAAACACGTTTTGACAACTTCTGCACACTGGGGTTAAGGGCTGACTCAGTGGGCTCTTCTGAGCCAGTTACACTGTGATTCCAAGGGTTGAGAAAACGCGTTTATTTCGGGCTGAAAAACACGTTTTGAAAAGTGTTCTGTTCCTGCCCTATAACTTACATGTTGTTGACCAAAGTTGCCAAAACGTGTTTATTTGTGCTGAAAAACACGTTTTGACAACTTCTGCACACTGGGGTTAAGGGCTGACTCAGTGGGCTCTTCTGAGCCAGTCAGTTACACTGTGATTCCAGGAGTTGAGAAAACGCGTTTATTTCGGGCTGAAAAACACGTTTTGAAAAGTGTTCTGTTCCTGCCCTATAACTTACATGTTGGTGACCAAAGTTGCCAAAACGTGTTTATTTGTGCTGAAAAACACGTTTTGACAACTTCTGCACACTGGGGTTAAGGGCTGAATCAGTGGGCTCTTCTGAGCCAGTCAGTTACACTGTGATTCCAAGGGTTGAGAAAACGCGTTTATTTCGGGCTGAAAAACACGTTTTGAAAAGTGTTCTGTTCCTGCCCTATAACTTACATGTTGTTGACCAAAGTTGCCAAAACGTGTTTATTTGTGCTGAAAAACACGTTTTGACAACTTCTGCACACTGGGGTTAAGGGCTGACTCAGTGGGCTCTTCTGAACCAGTCAGTTACACTGTGATTCCAAGAGTTGAGAAAACGCGTTTATTTCGGGCTGAAAAACACGTTTTGAAAAGTGTTCTGTTCCTGCCCTATAACTTACATGTTGGTGACCAAAGTTGCCAAAACGTGTTTATTTATGCTGAAAAACACGTTTTGACAACTTCTGCACACTGGGGTTAAGGGCTGACTCAGTGGGCTCTTCTGAGCCAGTCAGTTACACTGTGATTCCAGGAGTTGAGAAAACGCGTTTATTTCGGGCTGAAAAACACGTTTTGAAAAGTGTTCTGTTCCTGCCCTATAACTTACATGTTGTTGACCAAAGTTGCCAAAACGTGTTTATTTGTGCTGAAAAACACGTTTTGACAACTTCTGCACACTGGGGTTAAGGGCTGACTCAGTGGGCTCTTCTGAGCCAGTCAGTTACACTGTGATTCCAAGGGTTGAGAAAACGCGTTTATTTCGGGCTGAAAAACACGTTTTGAAAAGTGTTCTGTTCCTGCCCTATAACTTACATGTTGTTGACCAAAGTTGCCAAAACGTGTTTATTTGTGCTGAAAAACACGTTTTGACAACTTCTGCACACTGGGGTTAAGGGCTGACTCAGTGGGCTCTTCTGAGCCAGTCAGTTACACTGTGATTCCAGGAGTTGAGAAAACGCGTTTATTTCGGGCTGAAAAACACGTTTTGAAAAGTGTTCTGTTCCTGCCCTATAACTTACATGTTGGTGACCAAAGTTGCCAAAACGTGTTTATTTGTGCTGAAAAACACGTTTTGACAACTTCTGCACACTGGGGTTAAGGGCTGAATCAGTGGGCTCTTCTGAGCCAGTCAGTTACACTGTGATTCCAAGAGTTGAGAAAACGCGTTTATTTCGGGCTGAAAAACACGTTTTGAAAAGTGTTCTGTTCCTGCCCTATAACTTACATGTTGTTGACCAAAGTTGCCAAAACGTGTTTATTTGTGCTGAAAAACACGTTTTGACAACTTCTGCACACTGGGGTTAAGGGCTGACTCAGTGGGCTCTTCTGAGCCAGTCAGTTACACTGTGATTCCAAGAGTTGAGAAAACGCGTTTATTTCGGGCTGAAAAACAAGTTTTGAAAAGTGTTCTGTTCCTGCCCTATAACTTACATGTTGTTGACCAAAGTTGCCAAAACGTGTTTATTTGTGCTGAAAAACACGTTTTGACAACTTCTGCACACTGGGGTTAAGGGCTGACTCAGTGGGCTCTTCTGAGCCAGTCAGTTACACTGTGATTCCAGGAGTTGAGAAAACGCGTTTATTTCGGGCTGAAAAACACGTTTTGAAAAGTGTTCTGTTCCTGCCCTATAACTTACATGTTGGTGACCAAAGTTGCCAAAACGTGTTTATTTGTGCTGAAAAACACGTTTTGACAACTTCTGCACACTGGGGTTAAGGGCTGAATCAGTGGGCTCTTCTGAGCCAGTCAGTTACACTGTGATTCCAAGAGTTGAGAAAACGCGTTTATTTCGGGCTGAAAAACACGTTTTGAAAAGTGTTCTGTTCCTGCCCTATAACTTACATGTTGTTGACCAAAGTTGCCAAAACGTGTTTATTTGTGCTGAAAAACACGTTTTGACAACTTCTGCACACTGGGGTTAAGGGCTGACTCAGTGGGCTCTTCTGAGCCAGTCAGTTACACTGTGATTCCAAGAGTTGAGAAAACGCGTTTATTTCGGGCTGAAAAACACGTTTTGAAAAGTGTTCTGTTCCTGCCCTATAACTTACATGTTGTTGACCAAAGTTGCCAAAACGTGTTTATTTGTGCTGAAAAACACGTTTTGACAACTTCTGCACACTGGGGTTAAGGGCTGACTCAGTGGGCTCTTCTGAGCCAGTCAGTTACACTGTGATTCCAGGAGTTGAGAAAACGCGTTTATTTCGGGCTGAAAAACACGTTTTGAAAAGTGTTCTGTTCCTGCCCTATAACTTACATGTTGTTGACCAAAGTTGCCAAAACGTGTTTATTTGTGCTGAAAAACACGTTTTGACAACTTCTGCACACTGGGGTTAAGGGCTGACTCAGTGGGCTCTTCTGAGCCAGTCAGTTACACTGTGATTCCAAGGGTTGAGAAAACGCGTTTATTTCGGGCTGAAAAACACGTTTTGAAAAGAGTTCTGTTCCTGCCCTATAACTTACATGTTGTTGACCAAAGTTGCCAAAACGTGTTTATTTGTGCTGAAAAACACGTTTTGACAACTTCTGCACACTGGGGTTAAGGGCTGACTCAGTGGGCTCTTCTGAGCCAGTCAGTTACACTGTGATTCCAGGAGTTGAGAAAACGCGTTTATTTCGGGCTGAAAAACACGTTTTGAAAAGTGTTCTGTTCCTGCCCTATAACTTACATGTTGTTGACCAAAGTTGCCAAAACGTGTTTATTTGTGCTGAAAAACACGTTTTGACAACTTCTGCACACTGGGGTTAAGGGCTGACTCAGTGGGCTCTTCTGAGCCAGTCAGTTACACTGTGATTCCAGGAGTTGAGAAAACGCGTTTATTTCGGGCTGAAAAACACGTTTTGAAAAGTGTTCTGTTCCTGCCCTATAACTTACATGTTGGTGACCAAAGTTGCCAAAACGTGTTTATTTGTGCTTAAAAACACGTTTTGACAACTTCTGCACACTGGGGTTAAGGGCTGACTCAGTGGGCTCTTCTGAGCCAGTCAGTTACACTGTGATTCCAAGGGTTGAGAAAACGCGTTTATTTCGGGCTGAAAAACACGTTTTGAAAAGTGTTCTGTTCCTGCCCTATAACTTACATGTTGGTGACCAAAGTTGCCAAAACGTGTTTATTTGTGCTGAAAAACACGTTTTGACAACTTCTGCACACTGGGGTTAAGGGCTGACTCAGTGGGCTCTTCTGAGCCAGTCAGTTACACTGTGATTCCAAGGGTTGAGAAAACGCGTTTATTTCGGGCTGAAAAACACGTTTTGAAAAGTGTTCTGTTCCTGCCCTATAACTTACATGTTGTTGACCAAAGTTGCCAAAACGTGTTTATTTGTGCTGAAAAACACGTTTTGACAACTTCTGCACACTGGGGTTAAGGGCTGACTCAGTGGGCTCTTCTGAGCCAGTCAGTTACACTGTGATTCCAAGGGTTGAGAAAACGCGTTTATTTCGGGCTGAAAAACACGTTTTGAAAAGTGTTCTGTTCCTGCCCTATAACTTACATGTTGTTGACCAAAGTTGCCAAAACGTGTTTATTTGTGCTGAAAAACACGTTTTGACAACTTCTGCACACTGGGGTTAAGGGCTGACTCAGTGGGCTCTTCTGAGCCAGTCAGTTACACTGTGATTCCAGGAGTTGAGAAAACGCGTTTATTTCGGGCTGAAAAACACGTTTTGAAAAGTGTTCTGTTCCTGCCCTATAACTTACATGTTGGTGACCAAAGTTGCCAAAACGTGTTTATTTGTGCTGAAAAACACGTTTTGACAACTTCTGCACACTGGGGTTAAGGGCTGAATCAGTGGGCTCTTCTGAGCCAGTCAGTTACACTGTGATTCCAAGGGTTGAGAAAACGCGTTTATTTCGGGCTGAAAAACACGTTTTGAAAAGTGTTCTGTTCCTGCCCTATAACTTACATGTTGTTGACCAAAGTTGCCAAAACGTGTTTATTTGTGCTGAAAAACACGTTTTGACAACTTCTGCACACTGGGGTTAAGGGCTGACTCAGTGGGCTCTTCTGAGCCAGTCAGTTACACTGTGATTCCAAGAGTTGAGAAAACGCGTTTATTTCGGGCTGAAAAACACGTTTTGAAAAGTGTTCTGTTCCTGCCCTATAACTTACATGTTGTTGACCAAAGTTGCCAAAACGTGTTTATTTGTGCTGAAAAACACGTTTTGACAACTTCTGCACACTGGGGTTAAGGGCTGACTCAGTGGGCTCTTCTGAGCCAGTCAGTTACACTGTGATTCCAAGGGTTGAGAAAACGCGTTTATTTCGGGGTGAAAAACACGTTTTGAAAAGTGTTCTGTTCCTGCCCTATAACTTACATGTTGTTGACCAAAGTTGCCAAAACGTGTTTATTTGTGCTGAAAAACACGTTTTGACAACTTCTGCACACTGGGGTTAAGGGCTGACTCAGTGGGCTCTTCTGAGCCAGTCAGTTACACTGTGATTCCAGGAGTTGAGAAAACGCGTTTATTTCGGGCTGAAAAACACGTTTTGAAAAGTGTTCTGTTCCTGCCCTATAACTTACATGTTGGTGACCAAAGTTGCCAAAACGTGTTTATTTGTGCTGAAAAACACGTTTTGACAACTTCTGCACACTGGGGTTAAGGGCTGAATCAGTGGGCTCTTCTGAGCCAGTCAGTTACACTGTGATTCCAAGAGTTGAGAAAACGCGTTTATTTCGGGCTGAAAAACACGTTTTGAAAAGTGTTCTGTTCCTGCCCTATAACTTACATGTTGTTGACCAAAGTTGCCAAAACGTGTTTATTTGTGCGGAAAAACACGTTTTGACAACTTCTGCACACTGGGGTTAAGGGCTGACTCAGTGGGCTCTTCTGAGCCAGTCAGTTACACTGTGATTCCAAGGGTTGAGAAAACGCGTTTATTTCGGGCTGAAAAACACGTTTTGAAAAGTGTTCTGTTCCTGCCTTATAACTTACATGTTGGTGACCAAAGTTGCCAAGACGTGTTTATTTGTGCTTAAAAACACGTTTTGACAACTTTTGCACACTGGGGTTAAGGGCTGACTCAGTGGGCTCTTCTGAGCCAGTCAGTTACACTGTGATTCCAAGGGTTGAGAAAACGCGTTTATTTCGGGCTGAAAAACACGTTTTGAAAAGTGTTCTGTTCCTGCCCTATAACTTACATGTTGGTGACCAAAGTTGCCAAAACGTGTTTATTTGTGCTGAAAAACACGTTTTGACAACTTCTGCACACTGGGGTTAAGGGCTGACTCAGTGGGCTCTTCTGAGCCAGTCAGTTACACTGTGATTCCAAGGGTTGAGAAAACGCGTTTATTTCGGGCTGAAAAACACGTTTTGAAAAGTGTTCTGTTCCTGCCCTATAACTTACATGTTGTTGACCAAAGTTGCCAAAACGTGTTTATTTGTGCTGAAAAACACGTTTTGACAACTCCTGCACACTGGGGTTAAGGGCTGACTCAGTGGGCTCTTCTGAGCCAGTCAGTTACACTGTGATTCCAAGAGTTGAGAAAACGCGTTTATTTCGGGCTGAAAAACACGTTTTGAAAAGTGTTCTGTTCCTGCCCTATAACTTACATGTTGTTGACCAAAGTTGCCAAAACGTGTTTATTTGTGCTGAAAAACACGTTTTGACAACTTCTGCACACTGGGGTTAAGGGCTGACTCAGTGGGCTCTTCTGAGCCAGTCAGTTACACTGTGATTCCAGGAGTTGAGAAAACGCGTTTATTTCGGGCTGAAAAACACGTTTTGAAAAGTGTTCTGTTCCTGCCCTATAACTTACATGTTGGTGACCAAAGTTGCCAAAACGTGTTTATTTGTGCTGAAAAACACGTTTTGACAACTTCTGCACACTGGGGTTAAGGGCTGAATCAGTGGGCTCTTCTGAGCCAGTCAGTTACACTGTGATTCCAAGAGTTTAGAAAACGCGTTTATTTCGGGCTGAAAAACACGTTTTGAAAAGTGTTCTGTTCCTGCCCTATAACTTACATGTTGTTGACCAAAGTTGCCAAAACGTGTTTATTTGTGCTGAAAAACACGTTTTGACAACTTCTGCACACTGGGGTTAAGGGCTGACTCAGTGGGCTCTTCTGAGCCAGTCAGTTACACTGTGATTCCAAGAGTTGAGAAAACGCGTTTATTTCGGGCTGAAAAACACGTTTTGAAAAGTGTTCTGTTCCTGCCCTATAACTTACATGTTGTTGACCAAAGTTGCCAAAACGTGTTTATTTGTGCTGAAAAACACGTTTTGACAACTTCTGCACACTGGGGTTAAGGGCTGACTCAGTGGGCTCTTCTGAGCCAGTCAGTTACACTGTGATTCCAGGAGTTGAGAAAACGCGTTTATTTCGGGCTGAAAAACACGTTTTGAAAAGTGTTCTGTTCCTGCCCTATAACTTACATGTTGGTGACCAAAGTTGCCAAAACGTGTTTATTTGTGCTGAAAAACACGTTTTGACAACTTCTGCACACTGGGGTTAAGGGCTGAATCAGTGGGCTCTTCTGAGCCAGTCAGTTACACTGTGATTCCAAGAGTTGAGAAAACGCGTTTCTTTCGGGCTGAAAAACACGTTTTGAAAAGTGTTCTGTTCCTGCCCTATAACTTACATGTTGTTGACCAAAGTTGCCAAAACGTGTTTATTTGTGCTGAAAAACACGTTTTGACAACTTCTGCACACTGGGGTTAAGGGCTGACTCATTGGGCTCTTCTGAGCCAGTCAGTTACACTGTGATTCCAAGGGTTGAGAAAACGCGTTTATTTCGGGCTGAAAAACACGTTTTGAAAAGTGTTCTGTTCCTGCCCTATAACTTACATGTTGTTGACCAAAGTTGCCAAAACGTGTTTATTTGTGCTGAAAAACACGTTTTGACAACTTCTGCACACTGGGGTTAAGGGCTGACTCAGTGGGCTCTTCTGAGCCAGTCAGTTACACTGTGATTCCAAGAGTTGAGAAAACGCGTTTATTTCGGGCTGAAAAACACGTTTTGAAAAGTGTTCTGTTCCTGCCCTATAACTTACATGTTGTTGACCAAAGTTGCCAAAACGTGTTTATTTGTGCTGAAAAACACGTTTTGACAACTTCTGCACACTGGGGTTAAGGGCTGACTCAGTGGGCTCTTCTGAGCCAGTCAGTTACACTGTGATTCCAGGAGTTGAGAAAACGCGTTTATTTCGGGCTGAAAAACACGTTTTGAAAAGTGTTCTGTTCCTGCCCTATAACTTACATGTTGGTGACCAAAGTTGCCAAAACGTGTTTATTTGTGCTGAAAAACACGTTTTGACAACTTCTGCACACTGGGGTTAAGGGCTGAATAAGTGGGCTCTTCTGAGCCAGTCAGTTACACTGTGATTCCAGGAGTTGAGAAAACGCGTTTATTTCGGGCTGAAAAACACGTTTTGAAAAGTGTTCTGTTCCTGCCCTATAACTTACATGTTGGTGACCAAAGTTGCCAAAACGTGTTTATTTGTGCTGAAAAACACGTTTTGACAACTTCTGCACACTGGGGTTAAGGGCTGACTCAGTGGGCTCTTCTGAGCCAGTCAGTTACACTGTGATTCCAAGGGTTGAGAAAACGCGTTTATTTCGGGCTGAAAAACACGTTTTGAAAAGTGTTCTGTTCCTGCCCTATAACTTACATGTTGTTGACCAAAGTTGCCAAAACGTGTTTATTTGTGCTGAAAAACACGTTTTGACAACTTCTGCACACTGGGGTTAAGGGCTGACTCAGTGGGCTCTTCTGAGCCAGTCAGTTACACTGTGATTCCAAGAGTTGAGAAAACGCGTTTATTTCGGGCTGAAAAACACGTTTTGAAAAGTGTTCTGTTCCTGCCCTATAACTTACATGTTGTTGACCAAAGTTGCCAAAACGTGTTTATTTGTGCTGAAAAACACGTTTTGACAACTTCTGCACACTGGGGTTAAGGGCTGACTCAGTGGGCTCTTCTGAGCCAGTCAGTTACACTGTGATTCCAGGAGTTGAGAAAACGCGTTTATTTCGGGCTGAAAAACACGTTTTGAAAAGTGTTCTGTTCCTGCCCTATAACTTACATGTTGTTGACCAAAGTTGCCAAAACGTGTTTATTTGTGCTGAAAAACACGTTTTGACAACTTCTGCACACTGGGGTTAAGGGCTGACTCAGTGGGCTCTTCTGAGCCAGTCAGTTACACTGTGATTCCAAGGGTTGAGAAAACGCGTTTATTTCGGGCTGAAAAACACGTTTTGAAAAGAGTTCTGTTCCTGCCCTATAACTTACATGTTGTTGACCAAAGTTGCCAAAACGTGTTTATTTGTGCTGAAAAACACGTTTTGACAACTTCTGCACACTGGGGTTAAGGGCTGACTCAGTGGGCTCTTCTGAGCCAGTCAGTTACACTGTGATTCCAGGAGTTGAGAAAACGCGTTTATTTCGGGCTGAAAAACACGTTTTGAAAAGTGTTCTGTTCCTGCCCTATAACTTACATGTTGTTGACCAAAGTTGCCAAAACGTGTTTATTTGTGCTGAAAAACACGTTTTGACAACTTCTGCACACTGGGGTTAAGGGCTGACTCAGTGGGCTCTTCTGAGCCAGTCAGTTACACTGTGATTCCAGGAGTTGAGAAAACGCGTTTATTTCGGGCTGAAAAACACGTTTTGAAAAGTGTTCTGTTCCTGCCCTATAACTTACATGTTGGTGACCAAAGTTGCCAAAACGTGTTTATTTGTGCTTAAAAACACGTTTTGACAACTTCTGCACACTGGGGTTAAGGGCTGACTCAGTGGGCTCTTCTGAGCCAGTCAGTTACACTGTGATTCCAAGGGTTGAGAAAACGCGTTTATTTCGGGCTGAAAAACACGTTTTGAAAAGTGTTCTGTTCCTGCCCTATAACTTACATGTTGGTGACCAAAGTTGCCAAAACGTGTTTATTTGTGCTGAAAAACACGTTTTGACAACTTCTGCACACTGGGGTTAAGGGCTGACTCAGTGGGCTCTTCTGAGCCAGTCAGTTACACTGTGATTCCAAGGGTTGAGAAAACGCGTTTATTTCGGGCTGAAAAACACGTTTTGAAAAGTGTTCTGTTCCTGCCCTATAACTTACATGTTGTTGACCAAAGTTGCCAAAACGTGTTTATTTGTGCTGAAAAACACGTTTTGACAACTTCTGCACACTGGGGTTAAGGGCTGACTCAGTGGGCTCTTCTGAGCCAGTCAGTTACACTGTGATTCCAAGGGTTGAGAAAACGCGTTTATTTCGGGCTGAAAAACACGTTTTGAAAAGTGTTCTGTTCCTGCCCTATAACTTACATGTTGTTGACCAAAGTTGCCAAAACGTGTTTATTTGTGCTGAAAAACACGTTTTGACAACTTCTGCACACTGGGGTTAAGGGCTGACTCAGTGGGCTCTTCTGAGCCAGTCAGTTACACTGTGATTCCAGGAGTTGAGAAAACGCGTTTATTTCGGGCTGAAAAACACGTTTTGAAAAGTGTTCTGTTCCTGCCCTATAACTTACATGTTGGTGACCAAAGTTGCCAAAACGTGTTTATTTGTGCTGAAAAACACGTTTTGACAACTTCTGCACACTGGGGTTAAGGGCTGAATCAGTGGGCTCTTCTGAGCCAGTCAGTTACACTGTGATTCCAAGGGTTGAGAAAACGCGTTTATTTCGGGCTGAAAAACACGTTTTGAAAAGTGTTCTGTTCCTGCCCTATAACTTACATGTTGTTGACCAAAGTTGCCAAAACGTGTTTATTTGTGCTGAAAAACACGTTTTGACAACTTCTGCACACTGGGGTTAAGGGCTGACTCAGTGGGCTCTTCTGAGCCAGTCAGTTACACTGTGATTCCAAGAGTTGAGAAAACGCGTTTATTTCGGGCTGAAAAACACGTTTTGAAAAGTGTTCTGTTCCTGCCCTATAACTTACATGTTGTTGACCAAAGTTGCCAAAACGTGTTTATTTGTGCTGAAAAACACGTTTTGACAACTTCTGCACACTGGGGTTAAGGGCTGACTCAGTGGGCTCTTCTGAGCCAGTCAGTTACACTGTGATTCCAAGGGTTGAGAAAACGCGTTTATTTCGGGGTGAAAAACACGTTTTGAAAAGTGTTCTGTTCCTGCCCTATAACTTACATGTTGTTGACCAAAGTTGCCAAAACGTGTTTATTTGTGCTGAAAAACACGTTTTGACAACTTCTGCACACTGGGGTTAAGGGCTGACTCAGTGGGCTCTTCTGAGCCAGTCAGTTACACTGTGATTCCAGGAGTTGAGAAAACGCGTTTATTTCGGGCTGAAAAACACGTTTTGAAAAGTGTTCTGTTCCTGCCCTATAACTTACATGTTGGTGACCAAAGTTGCCAAAACGTGTTTATTTGTGCTGAAAAACACGTTTTGACAACTTCTGCACACTGGGGTTAAGGGCTGAATCAGTGGGCTCTTCTGAGCCAGTCAGTTACACTGTGATTCCAAGAGTTGAGAAAACGCGTTTATTTCGGGCTGAAAAACACGTTTTGAAAAGTGTTCTGTTCCTGCCCTATAACTTACATGTTGTTGACCAAAGTTGCCAAAACGTGTTTATTTGTGCGGAAAAACACGTTTTGACAACTTCTGCACACTGGGGTTAAGGGCTGACTCAGTGGGCTCTTCTGAGCCAGTCAGTTACACTGTGATTCCAAGGGTTGAGAAAACGCGTTTATTTCGGGCTGAAAAACACGTTTTGAAAAGTGTTCTGTTCCTGCCTTATAACTTACATGTTGGTGACCAAAGTTGCCAAGACGTGTTTATTTGTGCTTAAAAACACGTTTTGACAACTTTTGCACACTGGGGTTAAGGGCTGACTCAGTGGGCTCTTCTGAGCCAGTCAGTTACACTGTGATTCCAAGGGTTGAGAAAACGCGTTTATTTCGGGCTGAAAAACACGTTTTGAAAAGTGTTCTGTTCCTGCCCTATAACTTACATGTTGGTGACCAAAGTTGCCAAAACGTGTTTATTTGTGCTGAAAAACACGTTTTGACAACTTCTGCACACTGGGGTTAAGGGCTGACTCAGTGGGCTCTTCTGAGCCAGTCAGTTACACTGTGATTCCAAGGGTTGAGAAAACGCGTTTATTTCGGGCTGAAAAACACGTTTTGAAAAGTGTTCTGTTCCTGCCCTATAACTTACATGTTGTTGACCAAAGTTGCCAAAACGTGTTTATTTGTGCTGAAAAACACGTTTTGACAACTCCTGCACACTGGGGTTAAGGGCTGACTCAGTGGGCTCTTCTGAGCCAGTCAGTTACACTGTGATTCCAAGAGTTGAGAAAACGCGTTTATTTCGGGCTGAAAAACACGTTTTGAAAAGTGTTCTGTTCCTGCCCTATAACTTACATGTTGTTGACCAAAGTTGCCAAAACGTGTTTATTTGTGCTGAAAAACACGTTTTGACAACTTCTGCACACTGGGGTTAAGGGCTGACTCAGTGGGCTCTTCTGAGCCAGTCAGTTACACTGTGATTCCAGGAGTTGAGAAAACGCGTTTATTTCGGGCTGAAAAACACGTTTTGAAAAGTGTTCTGTTCCTGCCCTATAACTTACATGTTGGTGACCAAAGTTGCCAAAACGTGTTTATTTGTGCTGAAAAACACGTTTTGACAACTTCTGCACACTGGGGTTAAGGGCTGAATCAGTGGGCTCTTCTGAGCCAGTCAGTTACACTGTGATTCCAAGAGTTGAGAAAACGCGTTTATTTCGGGCTGAAAAACACGTTTTGAAAAGTGTTCTGTTCCTGCCCTATAACTTACATGTTGTTGACCAAAGTTGCCAAAACGTGTTTATTTGTGCTGAAAAACACGTTTTGACAACTTCTGCACACTGGGGTTAAGGGCTGACTCAGTGGGCTCTTCTGAGCCAGTCAGTTACACTGTGATTCCAAGAGTTGAGAAAACGCGTTTATTTCGGGCTGAAAAACACGTTTTGAAAAGTGTTCTGTTCCTGCCCTATAACTTACATGTTGTTGACCAAAGTTGCCAAAACGTGTTTATTTGTGCTGAAAAACACGTTTTGACAACTTCTGCACACTGGGGTTAAGGGCTGACTCAGTGGGCTCTTCTGAGCCAGTCAGTTACACTGTGATTCCAGGAGTTGAGAAAACGCGTTTATTTCGGGCTGAAAAACACGTTTTGAAAAGTGTTCTGTTCCTGCCCTATAACTTACATGTTGGTGACCAAAGTTGCCAAAACGTGTTTATTTGTGCTGAAAAACACGTTTTGACAACTTCTGCACACTGGGGTTAAGGGCTGAATCAGTGGGCTCTTCTGAGCCAGTCAGTTACACTGTGATTCCAAGAGTTGAGAAAACGCGTTTCTTTCGGGCTGAAAAACACGTTTTGAAAAGTGTTCTGTTCCTGCCCTATAACTTACATGTTGTTGACCAAAGTTGCCAAAACGTGTTTATTTGTGCTGAAAAACACGTTTTGACAACTTCTGCACACTGGGGTTAAGGGCTGACTCATTGGGCTCTTCTGAGCCAGTCAGTTACACTGTGATTCCAAGGGTTGAGAAAACGCGTTTATTTCGGGCTGAAAAACACGTTTTGAAAAGTGTTCTGTTCCTGCCCTATAACTTACATGTTGTTGACCAAAGTTGCCAAAACGTGTTTATTTGTGCTGAAAAACACGTTTTGACAACTTCTGCACACTGGGGTTAAGGGCTGACTCAGTGGGCTCTTCTGAGCCAGTCAGTTACACTGTGATTCCAAGAGTTGAGAAAACGCGTTTATTTCGGGCTGAAAAACACGTTTTGAAAAGTGTTCTGTTCCTGCCCTATAACTTACATGTTGTTGACCAAAGTTGCCAAAACGTGTTTATTTGTGCTGAAAAACACGTTTTGACAACTTCTGCACACTGGGGTTAAGGGCTGACTCAGTGGGCTCTTCTGAGCCAGTCAGTTACACTGTGATTCCAGGAGTTGAGAAAACGCGTTTATTTCGGGCTGAAAAACACGTTTTGAAAAGTGTTCTGTTCCTGCCCTATAACTTACATGTTGGTGACCAAAGTTGCCAAAACGTGTTTATTTGTGCTGAAAAACACGTTTTGACAACTTCTGCACACTGGGGTTAAGGGCTGAATAAGTGGGCTCTTCTGAGCCAGTCAGTTACACTGTGATTCCAGGAGTTGAGAAAACGCGTTTATTTCGGGCTGAAAAACACGTTTTGAAAAGTGTTCTGTTCCTGCCCTATAACTTACATGTTGGTGACCAAAGTTGCCAAAACGTGTTTATTTGTGCTGAAAAACACGTTTTGACAACTTCTGCACACTGGGGTTAAGGGCTGACTCAGTGGGCTCTTCTGAGCCAGTCAGTTACACTGTGATCCAAGGGTTGAGAAAACGCGTTTATTTCGGGCTGAAAAACACGTTTTGAAAAGTGTTCTGTTCCTGCCCTATAACTTACATGTTGTTGACCAAAGTTGCCAAAACGTGTTTATTTGTGCTGAAAAACACGTTTTGACAACTTCTGCACACTGGGGTTAAGGGCTGACTCAGTGGGCTCTTCTGAGCCAGTCAGTTACACTGTGATTCCAGGAGTTGAGAAAACGCGTTTATTTCGGGCTGAAAAACACGTTTTGAAAAGTGTTCTGTTCCTGCCCTATAACTTACATGTTGTTGACCAAAGTTGCCAAAACGTGTTTATTTGTGCTGAAAAACACGTTTTGACAACTTCTGCACACTGGGGTTAAGGGCTGACTCAGTGGGCTCTTCTGAGCCAGTCAGTTACACTGTGATTCCAAGAGTTGAGAAAACGCGTTTATTTCGGGCTGAAAAACACGTTTTGAAAAGTGTTCTGTTCCTGCCCTATAACTTACATGTTGGTGACCAAAGTTGCCAAGACGTGTTTATTTGTGCTTAAAAACACGTTTTGACAACTTTTGCACACTGGGGTTAAGGGCTGACTCAGTGGGCTCTTCTGAGCCAGTCAGTTACACTGTGATTCCAAGGGTTGAGAAAACGCGTTTATTTCGGGCTGAAAAACACGTTTTGAAAAGTGTTCTGTTCCTGCCCTATAACTTACATGTTGGTGACCAAAGTTGCCAAAACGTGTTTATTTGTGCTGAAAAACACGTTTTGACAACTTCTGCACACTGGGGTTAAGGGCTGACTCAGTGGGCTCTTCTGAGCCAGTCAGTTACACTGTGATTCCAAGAGTTGAGAAAACGCGTTTATTTCGGGCTGAAAAACACGTTTTGAAAAGTGTTCTGTTCCTGCCCTATAACTTACATGTTGTTGACCAAAGTTGCCAAAACGTGTTTATTTGTGCTGAAAAACACGTTTTGACAACTTCTGCACACTGGGGTTAAGGGCTGACTCAGTGGGCTCTTCTGAGCCAGTCAGTTACACTGTGATTCCAAGAGTTGAGAAAACGCGTTTATTTCGGGCTGAAAAACACGTTTTGAAAAGTGTTCTGTTCCTGCCCTATAACTTACATGTTGTTGACCAAAGTTGCCAAAACGTGTTTATTTGTGCTGAAAAACACGTTTTGACAACTTCTGCACACTGGGGTTAAGGGCTGACTCAGTGGGCTCTTCTGAGCCAGTCAGTTACACTGTGATTCCAGGAGTTGAGAAAACGCGTTTATTTCGGGCTGAAAAACACGTTTTGAAAAGTGTTCTGTTCCTGCCCTATAACTTACATGTTGTTGACCAAAGTTGCCAAAACGTGTTTATTTGTGCTGAAAAACACGTTTTGACAACTTCTGCACACTGGGGTTAAGGGCTGACTCAGTGGGCTCTTCTGAGCCAGTCAGTTACACTGTGATTCCAAGAGTTGAGAAAACGCGTTTATTTCGGGCTGAAAAACACGTTTTGAAAAGTGTTCTGTTCCTGCCCTATAACTTACATGTTGGTGACCAAAGTTGCCAAGACGTGTTTATTTGTGCTTAAAAACACGTTTTGACAACTTTTGCACACTGGGGTTAAGGGCTGACTCAGTGGGCTCTTCTGAGCCAGTCAGTTACACTGTGATTCCAAGGGTTGAGAAAACGCGTTTATTTCGGGCTGAAAAACACGTTTTGAAAAGTGTTCTGTTCCTGCCCTATAACTTACATGTTGGTGACCAAAGTTGCCAAAACGTGTTTATTTGTGCTGAAAAACACGTTTTGACAACTTCTGCACACTGGGGTTAAGGGCTGACTCAGTGGGCTCTTCTGAGCCAGTCAGTTACACTGTGATTCCAAGGGTTGAGAAAACGCGTTTATTTCGGGCTGAAAAACACGTTTTGAAAAGTGTTCTGTTCCTGCCCTATAACTTACATGTTGTTGACCAAAGTTGCCAAAACGTGTTTATTTGTGCTGAAAAACACGTTTTGACAACTCCTGCACACTGGGGTTAAGGGCTGACTCAGTGGGCTCTTCTGAGCCAGTCAGTTACACTGTGATTCCAAGAGTTGAGAAAACGCGTTTATTTCGGGCTGAAAAACACGTTTTGAAAAGTGTTCTGTTCCTGCCCTATAACTTACATGTTGTTGACCAAAGTTGCCAAAACGTGTTTATTTGTGCTGAAAAACACGTTTTGACAACTTCTGCACACTGGGGTTAAGGGCTGACTCAGTGGGCTCTTCTGAGCCAGTCAGTTAACACTGTGATTCCAAGGGTTGAGAAAACGCGTTTATTTCGGGCTGAAAAACACGTTTTGAAAAGTGTTCTGTTCCTGCCCTATAACTTACATGTTGGTGACCAAAGTTGCCAAAACGTGTTTATTTGTGCTGAAAAACACGTTTTGACAACTTCTGCACACTGGGGTTAAGGGCTGACTCAGTGGGCTCTTCTGAGCCAGTCAGTTACACTGTGATTCCAAGGGTTGAGAAAACGCGTTTATTTCGGGCTGAAAAACACGTTTTGAAAAGTGTTCTGTTCCTGCCCTATAACTTACATGTTGTTGACCAAAGTTGCCAAAACGTGTTTATTTGTGCTGAAAAACACGTTTTGACAACTCCTGCACACTGGGGTTAAGGGCTGACTCAGTGGGCTCTTCTGAGCCAGTCAGTTACACTGTGATTCCAAGAGTTGAGAAAACGCGTTTATTTCGGGCTGAAAAACACGTTTTGAAAAGTGTTCTGTTCCTGCCCTATAACTTACATGTTGTTGACCAAAGTTGCCAAAACGTGTTTATTTGTGCTGAAAAACACGTTTTGACAACTTCTGCACACTGGGGTTAAGGGCTGACTCAGTGGGCTCTTCTGAGCCAGTCAGTTACACTGTGATTCCAAGAGTTGAGAAAACGCGTTTATTTCGGGCTGAAAAACACGTTTTGAAAAGTGTTCTGTTCCTGCCCTATAACTTACATGTTGTTGACCAAAGTTGCCAAAACGTGTTTATTTGTGCTGAAAAACACGTTTTGACAACTTCTGCACACTGGGGTTAAGGGCTGACTCAGTGGGCTCTTCTGAGCCAGTCAGTTACACTGTGATTCCAGGAGTTGAGAAAACGCGTTTATTTCGGGCTGAAAAACACGTTTTGAAAAGTGTTCTGTTCCTGCCCTATAACTTACATGTTGGTGACCAAAGTTGCCAAAACGTGTTTATTTGTGCTGAAAAACACGTTTTGACAACTTCTGCACACTGGGGTTAAGGGCTGAATCAGTGGGCTCTTCTGAGCCAGTCAGTTACACTGTGATTCCAAGAGTTGAGAAAACGCGTTTCTTTCGGGCTGAAAAACACGTTTTGAAAAGTGTTCTGTTCCTGCCCTATAACTTACATGTTGTTGACCAAAGTTGCCAAAACGTGTTTATTTGTGCTGAAAAACACGTTTTGACAACTTCTGCACACTGGGGTTAAGGGCTGACTCATTGGGCTCTTCTGAGCCAGTCAGTTACACTGTGATTCCAAGGGTTGAGAAAACGCGTTTATTTCGGGCTGAAAAACACGTTTTGAAAAGTGTTCTGTTCCTGCCCTATAACTTACATGTTGTTGACCAAAGTTGCCAAAACGTGTTTATTTGTGCTGAAAAACACGTTTTGACAACTTCTGCACACTGGGGTTAAGGGCTGACTCAGTGGGCTCTTCTGAGCCAGTCAGTTACACTGTGATTCCAAGGGTTGAGAAAACGCGTTTATTTCGGGCTGAAAAACACGTTTTGAAAAGTGTTCTGTTCCTGCCCTATAACTTACATGTTGTTGACCAAAGTTGCCAAAACGTGTTTATTTGTGCTGAAAAACACGTTTTGACAACTTCTGCACACTGGGGTTAAGGGCTGACTCAGTGGGCTCTTCTGAGCCAGTCAGTTACACTGTGATTCCAAGAGTTGAGAAAACGCGTTTATTTCGGGCTGAAAAACACGTTTTGAAAAGTGTTCTGTTCCTGCCCTATAACTTACATGTTGTTGACCAAAGTTGCCAAAACGTGTTTATTTGTGCTGAAAAACACGTTTTGACAACTTCTGCACACTGGGGTTAAGGACTGACTCAGTGGGCTCTTCTGAGCCAGTCAGTTACACTGTGATTCCAGGAGTTGAGAAAACGCGTTTATTTCGGGCTGAAAAACACGTTTTGAAAAGTGTTCTGTTCCTGCCCTATAACTTACATGTTGGTGACCAAAGTTGCCAAAACGTGTTTATTTGTGCTGAAAAACACGTTTTGACAACTTCTGCACACTGGGGTTAAGGGCTGACTCAGTGGGCTCTTCTGAGCCAGTCAGTTACACTGTGATTCCAAGGGTTGAGAAAACGCGTTTATTTCGGGCTGAAAAACACGTTTTGAAAAGTGTTCTGTTCCTGCCCTATAACTTACATGTTGTTGACCAAAGTTGCCAAAACGTGTTTATTTGTGCTGAAAAACACGTTTTGACAACTTCTGCACACTGGGGTTAAGGGCTGACTCAGTGGGCTCTTCTGAGCCAGTCAGTTACACTGTGATTCCAGGAGTTGAGAAAACGCGTTTATTTCGGGCTGAAAAACACGTTTTGAAAAGTGTTCTGTTCCTGCCCTATAACTTACATGTTGTTGACCAAAGTTGCCAAAACGTGTTTATTTGTGCTGAAAAACACGTTTTGACAACTTCTGCACACTGGGGTTAAGGGCTGACACAGTGGGCTCTTCTGAGCCAGTCAGTTACACTGTGATTCCAGGAGTTGAGAAAACGCGTTTATTTCGGGCTGAAAAACACGTTTTGAAAAGTGTTCTGTTCCTGCCCTATAACTTACATGTTGGTTACCAAAGTTGCCAAAACGTGTTTATTTGTGCTGAAAAACACGTTTTGACAACTTCTGCACACTGGGGTTCAGGGCTGACTCAGTGGGCTCTTCTGAGCCAGTCAGTTACACTGTGATTCCAAGGGTTGAGAAAACGCGTTTATTTCGGGCTGAAAAACACGTTTTGAAAAGTGTTCTGTTCCTGCCCTATAACTTACATGTTGTTGACCAAAGTTGCCAAAACGTGTTTATTTGTGCTGAAAAACACGTTTTGACAACTTCTGCACACTGGGGTTAAGGGCTGACTCAGTGGGCTCTTCTGAGCCAGTCAGTTACACTGTGATTCCAGGAGTTGAGAAAACGCGTTTATTTCGGGCTGAAAAACACGTTTTGAAAAGTGTTCTGTTCCTGCCCTATAACTTACATGTTGTTGACCAAAGTTGCCAAAACGTGTTTATTTGTGCTGAAAAACACGTTTTGACAACTTCTGCACACTGGGGTTAAGGGCTGACTCAGTGGGCTCTTCTGAGCCAGTCAGTTACACTGTGATTCCAAGGGTTGAGAAAACGCGTTTATTTCGGGCTGAAAAACACGTTTTGAAAAGTGTTCTGTTCCTGCCCTATAACTTACATGTTGGTGACCAAAGTTGCCAAGACGTGTTTATTTGTGCTTAAAAACACGTTTTGACAACTTTTGCACACTGGGGTTAAGGGCTGACTCAGTGGGCTCTTCTGAGCCAGTCAGTTACACTGTGATTCCAAGGGTTGAGAAAACGCGTTTATTTCGGGCTGAAAAACACGTTTTGAAAAGTGTTCTGTTCCTGCCCTATAACTTACATGTTGGTGACCAAAGTTGCCAAAACGTGTTTATTTGTGCTGAAAAACACGTTTTGACAACTTCTGCACACTGGGGTTAAGGGCTGACTCAGTGGGCTCTTCTGAGCCAGTCAGTTACACTGTGATTCCAAGGGTTGAGAAAACGCGTTTATTTCGGGCTGAAAAACACGTTTTGAAAAGTGTTCTGTTCCTGCCCTATAACTTACATGTTGTTGACCAAAGTTGCCAAAACGTGTTTATTTGTGCTGAAAAACACGTTTTGACAACTCCTGCACACTGGGGTTAAGGGCTGACTCAGTGGGCTCTTCTGAGCCAGTCAGTTACACTGTGATTCCAAGAGTTGAGAAAACGCGTTTATTTCGGGCTGAAAAACACGTTTTGAAAAGTGTTCTGTTCCTGCCCTATAACTTACATGTTGTTGACCAAAGTTGCCAAAACGTGTTTATTTGTGCTGAAAAACACGTTTTGACAACTTCTGCACACTGGGGTTAAGGGCTGACTCAGTGGGCTCTTCTGAGCCAGTCAGTTACACTGTGATTCCAGGAGTTGAGAAAACGCGTTTATTTCGGGCTGAAAAACACGTTTTGAAAAGTGTTCTGTTCCTGCCCTATAACTTACATGTTGGTGACCAAAGTTGCCAAAACGTGTTTATTTGTGCTGAAAAACACGTTTTGACAACTTCTGCACACTGGGGTTAAGGGCTGAATCAGTGGGCTCTTCTGAGCCAGTCAGTTACACTGTGATTCCAAGAGTTGAGAAAACGCGTTTATTTCGGGCTGAAAAACACGTTTTGAAAAGTGTTCTGTTCCTGCCCTATAACTTACATGTTGTTGACCAAAGTTGCCAAAACGTGTTTATTTGTGCTGAAAAACACGTTTTGACAACTTCTGCACACTGGGGTTAAGGGCTGACTCAGTGGGCTCTTCTGAGCCAGTCAGTTACACTGTGATTCCAAGAGTTGAGAAAACGCGTTTATTTCGGGCTGAAAAACACGTTTTGAAAAGTGTTCTGTTCCTGCCCTATAACTTACATGTTGTTGACCAAAGTTGCCAAAACGTGTTTATTTGTGCTGAAAAACACGTTTTGACAACTTCTGCACACTGGGGTTAAGGGCTGACTCAGTGGGCTCTTCTGAGCCAGTCAGTTACACTGTGATTCCAGGAGTTGAGAAAACGCGTTTATTTCGGGCTGAAAAACACGTTTTGAAAAGTGTTCTGTTCCTGCCCTATAACTTACATGTTGGTGACCAAAGTTGCCAAAACGTGTTTATTTGTGCTGAAAAACACGTTTTGACAACTTCTGCACACTGGGGTTAAGGGCTGAATCAGTGGGCTCTTCTGAGCCAGTCAGTTACACTGTGATTCCAAGAGTTGAGAAAACGCGTTTCTTTCGGGCTGAAAAACACGTTTTGAAAAGTGTTCTGTTCCTGCCCTATAACTTACATGTTGTTGACCAAAGTTGCCAAAACGTGTTTATTTGTGCTGAAAAACACGTTTTGACAACTTCTGCACACTGGGGTTAAGGGCTGACTCATTGGGCTCTTCTGAGCCAGTCAGTTACACTGTGATTCCAAGGGTTGAGAAAACGCGTTTATTTCGGGCTGAAAAACACGTTTTGAAAAGTGTTCTGTTCCTGCCCTATAACTTACATGTTGTTGACCAAAGTTGCCAAAACGTGTTTATTTGTGCTGAAAAACACGTTTTGACAACTTCTGCACACTGGGGTTAAGGGCTGACTCAGTGGGCTCTTCTGAGCCAGTCAGTTACACTGTGATTCCAAGGGTTGAGAAAACGCGTTTATTTCGGGCTGAAAAACACGTTTTGAAAAGTGTTCTGTTCCTGCCCTATAACTTACATGTTGTTGACCAAAGTTGCCAAAACGTGTTTATTTGTGCTGAAAAACACGTTTTGACAACTTCTGCACACTGGGGTTAAGGGCTGACTCAGTGGGCTCTTCTGAGCCAGTCAGTTACACTGTGATTCCAAGAGTTGAGAAAACGCGTTTATTTCGGGCTGAAAAACACGTTTTGAAAAGTGTTCTGTTCCTGCCCTATAACTTACATGTTGTTGACCAAAGTTGCCAAAACGTGTTTATTTGTGCTGAAAAACACGTTTTGACAACTTCTGCACACTGGGGTTAAGGACTGACTCAGTGGGCTCTTCTGAGCCAGTCAGTTACACTGTGATTCCAGGAGTTGAGAAAACGCGTTTATTTAGGGCTGAAAAACACGTTTTGAAAAGTGTTCTGTTCCTGCCCTATAACTTACATGTTGGTGACCAAAGTTGCCAAAACGTGTTTATTTGTGCTGAAAAACACGTTTTGACAACTTCTGCACACTGGGGTTAAGGGCTGACTCAGTGGGCTCTTCTGAGCCAGTCAGTTACACTGTGATTCCAAGGGTTGAGAAAACGCGTTTATTTCGGGCTGAAAAACACGTTTTGAAAAGTGTTCTGTTCCTGCCCTATAACTTACATGTTGTTGACCAAAGTTGCCAAAACGTGTTTATTTGTGCTGAAAAACACGTTTTGACAACTTCTGCACACTGGGGTTAAGGGCTGACTCAGTGGGCTCTTCTGAGCCAGTCAGTTACACTGTGATTCCAGGAGTTGAGAAAACGCGTTTATTTCGGGCTGAAAAACACGTTTTGAAAAGTGTTCTGTTCCTGCCCTATAACTTACATGTTGTTGACCAAAGTTGCCAAAACGTGTTTATTTGTGCTGAAAAACACGTTTTGACAACTTCTGCACACTGGGGTTAAGGGCTGACACAGTGGGCTCTTCTGAGCCAGTCAGTTACACTGTGATTCCAGGAGTTGAGAAAACGCGTTTATTTCGGGCTGAAAAACACGTTTTGAAAAGTGTTCTGTTCCTGCCCTATAACTTACATGTTGGTGACCAAAGTTGCCAAAACGTGTTTATTTGTGCTGAAAAACACGTTTTGACAACTTCTGCACACTGGGGTTCAGGGCTGACTCAGTGGGCTCTTCTGAGCCAGTCAGTTACACTGTGATTCCAAGGGTTGAGAAAACGCGTTTATTTCGGGCTGAAAAACACGTTTTGAAAAGTGTTCTGTTCCTGCCCTATAACTTACATGTTGGTGACCAAAGTTGCCAAAACGTGTTTATTTGTGCTGAAAAACACGTTTTGACAACTTCTGCACACTGGGGTTAAGGGCTGACTCAGTGGGCTCTTCTGAGCCAGTCAGTTACACTGTGATTCCAAGGGTTGAGAAAACGCGTTTATTTCGGGCTGAAAAACACGTTTTGAAAAGTGTTCTGTTCCTGCCCTATAACTTACATGTTGTTGACCAAAGTTGCCAAAACGTGTTTATTTGTGCTGAAAAACACGTTTTGACAACTTCTGCACACTGGGGTTAAGGGCTGACTCAGTGGGCTCTTCTGAGCCAGTCAGTTACACTGTGATTCCAGGAGTTGAGAAAACGCGTTTATTTCGGGCTGAAAAACACGTTTTGAAAAGTGTTCTGTTCCTGCCCTATAACTTACATGTTGTTGACCAAAGTTGCCAAAACGTGTTTATTTGTGCTGAAAAACACGTTTTGACAACTTCTGCACACTGGGGTTAAGGGCTGACTCAGTGGGCTCTTCTGAGCCAGTCAGTTACACTGTGATTCCAAGGGTTGAGAAAACGCGTTTATTTCGGGCTGAAAAACACGTTTTGAAAAGTGTTCTGTTCCTGCCCTATAACTTACATGTTGTTGACCAAAGTTGCCAAAACGTGTTTATTTGTGCTGAAAAACACGTTTTGACAACTTCTGCACACTGGGGTTAAGGGCTGACTCAGTGGGCTCTTCTGAGCCAGTCAGTTACACTGTGATTCCAGGAGTTGAGAAAACGCGTTTATTTCGGGCTGAAAAACACGTTTTGAAAAGTGTTCTGTTCCTGCCCTATAACTTACATGTTGGTGACCAAAGTTGCCAAAACGTGTTTATTTGTGCTGAAAAACACGTTTTGACAACTTCTGCACACTGGGGTTAAGGGCTGAATCAGTGGGCTCTTCTGAGCCAGTCAGTTACACTGTGATTCCAAGAGTTGAGAAAACGCGTTTATTTCGGGCTGAAAAACACGTTTTGAAAAGTGTTCTGTTCCTGCCCTATAACTTACATGTTGTTGACCAAAGTTGCCAAAACGTGTTTATTTGTGCTGAAAAACACGTTTTGACAACTTCTGCACACTGGGGTTAAGGGCTGACTCAGTGGGCTCTTCTGAGCCAGTCAGTTACACTGTGATTCCAAGAGTTGAGAAAACGCGTTTATTTCGGGCTGAAAAACACGTTTTGAAAAGTGTTCTGTTCCTGCCCTATAACTTACATGTTGTTGACCAAAGTTGCCAAAACGTGTTTATTTGTGCTGAAAAACACGTTTTGACAACTTCTGCACACTGGGGTTAAGGGCTGACTCAGTGGGCTCTTCTGAGCCAGTCAGTTACACTGTGATTCCAGGAGTTGAGAAAACGCATTTATTTCGGGCTGAAAAACACGTTTTGAAAAGTGTTCTGTTCCTGCCCTATAACTTACATGTTGGTGACCAAAGTTGCCAAAACGTGTTTATTTGTGCTGAAAAACACGTTTTGACAACTTCTGCACACTGGGGTTAAGGGCTGACTCAGTGGGCTCTTCTGAGCCAGTCAGTTACACTGTGATTCCAAGGGTTGAGAAAACGCGTTTATTTCGGGCTGAAAAACACGTTTTGAAAAGTGTTCTGTTCCTGCCCTATAACTTACATGTTGTTGACCAAAGTTGCCAAAACGTGTTTATTTGTGCTGAAAAACACGTTTTGACAACTTCTGCACACTGGGGTTAAGGGCTGACTCAGTGGGCTCTTCTGAGCCAGTCAGTTACACTGTGATTCCAAGGGTTGAGAAAACGCGTTTATTTCGGGCTGAAAAACACGTTTTGAAAAGTGTTCTGTTCCTGCCCTATAACTTACATGTTGGTGACCAAAGTTGCCAAGACGTGTTTATTTGTGCTTAAAAACACGTTTTGACAACTTTTGCACACTGGGGTTAAGGGCTGACTCAGTGGGCTCTTCTGAGCCAGTCAGTTACACTGTGATTCCAAGGGTTGAGAAAACGCGTTTATTTCGGGCTGAAAAACACGTTTTGAAAAGTGTTCTGTTCCTGCCCTATAACTTACATGTTGGTGACCAAAGTTGCCAAAACGTGTTTATTTGTGCTGAAAAACACGTTTTGACAACTTCTGCACACTGGGGTTAAGGGCTGACTCAGTGGGCTCTTCTGAGCCAGTCAGTTACACTGTGATTCCAAGGGTTGAGAAAACGCGTTTATTTCGGGCTGAAAAACACGTTTTGAAAAGTGTTCTGTTCCTGCCCTATAACTTACATGTTGTTGACCAAAGTTGCCAAAACGTGTTTATTTGTGCTGAAAAACACGTTTTGACAACTCCTGCACACTGGGGTTAAGGGCTGACTCAGTGGGCTCTTCTGAGCCAGTCAGTTACACTGTGATTCCAAGAGTTGAGAAAACGCGTTTATTTCGGGCTGAAAAACACGTTTTGAAAAGTGTTCTGTTCCTGCCCTATAACTTACATGTTGTTGACCAAAGTTGCCAAAACGTGTTTATTTGTGCTGAAAAACACGTTTTGACAACTTCTGCACACTGGGGTTAAGGGCTGACTCAGTGGGCTCTTCTGAGCCAGTCAGTTACACTGTGATTCCAGGAGTTGAGAAAACGCGTTTATTTCGGGCTGAAAAACACGTTTTGAAAAGTGTTCTGTTCCTGCCCTATAACTTACATGTTGGTGACCAAAGTTGCCAAAACGTGTTTATTTGTGCTGAAAAACACGTTTTGACAACTTCTGCACACTGGGGTTAAGGGCTGACTCAGTGGGCTCTTCTGAGCCAGTCAGTTACACTGTGATTCCAAGAGTTGAGAAAACGCGTTTATTTCGGGCTGAAAAACACGTTTTGAAAAGTGTTCTGTTCCTGCCCTATAACTTACATGTTGTTGACCAAAGTTGCCAAAACGTGTTTATTTGTGCTGAAAAACACGTTTTGACAACTTCTGCACACTGGGGTTAAGGGCTGACTCAGTGGGCTCTTCTGAGCCAGTCAGTTACACTGTGATTCCAGGAGTTGAGAAAACGCGATTATTTCGGGCTGAAAAACACGTTTTGAAAAGTGTTCTGTTCCTGCCCTATAACTTACATGTTGGTGACCAAAGTTGCCAAAACGTGTTTATTTGTGCTTAAAAACACGTTTTGACAACTTCTGCACACTGGGGTTAAGGGCTGACTCAGTGGGCTCTTCTGAGCCAGTCAGTTACACTGTGATTCCAAGAGTTGAGAAAACGCGTTTCTTTCGGGCTGAAAAACACGTTTTGAAAAGTGTTCTGTTCCTGCCCTATAACTTACATGTTGTTGACCAAAGTTGCCAAAACGTGTTTATTTGTGCTGAAAAACACGTTTTGACAACTTCTGCACACTGGGGTTAAGGGCTGACTCATTGGGCTCTTCTGAGCCAGTCAGTTACACTGTGATTCCAAGGGTTGAGAAAACGCGTTTATTTCGGGCTGAAAAACACGTTTTGAAAAGTGTTCTGTTCCTGCCCTATAACTTACATGTTGTTGACCAAAGTTGCCAAAACGTGTTTATTTGTGCTGAAAAACACGTTTTGACAACTTCTGCACACTGGGGTTAAGGGCTGACTCAGTGGGCTCTTCTGAGCCAGTCAGTTACACTGTGATTCCAAGGGTTGAGAAAACGCGTTTATTTCGGGCTGAAAAACACGTTTTGAAAAGTGTTCTGTTCCTGCCCTATAACTTACATGTTGTTGACCAAAGTTGCCAAAACGTGTTTATTTGTGCTGAAAAACACGTTTTGACAACTTCTGCACACTGGGGTTAAGGGCTGACTCAGTGGGCTCTTCTGAGCCAGTCAGTTACACTGTGATTCCAAGAGTTGAGAAAACGCGTTTATTTCGGGCTGAAAAACACGTTTTGAAAAGTGTTCTGTTCCTGCCCTATAACTTACATGTTGTTGACCAAAGTTGCCAAAACGTGTTTATTTGTGCTGAAAAACACGTTTTGACAACTTCTGCACACTGGGGTTAAGGACTGACTCAGTGGGCTCTTCTGAGCCAGTCAGTTACACTGTGATTCCAGGAGTTGAGAAAACGCGTTTATTTCGGGCTGAAAAACACGTTTTGAAAAGTGTTCTGTTCCTGCCCTATAACTTACATGTTGGTGACCAAAGTTGCCAAAACGTGTTTATTTGTGCTGAAAAACACGTTTTGACAACTTCTGCACACTGGGGTTAAGGGCTGACTCAGTGGGCTCTTCTGAGCCAGTCAGTTACACTGTGATTCCAAGGGTTGAGAAAACGCGTTTATTTCGGGCTGAAAAACACGTTTTGAAAAGTGTTCTGTTCCTGCCCTATAACTTACATGTTGTTGACCAAAGTTGCCAAAACGTGTTTATTTGTGCTGAAAAACACGTTTTGACAACTTCTGCACACTGGGGTTAAGGGCTGACTCAGTGGGCTCTTCTGAGCCAGTCAGTTACACTGTGATTCCAGGAGTTGAGAAAACGCGTTTATTTCGGGCTGAAAAACACGTTTTGAAAAGTGTTCTGTTCCTGCCCTATAACTTACATGTTGTTGACCAAAGTTGCCAAAACGTGTTTATTTGTGCTGAAAAACACGTTTTGACAACTTCTGCACACTGGGGTTAAGGGCTGACACAGTGGGCTCTTCTGAGCCAGTCAGTTACACTGTGATTCCAGGAGTTGAGAAAACGCGTTTATTTCGGGCTGAAAAACACGTTTTGAAAAGTGTTCTGTTCCTGCCCTATAACTTACATGTTGGTGACCAAAGTTGCCAAAACGTGTTTATTTGTGCTGAAAAACACGTTTTGACAACTTCTGCACACTGGGGTTCAGGGCTGACTCAGTGGGCTCTTCTGAGCCAGTCAGTTACACTGTGATTCCAAGGGTTGAGAAAACGCGTTTATTTCGGGCTGAAAAACACGTTTTGAAAAGTGTTCTGTTCCTGCCCTATAACTTACATGTTGTTGACCAAAGTTGCCAAAACGTGTTTATTTGTGCTGAAAAACACGTTTTGACAACTTCTGCACACTGGGGTTAAGGGCTGACTCAGTGGGCTCTTCTGAGCCAGTCAGTTACACTGTGATTCCAGGAGTTGAGAAAACGCGTTTATTTCGGGCTGAAAAACACGTTTTGAAAAGTGTTCTGTTCCTGCCCTATAACTTACATGTTGTTGACCAAAGTTGCCAAAACGTGTTTATTTGTGCTGAAAAACACGTTTTGACAACTTCTGCACACTGGGGTTAAGGGCTGACTCAGTGGGCTCTTCTGAGCCAGTCAGTTATACTGTGATTCCAGGAGTTGAGAAAACGCGTTTATTTCGGGCTGAAAAACACGTTTTGAAAAGTGTTCTGTTCCTGCCCTATAACTTACATGTTGGTGACCAAAGTTGCCAAAACGTGTTTATTTGTGCTTAAAAACACGTTTTGACAACTTCTGCACACTGGGGTTAAGGGCTGACTCAGTGGGCTCTTCTGAGCCAGTCAGTTACACTGTGATTCCAAGAGTTGAGAAAACGCGTTTCTTTCGGGCTGAAAAACACGTTTTGAAAAGTGTTCTGTTCCTGCCCTATAACTTACATGTTGTTGACCAAAGTTGCCAAAACGTGTTTATTTGTGCTGAAAAACACGTTTTGACAACTTCTGCACACTGGGGTTAAGGGCTGACTCATTGGGCTCTTCTGAGCCAGTCAGTTACACTGTGATTCCAAGGGTTGAGAAAACGCGTTTATTTCGGGCTGAAAAACACGTTTTGAAAAGTGTTCTGTTCCTGCCCTATAACTTACATGTTGTTGACCAAAGTTGCCAAAACGTGTTTATTTGTGCTGAAAAACACGTTTTGACAACTTCTGCACACTGGGGTTAAGGGCTGACTCAGTGGGCTCTTCTGAGCCAGTCAGTTACACTGTGATTCCAAGGGTTGAGAAAACGCGTTTATTTCGGGCTGAAAAACACGTTTTGAAAAGTGTTCTGTTCCTGCCCTATAACTTACATGTTGTTGACCAAAGTTGCCAAAACGTGTTTATTTGTGCTGAAAAACACGTTTTGACAACTTCTGCACACTGGGGTTAAGGGCTGACTCAGTGGGCTCTTCTGAGCCAGTCAGTTACACTGTGATTCCAAGAGTTGAGAAAACGCGTTTATTTCGGGCTGAAAAACACGTTTTGAAAAGTGTTCTGTTCCTGCCCTATAACTTACATGTTGTTGACCAAAGTTGCCAAAACGTGTTTATTTGTGCTGAAAAACACGTTTTGACAACTTCTGCACACTGGGGTTAAGGACTGACTCAGTGGGCTCTTCTGAGCCAGTCAGTTACACTGTGATTCCAGGAGTTGAGAAAACGCGTTTATTTCGGGCTGAAAAACACGTTTTGAAAAGTGTTCTGTTCCTGCCCTATAACTTACATGTTGGTGACCAAAGTTGCCAAAACGTGTTTATTTGTGCTGAAAAACACGTTTTGACAACTTCTGCACACTGGGGTTAAGGGCTGACTCAGTGGGGTCTTCTGAGCCAGTCAGTTACACTGTGATTCCAAGGGTTGAGAAAACGCGTTTATTTCGGGCTGAAAAACACGTTTTGAAAAGTGTTCTGTTCCTGCCCTATAACTTACATGTTGTTGACCAAAGTTGCCAAAACGTGTTTATTTGTGCTGAAAAACACGTTTTGACAACTTCTGCACACTGGGGTTAAGGGCTGACTCAGTGGGCTCTTCTGAGCCAGTCAGTTACACTTTGATTCCAGGAGTTGAGAAAACGCGTTTATTTCGGGCTGAAAAACACGTTTTGAAAAGTGTTCTGTTCCTGCCCTATAACTTACATGTTGTTGACCAAAGTTGCCAAAACGTGTTTATTTGTGCTGAAAAACACGTTTTGACAACTTCTGCACACTGGGGTTAAGGGCTGACTCAGTGGGCTCTTCTGAGCCAGTCAGTTACACTGTGATTCCAAGGGTTGAGAAAACGCGTTTATTTCGGGCTGAAAAACACGTTTTGAAAAGTGTTCTGTTCCTGCCCTATAACTTACATGTTGTTGACCAAAGTTGCCAAAACGTGTTTATTTGTGCTGAAAAACACGTTTTGACAACTTCTGCACACTGGGGTTAAGGGCTGACTCAGTGGGCTCTTCTGAGCCAGTCAGTTACACTGTGATTCCAGGAGTTGAGAAAACGCGTTTATTTCGGGCTGAAAAACACGTTTTGAAAAGTGTTCTGTTCCTGCCCTATAACTTACATGTTGGTGACCAAAGTTGCCAAAACGTGTTTATTTGTGCTGAAAAACACGTTTTGACAACTTCTGCACACTGGGGTTAAGGGCTGAATCAGTGGGCTCTTCTGAGCCAGTCAGTTACACTGTGATTCCAAGAGTTGAGAAAACGCGTTTATTTCGGGCTGAAAAACACGTTTTGAAAAGTGTTCTGTTCCTGCCCTATAACTTACATGTTGTTGACCAAAGTTGCCAAAACGTGTTTATTTGTGCTGAAAAACACGTTTTGACAACTTCTGCACACTGGGGTTAAGGGCTGACTCAGTGGGCTCTTCTGAGCCAGTCAGTTACACTGTGATTCCAAGGGTTGAGAAAACGCGTTTATTTCGGGCTGAAAAACACGTTTTGAAAAGTGTTCTGTTCCTGCCCTATAACTTACATGTTGTTGACCAAAGTTGCCAAAACGTGTTTATTTGTGCTGAAAAACACGTTTTGACAACTTCTGCACACTGGGGTTAAGGGCTGACTCAGTGGGCTCTTCTGAGCCAGTCAGTTACACTGTGATTCCAAGAGTTGAGAAAACGCGTTTATTTCGGGCTGAAAAACACGTTTTGAAAAGTGTTCTGTTCCTGCCCTATAACTTACATGTTGTTGACCAAAGTTGCCAAAACGTGTTTATTTGTGCTGAAAAACACGTTTTGACAACTTCTGCACACTGGGGTTAAGGACTGACTCAGTGGGCTCTTCTGAGCCAGTCAGTTACACTGTGATTCCAGGAGTTGAGAAAACGCGTTTATTTCGGGCTGAAAAACACGTTTTGAAAAGTGTTCTGTTCCTGCCCTATAACTTACATGTTGGTGACCAAAGTTGCCAAAACGTGTTTATTTGTGCTGAAAAACACGTTTTGACAACTTCTGCACACTGGGGTTAAGGGCTGACTCAGTGGGCTCTTCTGAGCCAGTCAGTTACACTGTGATTCCAAGGGTTGAGAAAACGCGTTTATTTCGGGCTGAAAAACACGTTTTGAAAAGTGTTCTGTTCCTGCCCTATAACTTACATGTTGTTGACCAAAGTTGCCAAAACGTGTTTATTTGTGCTGAAAAACACGTTTTGACAACTTCTGCACACTGGGGTTAAGGGCTGACTCAGTGGGCTCTTCTGAGCCAGTCAGTTACACTGTGATTCCAGGAGTTGAGAAAACGCGTTTATTTCGGGCTGAAAAACACGTTTTGAAAAGTGTTCTGTTCCTGCCCTATAACTTACATGTTGTTGACCAAAGTTGCCAAAACGTGTTTATTTGTGCTGAAAAACACGTTTTGACAACTTCTGCACACTGGGGTTAAGGGCTGACACAGTGGGCTCTTCTGAGCCAGTCAGTTACACTGTGATTCCAGGAGTTGAGAAAACGCGTTTATTTCGGGCTGAAAAACACGTTTTGAAAAGTGTTCTGTTCCTGCCCTATAACTTACATGTTGGTGACCAAAGTTGCCAAAACGTGTTTATTTGTGCTGAAAAACACGTTTTGACAACTTCTGCACACTGGGGTTCAGGGCTGACTCAGTGGGCTCTTCTGAGCCAGTCAGTTACACTGTGATTCCAAGGGTTGAGAAAACGCGTTTATTTCGGGCTGAAAAACACGTTTTGAAAAGTGTTCTGTTCCTGCCCTATAACTTACATGTTGTTGACCAAAGTTGCCAAAACGTGTTTATTTGTGCTGAAAAACACGTTTTGACAACTTCTGCACACTGGGGTTAAGGGCTGACTCAGTGGGCTCTTCTGAGCCAGTCAGTTACACTGTGATTCCAGGAGTTGAGAAAACGCGTTTATTTCGGGCTGAAAAACACGTTTTGAAAAGTGTTCTGTTCCTGCCCTATAACTTACATGTTGTTGACCAAAGTTGCCAAAACGTGTTTATTTGTGCTGAAAAACACGTTTTGACAACTTCTGCACACTGGGGTTAAGGGCTGACTCAGTGGGCTCTTCTGAGCCAGTCAGTTATACTGTGATTCCAGGAGTTGAGAAAACGCGTTTATTTCGGGCTGAAAAACACGTTTTGAAAAGTGTTCTGTTCCTGCCCTATAACTTACATGTTGGTGACCAAAGTTGCCAAAACGTGTTTATTTGTGCTTAAAAACACGTTTTGACAACTTCTGCACACTGGGGTTAAGGGCTGACTCAGTGGGCTCTTCTGAGCCAGTCAGTTACACTGTGATTCCAAGAGTTGAGAAAACGCGTTTCTTTCGGGCTGAAAAACACGTTTTGAAAAGTGTTCTGTTCCTGCCCTATAACTTACATGTTGTTGACCAAAGTTGCCAAAACGTGTTTATTTGTGCTGAAAAACACGTTTTGACAACTTCTGCACACTGGGGTTAAGGGCTGACTCATTGGGCTCTTCTGAGCCAGTCAGTTACACTGTGATTCCAAGGGTTGAGAAAACGCGTTTATTTCGGGCTGAAAAACACGTTTTGAAAAGTGTTCTGTTCCTGCCCTATAACTTACATGTTGTTGACCAAAGTTGCCAAAACGTGTTTATTTGTGCTGAAAAACACGTTTTGACAACTTCTGCACACTGGGGTTAAGGGCTGACTCAGTGGGCTCTTCTGAGCCAGTCAGTTACACTGTGATTCCAAGGGTTGAGAAAACGCGTTTATTTCGGGCTGAAAAACACGTTTTGAAAAGTGTTCTGTTCCTGCCCTATAACTTACATGTTGTTGACCAAAGTTGCCAAAACGTGTTTATTTGTGCTGAAAAACACGTTTTGACAACTTCTGCACACTGGGGTTAAGGGCTGACTCAGTGGGCTCTTCTGAGCCAGTCAGTTACACTGTGATTCCAGGAGTTGAGAAAACGCGTTTATTTCGGGCTGAAAAACACGTTTTGAAAAGTGTTCTGTTCCTGCCCTATAACTTACATGTTGGTGACCAAAGTTGCCAAAACGTGTTTATTTGTGCTGAAAAACACGTTTTGACAACTTCTGCACACTGGGGTTAAGGACTGACTCAGTGGGCTCTTCTGAGCCAGTCAGTTACACTGTGATTCCAGGAGTTGAGAAAACGCGTTTATTTCGGGCTGAAAAACACGTTTTGAAAAGTGTTCTGTTCCTGCCCTATAACTTACATGTTGGTGACCAAAGTTGCCAAAACGTGTTTATTTGTGCTGAAAAACACGTTTTGACAACTTCTGCACACTGGGGTTAAGGGCTGACTCAGTGGGCTCTTCTGAGCCAGTCAGTTACACTGTGATTCCAAGGGTTGAGAAAACGCGTTTATTTCGGGCTGAAAAACACGTTTTGAAAAGTGTTCTGTTCCTGCCCTATAACTTACATGTTGTTGACCAAAGTTGCCAAAACGTGTTTATTTGTGCTGAAAAACACGTTTTGACAACTTCTGCACACTGGGGTTAAGGGCTGACTCAGTGGGCTCTTCTGAGCCAGTCAGTTACACTGTGATTCCAGGAGTTGAGAAAACGCGTTTATTTCGGGCTGAAAAACACGTTTTGAAAAGTGTTCTGTTCCTGCCCTATAACTTACATGTTGTTGACCAAAGTTGCCAAAACGTGTTTATTTGTGCTGAAAAACACGTTTTGACAACTTCTGCACACTGGGGTTAAGGGCTGACACAGTGGGCTCTTCTGAGCCAGTCAGTTACACTGTGATTCCAGGAGTTGAGAAAACGCGTTTATTTCGGGCTGAAAAACACGTTTTGAAAAGTGTTCTGTTCCTGCCCTATAACTTACATGTTGGTGACCAAAGTTGCCAAAACGTGTTTATTTGTGCTGAAAAACACGTTTTGACAACTTCTGCACACTGGGGTTCAGGGCTGACTCAGTGGGCTCTTCTGAGCCAGTCAGTTACACTGTGATTCCAAGGGTTGAGAAAACGCGTTTATTTCGGGCTGAAAAACACGTTTTGAAAAGTGTTCTGTTCCTGCCCTATAACTTACATGTTGTTGACCAAAGTTGCCAAAACGTGTTTATTTGTGCTGAAAAACACGTTTTGACAACTTCTGCACACTGGGGTTAAGGGCTGACTCAGTGGGCTCTTCTGAGCCAGTCAGTTACACTGTGATTCCAGGAGTTGAGAAAACGCGTTTATTTCGGGCTGAAAAACACGTTTTGAAAAGTGTTCTGTTCCTGCCCTATAACTTACATGTTGTTGACCAAAGTTGCCAAAACGTGTTTATTTGTGCTGAAAAACACGTTTTGACAACTTCTGCACACTGGGGTTAAGGGCTGACTCAGTGGGCTCTTCTGAGCCAGTCAGTTATACTGTGATTCCAGGAGTTGAGAAAACGCGTTTATTTCGGGCTGAAAAACACGTTTTGAAAAGTGTTCTGTTCCTGCCCTATAACTTACATGTTGGTGACCAAAGTTGCCAAAACGTGTTTATTTGTGCTTAAAAACACGTTTTGACAACTTCTGCACACTGGGGTTAAGGGCTGACTCAGTGGGCTCTTCTGAGCCAGTCAGTTACACTGTGATTCCAAGAGTTGAGAAAACGCGTTTCTTTCGGGCTGAAAAACACGTTTTGAAAAGTGTTCTGTTCCTGCCCTATAACTTACATGTTGTTGACCAAAGTTGCCAAAACGTGTTTATTTGTGCTGAAAAACACGTTTTGACAACTTCTGCACACTGGGGTTAAGGGCTGACTCATTGGGCTCTTCTGAGCCAGTCAGTTACACTGTGATTCCAAGGGTTGAGAAAACGCGTTTATTTCGGGCTGAAAAACACGTTTTGAAAAGTGTTCTGTTCCTGCCCTATAACTTACATGTTGTTGACCAAAGTTGCCAAAACGTGTTTATTTGTGCTGAAAAACACGTTTTGACAACTTCTGCACACTGGGGTTAAGGGCTGACTCAGTGGGCTCTTCTGAGCCAGTCAGTTACACTGTGATTCCAAGGGTTGAGAAAACGCGTTTATTTCGGGCTGAAAAACACGTTTTGAAAAGTGTTCTGTTCCTGCCCTATAACTTACATGTTGTTGACCAAAGTTGCCAAAACGTGTTTATTTGTGCTGAAAAACACGTTTTGACAACTTCTGCACACTGGGGTTAAGGGCTGACTCAGTGGGCTCTTCTGAGCCAGTCAGTTACACTGTGATTCCAAGAGTTGAGAAAACGCGTTTATTTCGGGCTGAAAAACACGTTTTGAAAAGTGTTCTGTTCCTGCCCTATAACTTACATGTTGTTGACCAAAGTTGCCAAAACGTGTTTATTTGTGCTGAAAAACACGTTTTGACAACTTCTGCACACTGGGGTTAAGGACTGACTCAGTGGGCTCTTCTGAGCCAGTCAGTTACACTGTGATTCCAGGAGTTGAGAAAACGCGTTTATTTCGGGCTGAAAAACACGTTTTGAAAAGTGTTCTGTTCCTGCCCTATAACTTACATGTTGTTGACCAAAGTTGCCAAAACGTGTTTATTTGTGCTGAAAAACACGTTTTGACAACTTCTGCACACTGGGGTTAAGGGCTGACTCAGTGGGCTCTTCTGAGCCAGTCAGTTACACTGTGATTCCAGGAGTTGAGAAAACGCGTTTATTTCGGGCTGAAAAACACGTTTTGAAAAGTGTTCTGTTCCTGCCCTATAACTTACATGTTGTTGACCAAAGTTGCCAAAACGTGTTTATTTGTGCTGAAAAACACGTTTTGACAACTTCTGCACACTGGGGTTAAGGGCTGACACAGTGGGCTCTTCTGAGCCAGTCAGTTACACTGTGATTCCAGGAGTTGAGAAAACGCGTTTATTTCGGGCTGAAAAACACGTTTTGAAAAGTGTTCTGTTCCTGCCCTATAACTTACATGTTGGTGACCAAAGTTGCCAAAACGTGTTTATTTGTGCTGAAAAACACGTTTTGACAACTTCTGCACACTGGGGTTCAGGGCTGACTCAGTGGGCTCTTCTGAGCCAGTCAGTTACACTGTGATTCCAAGGGTTGAGAAAACGCGTTTATTTCGGGCTGAAAAACACGTTTTGAAAAGTGTTCTGTTCCTGCCCTATAACTTACATGTTGGTGACCAAAGTTGCCAAAACGTGTTTATTTGTGCTGAAAAACACGTTTTGACAACTTCTGCACACTGGGGTTAAGGGCTGACTCAGTGGGCTCTTCTGAGCCAGTCAGTTACACTGTGATTCCAAGGGTTGAGAAAACGCGTTTATTTCGGGCTGAAAAACACGTTTTGAAAAGTGTTCTGTTCCTGCCCTATAACTTACATGTTGTTGACCAAAGTTGCCAAAACGTGTTTATTTGTGCTGAAAAACACGTTTTGACAACTCCTGCACACTGGGGTTAAGGGCTGACTCAGTGGGCTCTTCTGAGCCAGTCAGTTACACTGTGATTCCAGGAGTTGAGAAAACGCGTTTATTTCGGGCTGAAAAACACGTTTTGAAAAGTGTTCTGTTCCTGCCCTATAACTTACATGTTGTTGACCAAAGTTGCCAAAACGTGTTTATTTGTGCTGAAAAACACGTTTTGACAACTTCTGCACACTGGGGTTAAGGGCTGACTCAGTGGGCTCTTCTGAGCCAGTCAGTTACACTGTGATTCCAGGAGTTGAGAAAACGCGTTTATTTCGGGCTGAAAAACACGTTTTGAAAAGTGTTCTGTTCCTGCCCTATAACTTACATGTTGGTGACCAAAGTTGCCAAAACGTGTTTATTTGTGCTGAAAAACACGTTTTGACAACTTCTGCACACTGGGGTTAAGGGCTGACTCAGTGGGCTCTTCTGAGCCAGTCAGTTACACTGTGATTCCAAGGGTTGAGAAAACGCGTTTATTTCGGGCTGAAAAACACGTTTTGAAAAGTGTTCTGTTCCTGCCCTATAACTTACATGTTGTTGACCAAAGTTGCCAAAACGTGTTTATTTGTGCTGAAAAACACGTTTTGACAACTTCTGCACACTGGGGTTAAGGGCTGACTCAGTGGGCTCTTCTGAGCCAGTCAGTTACACTGTGATTCAAAGGGTTGAGAAAACGCGTTTATTTCGGGCTGAAAAACACGTTTTGAAAAGTTTTCTGTTCCTGCCCTATAACTTACATGTTGGTGACCAAAGTTGCCAAAACGTGTTTCTTTGTGCTGAAAAACACGTTTTGACAACTTCTGCACACTGGGGTTAAGGGATGACTCAGTGGGCTCTTCTGAGCCAGTCAGTTACACTGTGATTCCAAGGGTTGAGAAAACGCGTTTATTTCGGGCTGAAAAACACGTTTTGAAAAGTGTTCTGTTCCTGCCCTATAACTTACATGTTGTTGACCAAAGTTGCCAAAACGTGTTTATTTGGGCTGAAAAACACGTTTTGACAACTTCTGCACACTGGGGTTAAGGGCTGACTCAGTGGGCTCTTCTGAGCCAGTCAGTTACACTGTGATTCCAGGAGTTGAGAAAACGCGTTTATTTCGGGCTGAAAAACACGTTTTGAAAAGTGTTCTGTTCCTGCCCTATAACTTACATGTTGTTGACCAAAGTTGCCAAAACGTGTTTATTTGTGCTGAAAAACACGTTTTGACAACTTCTGCACACTGGGGTTAAGGGCTGACTCAGTGGGCTCTTCTGAGCCAGTCAGTTACACTGTGATTCCAGGAGTTGAGAAAACGCGTTTATTTCGGGCTGAAAAACACGTTTTGAAAAGTGTTCTGTTCCTGCCCTATAACTTACATGTTGGTGACCAAAGTTGCCAAGACGTGTTTATTTGTGCTTAAAAACACGTTTTGACAACTTTTGCACACTGGGGTTAAGGGCTGACTCAGTGGGCTCTTCTGAGCCAGTCAGTTACACTGTGATTCCAAGGGTTGAGAAAACGCGTTTATTTCGGGCTGAAAAACACGTTTTGAAAAGTGTTCTGTTCCTGCCCTATAACTTACATGTTGGTGACCAAAGTTGCCAAAACGTGTTTATTTGTGCTGAAAAACACGTTTTGACAACTTCTGCACACTGGGGTTAAGGGCTGACTCAGTGGGCTCTTCTGAGCCAGTCAGTTACACTGTGATTCCAAGGGTTGAGAAAACGCGTTTATTTCGGGCTGAAAAACACGTTTTGAAAAGTGTTCTGTTCCTGCCCTATAACTTACATGTTGTTGACCAAAGTTGCCAAAACGTGTTTATTTGTGCTGAAAAACACGTTTTGACAACTTCTGCACACTGGGGTTAAGGGCTGACTCAGTGGGCTCTTCTGAGCCAGTCAGTTACACTGTGATTCCAGGAGTTGAGAAAACGCGTTTATTTCGGGCTGAAAAACACGTTTTGAAAAGTGTTCTGTTCCTGCCCTATAACTTACATGTTGTTGACCAAAGTTGCCAAAACGTGTTTATTTGTGCTGAAAAACACGTTTTGACAACTTCTGCACACTGGGGTTAAGGGCTGACACAGTGGGCTCTTCTGAGCCAGTCAGTTACACTGTGATTCCAGGAGTTGAGAAAACGCGTTTATTTCGGGCTGAAAAACACGTTTTGAAAAGTGTTCTGTTCCTGCCCTATAACTTACATGTTGGTGACCAAAGTTGCCAAAACGTGTTTATTTGTGCTGAAAAACACGTTTTGACAACTTCTGCACACTGGGGTTCAGGGCTGACTCAGTGGGCTCTTCTGAGCCAGTCAGTTACACTGTGATTCCAAGGGTTGAGAAAACGCGTTTATTTCGGGCTGAAAAACACGTTTTGAAAAGTGTTCTGTTCCTGCCCTATAACTTACATGTTGTTGACCAAAGTTGCCAAAACGTGTTTATTTGTGCTGAAAAACACGTTTTGACAACTTCTGCACACTGGGGTTAAGGGCTGACTCAGTGGGCTCTTCTGAGCCAGTCAGTTACACTGTGATTCCAGGAGTTGAGAAAACGCGTTTATTTCGGGCTGAAAAACACGTTTTGAAAAGTGTTCTGTTCCTGCCCTATAACTTACATGTTGTTGACCAAAGTTGCCAAAACGTGTTTATTTGTGCTGAAAAACACGTTTTGACAACTTCTGCACACTGGGGTTAAGGGCTGACTCAGTGGGCTCTTCTGAGCCAGTCAGTTATACTGTGATTCCAGGAGTTGAGAAAACGCGTTTATTTCGGGCTGAAAAACACGTTTTGAAAAGTGTTCTGTTCCTGCCCTATAACTTACATGTTGGTGACCAAAGTTGCCAAAACGTGTTTATTTGTGCTTAAAAACACGTTTTGACAACTTCTGCACACTGGGGTTAAGGGCTGACTCAGTGGGCTCTTCTGAGCCAGTCAGTTACACTGTGATTCCAAGAGTTGAGAAAACGCGTTTCTTTCGGGCTGAAAAACACGTTTTGAAAAGTGTTCTGTTCCTGCCCTATAACTTACATGTTGTTGACCAAAGTTGCCAAAACGTGTTTATTTGTGCTGAAAAACACGTTTTGACAACTTCTGCACACTGGGGTTAAGGGCTGACTCATTGGGCTCTTCTGAGCCAGTCAGTTACACTGTGATTCCAAGGGTTGAGAAAACGCGTTTATTTCGGGCTGAAAAACACGTTTTGAAAAGTGTTCTGTTCCTGCCCTATAACTTACATGTTGTTGACCAAAGTTGCCAAAACGTGTTTATTTGTGCTGAAAAACACGTTTTGACAACTTCTGCACACTGGGGTTAAGGGCTGACTCAGTGGGCTCTTCTGAGCCAGTCAGTTACACTGTGATTCCAAGGGTTGAGAAAACGCGTTTATTTCGGGCTGAAAAACACGTTTTGAAAAGTGTTCTGTTCCTGCCCTATAACTTACATGTTGTTGACCAAAGTTGCCAAAACGTGTTTATTTGTGCTGAAAAACACGTTTTGACAACTTCTGCACACTGGGGTTAAGGGCTGACTCAGTGGGCTCTTCTGAGCCAGTCAGTTACACTGTGATTCCAAGAGTTGAGAAAACGCGTTTATTTCGGGCTGAAAAACACGTTTTGAAAAGTGTTCTGTTCCTGCCCTATAACTTACATGTTGTTGACCAAAGTTGCCAAAACGTGTTTATTTGTGCTGAAAAACACGTTTTGACAACTTCTGCACACTGGGGTTAAGGACTGACTCAGTGGGCTCTTCTGAGCCAGTCAGTTACACTGTGATTCCAGGAGTTGAGAAAACGCGTTTATTTCGGGCTGAAAAACACGTTTTGAAAAGTGTTCTGTTCCTGCCCTATAACTTACATGTTGTTGACCAAAGTTGCCAAAACGTGTTTATTTGTGCTGAAAAACACGTTTTGACAACTTCTGCACACTGGGGTTAAGGGCTGACACAGTGGGCTCTTCTGAGCCAGTCAGTTACACTGTGATTCCAGGAGTTGAGAAAACGCGTTTATTTCGGGCTGAAAAACACGTTTTGAAAAGTGTTCTGTTCCTGCCCTATAACTTACATGTTGGTGACCAAAGTTGCCAAAACGTGTTTATTTGTGCTGAAAAACACGTTTTGACAACTTCTGCACACTGGGGTTCAGGGCTGACTCAGTGGGCTCTTCTGAGCCAGTCAGTTACACTGTGATTCCAAGGGTTGAGAAAACGCGTTTATTTCGGGCTGAAAAACACGTTTTGAAAAGTGTTCTGTTCCTGCCCTATAACTTACATGTTGGTGACCAAAGTTGCCAAAACGTGTTTATTTGTGCTGAAAAACACGTTTTGACAACTTCTGCACACTGGGGTTAAGGGCTGACTCAGTGGGCTCTTCTGAGCCAGTCAGTTACACTGTGATTCCAAGGGTTGAGAAAACGCGTTTATTTCGGGCTGAAAAACACGTTTTGAAAAGTGTTCTGTTCCTGCCCTATAACTTACATGTTGTTGACCAAAGTTGCCAAAACGTGTTTATTTGTGCTGAAAAACACGTTTTGACAACTCCTGCACACTGGGGTTAAGGGCTGACTCAGTGGGCTCTTCTGAGCCAGTCAGTTACACTGTGATTCCAGGAGTTGAGAAAACGCGTTTATTTCGGGCTGAAAAACACGTTTTGAAAAGTGTTCTGTTCCTGCACTATAACTTACATGTTGTTGACCAAAGTTGCCAAAACGTGTTTATTTGTGCTGAAAAACACGTTTTGACAACTTCTGCACACTGGGGTTAAGGGCTGACTCAGTGGGCTCTTCTGAGCCAGTCAGTTACACTGTGATTCCAGGAGTTGAGAAAACGCGTTTATTTCGGGCTGAAAAACACGTTTTGAAAAGTGTTCTGTTCCTGCCCTATAACTTACATGTTGGTGACCAAAGTTGCCAAAACGTGTTTATTTGTGCTGAAAAACACGTTTTGACAACTTCTGCACACTGGGGTTAAGGGCTGACTCAGTGGGCTCTTCTGAGCCAGTCAGTTACACTGTGATTCCAAGGGTTGAGAAAACGCGTTTATTTCGGGCTGAAAAACACGTTTTGAAAAGTGTTCTGTTCCTGCCCTATAACTTACATGTTGTTGACCAAAGTTGCCAAAACGTGTTTATTTGTGCTGAAAAACACGTTTTGACAACTTCTGCACACTGGGGTTAAGGGCTGACTCAGTGGGCTCTTCTGAGCCAGTCAGTTACACTGTGATTCAAAGGGTTGAGAAAACGCGTTTATTTCGGGCTGAAAAACACGTTTTGAAAAGTTTTCTGTTCCTGCCCTATAACTTACATGTTGGTGACCAAAGTTGCCAAAACGTGTTTCTTTGTGCTGAAAAACACGTTTTGACAACTTCTGCACACTGGGGTTAAGGGATGACTCAGTGGGCTCTTCTGAGCCAGTCAGTTACACTGTGATTCCAAGGGTTGAGAAAACGCGTTTATTTCGGGCTGAAAAACACGTTTTGAAAAGTGTTCTGTTCCTGCCCTATAACTTACATGTTGTTGACCAAAGTTGCCAAAACGTGTTTATTTGGGCTGAAAAACACGTTTTGACAACTTCTGCACACTGGGGTTAAGGGCTGACTCAGTGGGCTCTTCTGAGCCAGTCAGTTACACTGTGATTCCAGGAGTTGAGAAAACGCGTTTATTTCGGGCTGAAAAACACGTTTTGAAAAGTGTTCTGTTCCTGCCCTATAACTTACATGTTGTTGACCAAAGTTGCCAAAACGTGTTTATTTGTGCTGAAAAACACGTTTTGACAACTTCTGCACACTGGGGTTAAGGGCTGACTCAGTGGGCTCTTCTGAGCCAGTCAGTTACACTGTGATTCCAGGAGTTGAGAAAACGCGTTTATTTCGGGCTGAAAAACACGTTTTGAAAAGTGTTCTGTTCCTGCCCTATAACTTACATGTTGGTGACCAAAGTTGCCAAGACGTGTTTATTTGTGCTTAAAAACACGTTTTGACAACTTTTGCACACTGGGGTTAAGGGCTGACTCAGTGGGCTCTTCTGAGCCAGTCAGTTACACTGTGATTCCAAGGGTTGAGAAAACGCGTTTATTTCGGGCTGAAAAACACGTTTTGAAAAGTGTTCTGTTCCTGCCCTATAACTTACATGTTGGTGACCAAAGTTGCCAAAACGTGTTTATTTGTGCTGAAAAACACGTTTTGACAACTTCTGCACACTGGGGTTAAGGGCTGACTCAGTGGGCTCTTCTGAGCCAGTCAGTTACACTGTGATTCCAAGGGTTGAGAAAACGCGTTTATTTCGGGCTGAAAAACACGTTTTGAAAAGTGTTCTGTTCCTGCCCTATAACTTACATGTTGTTGACCAAAGTTGCCAAAACGTGTTTATTTGTGCTGAAAAACACGTTTTGACAACTCCTGCACACTGGGGTTAAGGGCTGACTCAGTGGGCTCTTCTGAGCCAGTCAGTTACACTGTGATTCCAAGAGTTGAGAAAACGCGTTTATTTCGGGCTGAAAAACACGTTTTGAAAAGTGTTCTGTTCCTGCCCTATAACTTACATGTTGTTGACCAAAGTTGCCAAAACGTGTTTATTTGTGCTGAAAAACACGTTTTGACAACTTCTGCACACTGGGGTTAAGGGCTGACTCAGTGGGCTCTTCTGAGCCAGTCAGTTACACTGTGATTCCAAGGGTTGAGAAAACGCGTTTATTTCGGGCTGAAAAACACGTTTTGAAAAGTGTTCTGTTCCTGCCCTATAACTTACATGTTGTTGACCAAAGTTGCCAAAACGTGTTTATTTGTGCTGAAAAACACGTTTTGACAACTTCTGCACACTGGGGTTAAGGGCTGACTCAGTGGGCTCTTCTGAGCCAGTCACTTACACTGTGATTCCAAGAGTTGAGAAAACGCGTTTATTTCGGGCTGAAAAACACGTTTTGAAAAGTGTTCTGTTCCTGCCCTATAACTTACATGTTGTTGACCAAAGTTGCCAAAACGTGTTTATTTGTGCTGAAAAACACGTTTTGACAACTTCTGCACACTGGGGTTAAGGACTGACTCAGTGGGCTCTTCTGAGCCAGTCAGTTACACTGTGATTCCAGGAGTTGAGAAAACGCGTTTATTTCGGGCTGAAAAACACGTTTTGAAAAGTGTTCTGTTCCTGCCCTATAACTTACATGTTGGTGACCAAAGTTGCCAAAACGTGTTTATTTGTGCTGAAAAACACGTTTTGACAACTTCTGCACACTGGGGTTAAGGGCTGACTCAGTGGGCTCTTCTGAGCCAGTCAGTTACACTGTGATTCCAAGGGTTGAGAAAACGCGTTTATTTCGGGCTGAAAAACACGTTTTGAAAAGTGTTCTGTTCCTGCCCTATAACTTACATGTTGTTGACCAAAGTTGCCAAAACGTGTTTATTTGTGCTGAAAAACACGTTTTGACAACTTCTGCACACTGGGGTTAAGGGCTGACTCAGTGGGCTCTTCTGAGCCAGTCAGTTACACTGTGATTCCAGGAGTTGAGAAAACTCGTTTATTTCGGGCTGAAAAACACGTTTTGAAAAGTGTTCTGTTCCTGCCCTATAACTTACATGTTGTTGACCAAAGTTGCCAAAACGTGTTTATTTGTGCTGAAAAACACGTTTTGACAACTTCTGCACACTGGGGTTAAGGGCTGACACAGTGGGCTCTTCTGAGCCAGTCAGTTACACTGTGATTCCAGGAGTTGAGAAAACGCGTTTATTTCGGGCTGAAAAACACGTTTTGAAAAGTGTTCTGTTCCTGCCCTATAACTTACATGTTGGTGACCAAAGTTGCCAAAACGTGTTTATTTGTGCTGAAAAACACGTTTTGACAACTTCTGCACACTGGGGTTCAGGGCTGACTCAGTGGGCTCTTCTGAGCCAGTCAGTTACACTGTGATTCCAAGGGTTGAGAAAACGCGTTTATTTCGGGCTGAAAAACACGTTTTGAAAAGTGTTCTGTTCCTGCCCTATAACTTACATGTTGGTGACCAAAGTTGCCAAAACGTGTTTATTTGTGCTGAAAAACACGTTTTGACAACTTCTGCACACTGGGGTTAAGGGCTGACTCAGTGGGCTCTTCTGAGCCAGTCAGTTACACTGTGATTCCAAGGGTTGAGAAAACGCGTTTATTTCGGGCTGAAAAACACGTTTTGAAAAGTGTTCTGTTCCTGCCCTATAACTTACATGTTGTTGACCAAAGTTGCCAAAACGTGTTTATTTGTGCTGAAAAACACGTTTTGACAACTTCTGCACACTGGGGTTAAGGGCTGACTCAGTGGGCTCTTCTGAGCCAGTCAGTTACACTGTGATTCCAGGAGTTGAGAAAACGCGTTTATTTCGGGCTGAAAAACACGTTTTGAAAAGTGTTCTGTTCCTGCCCTATAACTTACATGTTGTTGACCAAAGTTGCCAAAACGTGTTTATTTGTGCTGAAAAACACGTTTTGACAACTTCTGCACACTGGGGTTAAGGGCTGACTCAGTGGGCTCTTCTGAGCCAGTCAGTTACACTGTGATTCCAAGGGTTGAGAAAACGCGTTTATTTCGGGCTGAAAAACACGTTTTGAAAAGTGTTCTGTTCCTGCCCTATAACTTACATGTTGTTGACCAAAGTTGCCAAAACGTGTTTATTTGTGCTGAAAAACACGTTTTGACAACTTCTGCACACTGGGGTTAAGGGCTGACTCAGTGGGCTCTTCTGAGCCAGTCAGTTACACTGTGATTCCAGGAGTTGAGAAAACGCGTTTATTTCGGGCTGAAAAACACGTTTTGAAAAGTGTTCTGTTCCTGCCCTATAACTTACATGTTGGTGACCAAAGTTGCCAAAACGTGTTTATTTGTGCTGAAAAACACGTTTTGACAACTTCTGCACACTGGGGTTAAGGGCTGAATCAGTGGGCTCTTCTGAGCCAGTCAGTTACACTGTGATTCCAAGAGTTGAGAAAACGCGTTTATTTCGGGCTGAAAAACACGTTTTGAAAAGTGTTCTGTTCCTGCCCTATAACTTACATGTTGTTGACCAAAGTTGCCAAAACGTGTTTATTTGTGCTGAAAAACACGTTTTGACAACTTCTGCACACTGGGGTTAAGGGCTGACTCAGTGGGCTCTTCTGAGCCAGTCAGTTACACTGTGATTCCAAGGGTTGAGAAAACGCGTTTATTTCGGGCTGAAAAACACGTTTTGAAAAGTGTTCTGTTCCTGCCCTATAACTTACATGTTGTTGACCAAAGTTGCCAAAACGTGTTTATTTGTGCTGAAAAACACGTTTTGACAACTTCTGCACACTGGGGTTAAGGGCTGACTCAGTGGGCTCTTCTGAGCCAGTCAGTTACACTGTGATTCCAGGAGTTGAGAAAACGCGTTTATTTCGGGCTGAAAAACACGTTTTGAAAAGTGTTCTGTTCCTGCCCTATAACTTACATGTTGTTGACCAAAGTTGCCAAAACGTGTTTATTTGTGCTGAAAAACACGTTTTGACAACTTCTGCACACTGGGGTTAAGGGCTGACTCAGTGGGCTCTTCTGAGCCAGTCAGTTACACTGTGATTCCAGGAGTTGAGAAAACGCGTTTATTTCGGGCTGAAAAACACGTTTTGAAAAGTGTTCTGTTCCTGCCCTATAACTTACATGTTGGTGACCAAAGTTGCCAAAACGTGTTTATTTGTGCTTAAAAACACGTTTTGACAACTTCTGCACACTGGGGTTAAGGGCTGACTCAGTGGGCTCTTCTGAGCCAGTCAGTTACACTGTGATTCCAAGGGTTGAGAAAACGCGTTTATTTCGGGCTGAAAAACACGTTTTGAAAAGTGTTCTGTTCCTGCCCTATAACTTACATGTTGGTGACCAAAGTTGCCAAAACGTGTTTATTTGTGCTGAAAAACACGTTTTGACAACTTCTGCACACTGGGGTTAAGGGCTGACTCAGTGGGCTCTTCTGAGCCAGTCAGTTACACTGTGATTCCAAGGGTTGAGAAAACGCGTTTATTTCGGGCTGAAAAACACGTTTTGAAAAGTGTTCTGTTCCTGCCCTATAACTTACATGTTGGTGACCAAAGTTGCCAAAACGTGTTTATTTGTGCTGAAAAACACGTTTTGACAACTTCTGCACACTGGGGTTAAGGGCTGACTCAGTGGGCTCTTCTGAGCCAGTCAGTTACACTGTGATTCCAAGGGTTGAGAAAACGCGTTT